>NC_091470.1:187025470-187325470 GCF_036971445.1 Narcine bancroftii
AGCGGTGGAGAGAGCGGGGAGAGAGCGGGGAGAGAGCGGGGAGAGAGCGGGGGAGAGAGCGGGAGAGAGCGGGGAGAGAGCGGGGAGAGAGCGGGGAAGAGCGGGGAGGCGGGGAGAGAGCGGGGAGAGAGCGGGGAGAGAGCGGGGGAGAGAGCGGGGAGAGAGCGGGGGAGGAGATGCGGGGAGAGAGCGGGGAAGAGCGGGGAGGAGAGCGGGGAGAGAGCGGGAGCTGAGAGCGGGAGAGAGCGGGGAGAGAGCGGGGACGAGAGCGGGGAGGAGAGCGGGGAGAGAGCGGGGAGAGAGCGGGGAGAGAGCGGGGAGAGAGCGGGGAGAGAGCGGGGAGAGAGCGGGGAGAGAGCGGGGAGAGAGCGGGGAGAGAGCGGGGAGAGAGAGCGGGGAGAGAGCGGGGAGAGAGCGGGGAGAGAGCGGGGAGGAGAGCGGGGAGAGAGCGGGGAGAGAGCGGGGAGAGAGCGGGGAGAGAGCGGGGAGAGAGCGGGGAGAGAGCGGGGAGAGAGCGGGGAGAGAGCGGGGAGAGAGCGGGGAGAGAGCGGGGAGAGAGCGGGGAGAGAGCGGGGAGAGAGCGGGAGAGAGCGGGGAGAGAGCGGGGAGAGAGCGGGGAGAGAGCGGGGAGAGCGGGGAGAGAGCGGGGAGAGAGCGGGGAGAGAGCGGGGAGAGAGCGGGGAGAGAGCGGGGAGAGAGCGGGGAGAGAGCGGGGAGAGAGCGGGGGAGAGCGGGGAGAGAGCGGGGAGAGAGCGGGGAGAGAGCGGGGAGAGAGCGGGGAGAGAGCGGGGAGAGAGCGGGGAGAGGAGAGCGGGGAGAGAGCGGGGAGAGAGCGGGGAGAGAGCGGGGAGAGAGCGGGGAGAGAGCGGGGAGAGAGCGGGGAGAGAGCGGGGAGAGAGCGGGGAGAGAGCGGGGAGAGAGCGGGAGAGAGCGGGGAGAGAGCGGGGGGGGAGAGAGCGGGGAGAGAGCGGGGAGAGAGCGGGGAGAGAGCGGGGAGAGAGCGGGGAGAGAGCGGGGAGAGAGCGGGGAGAGAGCGGGGAGAGAGCGGGGAGAGAGCGGGGAGAGAGCGGGGAGAGAGCGGGGAGAGAGCGGGGAGAGAGCGGGGAGAGAGCGGGGAGAGAGCGGGGAGAGAGCGGGGGAGAGAGCGGGGAGAGAGCGGGGAGGAGAGCGGGGAGAGAGCGGGGAGAGAGCGGGGAGAGAGCGGGGAGAGAGCGGGGAGAGAGCGGGGAGAGAGCGGGGAGAGAGCGGGGAGAGAGCGGGGAGAGAGCGGGGAGAGAGCGGGGAGAGAGCGGGGAGAGAGCGGGGAGAGAGCGGGGAGAGAGCGGGGAGAGAGCGGGGAGAGAGCGGGGAGAGAGCGGGGAGAGAGCGGGGAGAGAGCGGGGAGAGAGCGGGGAGAGAGCGGGGAGAGAGCGGGGAGAGAGCGGGGAGAGAGCGGGGAGAGAGCGGGGAGAGAGCGGGGAGAGAGCGGGGAGAGAGCGGGGAGAGAGCGGGGAGAGAGCGGGGAGAGAGCGGGAGAGAGGGAGAGCGGGGAGAGAGCGGGGAGAGAGCGGGGAGAGAGCGGGAGAGAGCGGGGAGAGAGCGGGGAGAGAGCGGGGAGAGAGCGGGGAGAGAGCGGGGAGAGAGCGGGGAGAGAGCGGGGAGAGAGCGGGAGGAGAGCGGGGAGAGCGGGGAGAGAGCGGGGAGAGAGCGGGGAGAGAGCGGGGAGAGAGCGGGGAGAGAGCGGGGAGAGAGCGGGGAGAGAGCGGGGAGAGAGCGGGGAGAGCGGGGAGAGAGCGGGAGAGAGCGGGGAGAGAGCGGGGAGAGAGCGGGGAGAGAGCGGGAGAGAGCGGGGCAGTGGGGAGAGAGCGGGGCAGTGGGGAGAGAGCGGGGCAGTGGGGAGAGAGCGGGGCAGTGGGGAGAGAGCGGGGCAGTGGGGAGAGAGCGGGGCAGTGGGGAGAGAGCGGGGCAGTGGGGAGAGAGCGGGGCAGTGGGGAGAGAGCGGGGCAGTGGGGAGAGAGCGGGGCAGTGGGGAGAGAGCGGGGCAGTGGGTGAGAGAGCGGGGCAGTGGGGAGAGAGCGGGGCAGTGGGGAGAGAGCGGGGCAGTGGGGAGAGAGCGGGGCAGTGGGGAGAGCGGGGCAGTGGGGAGAGAGCGGGGCAGTGGGGAGAGAGCGGGGCAGTGGGGAGAGAGCGGGGCAGTGGGGAGAGAGCGGGGCAGTGGGGAGAGAGCGGGGCAGTGGGGAGAGAGCGGGGCAGTGGGGAGAGAGCGGGCAGTGGGGAGAGAGCGGGGCAGTGGGGAGAGAGCGGGGCAGTGGGGAGAGAGCGGGCAGTGGAGGGGAGAGAGCGGGGCAGTGGGATTAGTTGGAACCACTACAGGGCTGTGGGGCAGTGGGATTAGTTGGACTGATACAGGGAGAGAGCGGCACAGTTGCATCAGTTTGGAATACAGGATACAATTTCCCAAAGTTAGTGATCGCCTTTTTCTAAATTGTTGTGGACTTGCTCGCAGTAACTGAATAATGGGATCATGGACATATATGCGGTTGGACGTTGCCCGACGGAATTTAAGTGGCACATGGATCTGAACTCATGATGAAAAAAATTGACGCATGGAATGCAAAAGGTTGGCACCCCCCCCCCCCCCACCCCGAGCTAAAGAAATTCCTCCATACCTTTTTCCCTACTCTCCCACCAAGGGAAACAGCCTTTCTACATCTACTGTGTTTCAATGAGAGCCCCCTCATTCTCCCAAATTCCAACGAGTGCAGGCCAAGAGCTGTTAACTGCTCCTCACATGGTAACCTCTTGCATGAACTTGTAACTAGAAAGGTGGCTCTATTGGGAGAAGGAGGGGGGAAATCATTGCTCCTGTTAGTTTGAGTTAAACTTGTTTGTACTCTGTACTTTGTTCAGAAAGTGCAGTGTTGTTGTTGACTTATTAGCCAGAGGGAACTTGCTGTTTTGCATGTGTGCTGTGCAAGAGCTTATCTGGATCTTTTACACAAAGCTCATCTGCTCTTCCACAGGTGGCCAGGAATATTTCTACGAGCAAAGAAGATGTGGAGAGAATGTCAGGAAAGCAATGGAGCGAAGCACAAGGAGAATGGGGGCTAGTGCAGTAGGAGATGGTGGGAGTACATTGTCAACGGTGTTAGATTTGATAGGCAAGGCTAACTGGATCCACACAAGGAGTTGCTCCCTGTGGAGGAATGTAGAGAGGGTTTCGGCTGATAAACATGAAAGATCATCAACCTAATCATCAGGTCTATCCTTGCCATAGATTCTTCCTGAACAGTTACAGATAAGGCAAAAATTCTGCCTGGCCTCCAGAAAAAAAGAACCTCAGGGTTGTATGTGATGTATTTAGACGGACAGCATATTTAGCCATTTCGGCTCATGAGTCCATGCCGCCAAATTAACCTACACCCCCCCACCCCAGTACGTTTCAAACACTGGGATGAAACTGGAGTCCCCAGAGAAAACCCACACAGGCCTGGGGAGAAACTCCTTACAGACAGTGCGGGATTCGAACCCCAGTCCCAACTGTTATGGAGGCACTGCACTCACCACTTTGCCAACCAGGCTACCCATGTGTGTGCTGACAATAAATCTGAACTTTGACCTCCAAAATATTTCCATCTGTATTTCAGACGTGGAGCATCTTCAGCGTTTGGATTTTATGTTATTTATACACTTGCACCTGACATGGGTTCACAAAAATGTTTTGCAAGCTCCTTTGACTTCAACCTACTCTCCCGGGATGGTCAGAAATTGCTGCCAGGTAAGTAATTGTATCTCACTCACTGAACTGGGGGCAAAAAGCCTGCAGGACAGATCCAAACGAGTTCCCACCAGGTAATTAAATAATTATATATACATTTTTAAAAGATTCCGTTTCGGTCGGTGTAAAAGGCCATCCTGTTCATCAGTGACTTTCAAGGAAGGAAACCATTTGCCTCACAGGGAACTCTGGACCGACTCAAAGTTAACAGCTGTCGGTTCAGAGCAACAAACGCAGCATCACCAGAGATTAATACACACTCAATGAACAAAACACTACTGGCTGCCCCCCCCCCCGCCCCCCCCCCCCCCCCCCCCCACCACCCATCTTGACAACATTTTGCAGACGCCATTCACCAGAAGCGTTACTTAAGCAAGGCTCAAATAATTATTGAGGACTGTTTTCATACAGCATACAATATCTTTGACCCACGACCATCAAGGAGGTGGTCAAAATCAGAACTGCCAGGCTGGGAAATAACATTCCCCATAGGCTGTGAAAACAATGAACAGCATCCTGTAACCGAGTAAACCATCCCAAAAATATTCACATTTTTAAATGATATATTCATGTATATACTCTATGTGTGTGTGGACAGTGGTCTGGAGAAAAGCTGTTTCATCTCACTGTACACATAGTTAATAATAAGCTTGAACAAGGCATCCTCATGAGATTCACGCCAGTTCCCCTGAACAGCAATCCAAGAGGATGTATTCCCCATAATTCTGGAAGTTCCTTCAAGTAGACATCCACTTCTCTTGTTAAGGCTATGGCCAGCTCCAACAGAGAACCGCATTAGTAATGTTTATGCTACAGTCTCCCTGGGTAATTTGTGCCCTTCCTCTCAAGTGCATAACATGACCACCAATCCATCTCCTAATGGGAACGAGAAAGCTTTTAACACTTTAACCAAAATTCCCTTACTTCTTCAAAGTGTCTGCCTCTCTGAATCACGTATCTGTTAACTGCTCTGGCAGTGAGATGTATTTTAGCATCGCGAGATTATCCACCCAAGAAGCTAATCTCCAATGTAACTCAAAAGAACCACAATTTCATCATAGTTCCATCACAGAGTAAGTAGGTGTAGGAAGGCTGTTTCCCACGGTGGGAGAGCCTGGGACAAGAGGGCACAACTTCTGGCTCAAAGGGCGTCCGCACAGAACAGAGGTGTGGAAGAATTTCTTCAGCAGTGGCTGGCAAATCTGTGGAATTTGTTGCCACAGGCAGTTGTGAAGGCCAAGTTCTTGGGTGCATTTAAGGCAGAGATGGATATCAAGCATCAGGTCACTTTCAGGTGCATTCTCTGCCAAGAATGTGCCTGCAGAAATGGATTCAGACCTGTGGAATGGTCGCTCAGGCAGCAGCGCTGAAAGTGCAGTGCTGTCCACCTGAAAGGGACAGCTACATGGGAGGCGCCTTGGAGTGCACTCCACCTCCTGTCCCTTCAGAAATGCAGGGTTGGGGGCCGCCGACCGCCAGCCACCCCAGGGCTGACAGCCCATGTCGGCTGCCCCTGTCCTGATGTCCTGCGCCAGGGGGCGCTCGCCAGCTGATGGTCATCCCCTTAACAGCCACTTTCAGGCGGCTGCATTCAGGTGCCCGGGGGGTGGGGGGGGGGGGGGGGGAGAACCTCAGAGCTCTGGCAATTATCCCTCTCGGAGGAGGGTTGGAAAGTGCGCCTCGGAGGAACCTCCTGCTCTTTCAGGTGGCCTCCTGACAGCTGCATAGGGGTAGAATATGCTGGCTTTACATCAGTGTACTTTGGCCACCTGAAAGTGCCTAAAAGGAGAATGTCAGGGAATGGGGGAAAGTAAGGGAATGGCGATTAAGTGGCAGGACAGTCGATGGGCTGAATGGTCTATTTCTGCTCCAAGGTCTTAAGATTCCCTTTGGTAAACATCAGTGGAAAAACAAAAGCTGGATAACTTCATCTTTCCATTAATCTCACCTGGCAGATGGAAATTCAATTGAAAACCTCATTGCATAGGGACAGTGACCAGAAGTCAAGGGACCAGCGCATGAAAACTTCACTGAAGGAAATCACTAAACAAGTTTACTTTCACAGGCCCAAATTTCCAGAAGTCTTCACAGCTGTATATATGTGGAGAGACACCTTATACTTCGGCAAATAACGCCGCGTGTCACACCAATGAATCACTTGTTTTAAATAGCGGGGCCGGAGATGTTCAGTCTGCGACAGCCAAGTTGCAAAGGTTTGTTGAGGCGCTGTCAAAGAAACTTCAGGCCTGCAAAATTCTCCGATACAAGTTGAACAACTTTAGCCCAGGACAAAGGTGGAGGGGGGGGAGGGAAAAGAAGAGACTTTTCTCACTCACTGTAAAAGTTTTGCAAAATCGAGATGGTTAAAAAAAAGACCCAAGTCCCCACTTCTGACATTACCTAACCACAAGATATCGAAACAGAGGCTGGTGGATCTAGTCTGCTCCACCATTTGAAGCATGACTGATATTTTTTCTTTCAACCCCATAACAAGTTAAAGTTTCTTATCAAATGACTGTAGAAACAGCGTTCCCTGGTCCACACATACAAACAATACACTATACATATGTAAAATTAAATACAGTTAAATACCATCATCCAGAATCCAAGTAACTGGCAAAAAAAACCACAGAAAATAATTAGGTAAAAACTCAAAAGTTTAAAATTGACACATCCCCTAGTTGTCAATTCGCCAATCCACACAACACAACCTCAAGCAACCGGCAAATTCACTGATCCGGCATCTACCAATCCCCATAGGTGCTGGATACCAGGAGTGGAATCTCAGAACTGAACAGCTCATTCAGCGTTCTTACTGCCTGTGGGAAGAAGCTTCTCCTTGTACTGGTGGTGCTGGCTCTAATATTCCTGTATCTATTTCCCGACAGGAGTAGCTGGAAGACGCTGTGTGCAGGGTGGAGGGAGTACTCAATGATCACGTCAGCGGAGGGGAGGCGGGGTGGGGTGGAGAGACCAGAGTGATCCTCTCTGATGCACTTATGGTCCTGTAGATTGACCTTTGTTTCAATTCTCCACAGCAAAAACTGGGCCAAACTGTGATCCCAGGATGCTCTCGATAGAGCTCCTTAGAAAGCGGACAGGATGGTGGCAGGAAGCCTTGCCCACCCCAGACTTCGCAGGACGTGCAGTCACTACTGCGTCTTCCTGATTAACGAGGAAGCATTGTGGGTCCAGGACAGGTCATCAAGGAACTTTGTGCTCTCCACTCTCTCCACAGGGGAACCATTCATGTGCAATAGAGAAAGGCCAACTTTCATCCTTCTGAAGTCCACAAACATCTCCTTCGTCTTGTCCACATTGAGACTCAGGTGGCTGTTCTCATCTCAGTTGACCAGCCTCCCAACCTTCACTCCGTAAGCCAACTCATCGTTGGACCATCTGCAAACCTCATGGTTCTCTAACGCTCCTCAAGGAGCCCAAAATGTGGAAAATGCCAGCCACCAGTTTATAGATGGTGGAGATGAGAGGTAGCCCATAGCACTAGGTGGATACCGACATCAGTTGTGTGCCCAGAGGTGAACCCTCTCCTCCCCCACCAACCCCTCCCCCTCTTCCTCCCCTTCTCTCCTCTACCCCTCCCCTCCTTTCCTTCATTCTCCCCTTCCACCCCTCCCACCCTCCCCTTCCACCCCTCCCACCCTCCCCTCCCACCCCTCCCACCCACCCCTCCCACCCTCCCCTTCCACCCCTCCCACCCTCCCCTTCCACCCCTCCCACCCTCCCCTTCCACCCCTCCCACCCTCCCCTCCCACCCCTCCCCTTCCACCCCTCCCACCCTCCCCTTCTCCTCCCTTCACCCTCCTCCCTTCACCCTCCTCCCTTCACCCTCCTCCCTTCACCCTCCTACCTCCCCCTTCCTTCACACTCCACCCCTCTCCCTCCACCCTCCCCTTCCTTCTCCCCTACACTCCTCTCCTCCCTCTCCCCTCCATCCTCTTCCTCCCTTCACCCTCCTCCCCTCCACCCCTCTTCCCCCTTCCACCCTCCTGCCTCCTCCCCTCCCCCAACTCCTCCCCTCATCCTAGACCCTCACCCCAATCCTCGCTGCTCAGCAGGTTGTCCGCGAAGAACCGACTGTCCAGCTCAGTCGCCATGGCGTTTGCCCGAGGGCCGGGGGGTGTGGGGTGGGGAGAAAGATCGATGACTCCTCACTCCGGCTGAAGCGCAGGCCTGTTCCCGGAAACCCGCCCTGACTGCCAAGCCAAGCCAAGCAACCAATCCGCGCCCAGCTCCCGTTCCCCTCGCAATTGAATCAAGCGGCGTCGAAAACCTATGACGTTATGGATTGACAGCGGCCCCGTCCAACCGCAACGAGGGACGAACACCGCCCACCGGCTGGCCGAGCGAGTGGTTAAAGGGACTCGCCTTCATTCATAAAAGTTATTCGCTGCCGGAAGTACTCAGGATGGCTACGGATGGGGAGTCTGCACCAGCACTCCACGCAGGCCCTTCGGCCCACAGTCTTGTGCTAACCCAATGACCTACTCTAACAACTGCCGAGAATTTCCCTCAAGTCAGGTCACCTTTATTTACCATGCTCGCACGGTAAAGACAAAATAGTCCAGTGGGGTTCTATTTTGAAACGTGTTCACTTATCTTCTCATTAATTCAATTTAATGTCATCCACCTAAGGTTCAGTTTAACTAAATTTTATTCTGACATTTCAGGGCCGGAGCCAAGGAGGGGCATCCGTGGGCATTGCCCCCTTCCCAAGCGAGATGCTGTGACCCCCCATCCCCCGACACGGTGGCCATCTAATAATTTCTTAAATATCTCATTCTCCCTGCCTCCACCATCGTTGCTGGCAGCTCGTTCCATGCCCCTACCCCCTCTCTGGGTGAAGCAGTGTGAGCTGCCTCAACGACTACCACACGGTAGCACTCATATCTACTGTGATGAATTGCTTTGGGAGGTTGGTCACGGCCAGGATTAACGCGCACCTGAGTAAAGGGCTGGACCCGCTGCCATTCGCCTATTGTCACAATCGCTGTACAGCAGGTGTAATATCGCTGGCTCTCCACTCAGCCCTAGATCACCTCGACATCAGCAATTCTTCATCGACTACAGCTCGGCCTTCAACACCATTGTTCCTTTAGTGCTGGTCAAGAAGCTCCAAACCCTGGGTCTTTATACCCTCCCCCCCCCACTCCACAACTGGATCCTTGACTTCCTCATCGGAAGACCCCAGTCAGTATGAATTGGAAACAACGTCTCCTCCTCACTGACAATCAACCCCGAGGATGCATGCTTCGCCCACTAATCTACACACACACACACACACACACACACACATCTGCACACACATACCCACACACATACACACACCCACACACACACCCTCACACACGTGCACACACACATGCACAAGCACACACCCACACACACACACTCACACACATACAAACATCCACACTCTCACACAAACACACGCACATAAACTTTCACACAAACTCATACACACACGCATTCACCCACACACACAAACTCACACACACGCACTCACACCCACACACACACACGCACACACACACAGACAAACACCCACACACACTCACACAAGCTCACACACACACAAACTTTCACACACACACCACACACACAAACTCACACACACACCACACACACAAATTCACCCACACACAAACACACACACCCACACACACAAATTCACCCACACACACAAACACACACACACTCACACCCACACACATAAACGCACACACACAGACACACACACTCACACATGCTCACACCCACACACACAAAAACTCAAACACACACACACAAATTCATACACACAAAAACTCACACAAATTGACACCCACACACACCCACACTCACGCATCCACACACACAAACACACACACACACACACACACACACACACTTGCTAGCGCTTGACTCAGTGTAGACTCTGCTACTCAGGACACTAGCTAATATGCTTCCAACTCTATAACAGTTCTGGCTCTCCATCCCATGGGATGGTGATGGTTCCTTTCAGTCAGATCATGGGGTTTGGTACGAGGATACCCCACTCCTCAGAAAGGAACAGCATGTGTAGGAATGAATTTTAGATGAATACAGGATTGCACAGGTCCAGACCCACCCTCTTGACATCCCCTCCCATATCCAGTGGGATGGTGAAGTCCAAGTCCGCTGGGAGAAGTTCAGATGGCCAGACTGAGCTTTGATGCAAGGGATGCCCTTTCCCCGTGTTTCACGCCACATGATGGTCATTGACTCTATAGGAGGTGCCGTTCACCTTTTAACATCTTGTTTTGCATCCTGCAGGGTGTCCAGCTACCTCCTGCACCAGGCAAGCCTGGCAGGGGAGCCAGTTTGGTTGCCGACCACCTGACCATGAGACAGGTAGCACTGGGTTACATGGTCCCAATAGCACTCTGACGAATGACCTGACCGAGCACACCACACAAAGGATTCTCCAGTGCCATTCCACAGTGTTCAGCCTGGAGTGAAACAGGGTGGTCCCTCGAACATGGTAAAGAGGAAGAGCTGAGCACATGTGATGACCTTTATAGTGCTGGAAGCCTGGGGGGTTGGGTGGGGGGGGGGGGGAGATCCAGCCCAGGGCATCTACAGAGAGCCAGTGACTCGGTGCCAGCAAGGTCTGATAGATTACAATGGCCAAAGGCCTGAGACCAAGTACAAATGTACTTAAAGGTGGTCAGGTGTGCACTGATGGGTTGGGTGGGGTGGGGCCAAATCTTGATTGGCAGTTAGTGGTCCCAACCCAGGACATCACAGGCAGAACCCTCCCCACTATTGATAACATCTACAAGGAACGCTGCCATCAGAGAGCAACAGCAATCATCAAGGATCCCCACCACCCAGCACAAACTCTGTTCTCACTGCTGCCAACAGGAAAGAGGTATCGAGGCCCCAAGACTCGCACCACCCGGTTCAGGAACAGCTGCTACCCCTCCACCATCAGACTCCTCAACAACAAACTCAATCAGGGACTCGTTGAAGGACTCTTACTTGTGCACTTTGTCGATTTTCTTTGCTCTCCCGGTATTGCACAGTCAGTTTGTTTACATTTGTTATCTGTTTACACTTTATTTGTTTACCTGTTTACGCTGTGTACAGTTTATTTTTTGCGCTACCCATTCGAGGTAATTCTGCCGCGCCCGCAGGGAAAAGGAATCTCAGGGCTGTATGTTATGTCCTAATTTTTTGTCTCAATTATTTGATAGAAAAATTGCTGGATCTTTTGGTATTTTTTTTTGTGATTTTGTTTATTATTAGGTTTAGATTTTCCCAGAAAGTCTTCACTTTTGAACATGTCCAAATTGCGTGTAATGTTGTTCCTGTCTCTTGTTGACAGCGGAAGCATCGATCCGATCCTGTTGGGTCCCACTTTTTTAATTTCTGAGGAGTAAATATATAATCTATGTAGCCAGTTATATTGTATCATACGTAATCTAGTATTTATCGTGTTCCTGTACGTAACTCCTCCCATGTTTCGTTCTTTATCTCTACGTTTAAATCTTTTTTCCCAACTTTGTTTCGGTTTATACTTTGTTTCATCCTCTTCTTTATATTGCAGTTTGATAAATTTTTTAACTTTCATTGCGTCTGTGATTAAATATTCATAGATGCTACTTTCTGGTAATTTCAAGCTATTTCCCAGTTTATCTTTTAAATAAGTTTTCAACTGGTAATATGCAAACATTGTACCTTGTGTTATTCCATATGTATCTTTTAATTGCTCAAATGTTAATAAATTATTTCCCAAAAAGCAATCTTCTATTTTCTGGATTCCTTTTCTGGCCCATTCCTGACCGTAATACAAATTTAAACGGATCCCATCTGCCTACTGTGATGCAATGTGGTGACAGTAAGCAGACAGATTCGAAAAGACTGAACAACAGGCTTTATTCTACTTAAAATCTTCTGCTGCAGTCAGCTGCAACTCCGAGTGACTGACCTCGAGGGGCCATCTGTGGCTTACATCCCGGCGGATGATCGGCAGCTGACCGGGTGGGGCTTGGTCCATTCAGGTCAGCTGATTGACAGCTGGCTAGGTCTGGTCTGTCCTCTGGTGCTCTTCCTGCAGGTACACAGGACGCCCCCTGCAGTAGGCTAGTGGTGTATCACCACACCTGCACACCAGGTGCCCCACTTGCGTCCACACCTCCTCCCCTCACCACCTTTTCAGCCTTCTACATCGGAGAGACTGGGAGCAGACCAGGAGACTGCTTCACTGGGCTCTGCCCGCTGCAAGAGCGTGGATCTCCCAGTGGCCACCCATTTCAATTCCACACGTCGTCCCCACACCAATATTGCTGCCCATGGCTTCATGCACTGCCAGACCGAGACCACACCCCCCCCCCCCCCGCCCAATCATATTCTATCTGGGCACCCTCCAACCCACCCACACCCCTATGCCTCTCTGTCTCCTCCATCTCGCCTTTTCTCTCCCTCTTTCCCCATCCCTCTGTTCCTCCAGTTCTGCATTCTCAGAGCCGCTCCCCCCCCTCACCTCTCCTCTCCTGACCTGCTACCCACATCCACCTAAGGCCTCTTGGCTGTTTATGAATTTCTTCATTCAGAGGATGGTGAATCTGTGGAATTTGTTGCCACAGGCTGTTGTGAAGGCCGGTGTATTTAAGAAAGAGATTGATGGGTTCTTGATTAGCAATCAAAGGTTATACGGAAAAGGCCAGGCCTAAGTGGGAAAATGAATCAGCTCATGATTAAGTTATGGGGTAGACTTGAAGGGCCGTATAGCCTATTCTCCCCCTATGTTTCATGGTCTTAAAATTTTAATTTTAAAATTTAGACATACAACACAAACTCGCCCAGGAAGACTTAAACTGACCCAAGGTTTCACACCTCCAGACCTAAACCCTCTTACAACGTTAGATCCTTTCCTGGTAACTCTCTCCAGAACATTACAAACCTCCCAACGAGTTTCATTGTAATTTAAACCAACCCACAGTTGTCCACCTCCAGACTTAAACCCTTTTACAATGTTAGATCCTTTCATGGTAACTTTGGTCCTACAGAGTTTTTGGCTTACAGAATTTTTGACCTACAGAGTTTTTGAACTACAAAGTTTTGGACCTACAGGATTTTGGTCCTACAGAGTTTTGGACCTACAGAGATTTGGTCTTACAGAGCTTTGGTCCTACAGGCCATTTCAGCTCACCAATCCGCGCTGCCCAATTTACCCCCCATTACCCTCCGCCCCGGTACGTTTAAAATGGTGGGAAGAAATCGGAGCCCCCCAGGGTAAACCCTCGCAGACACGGGAAGAATGTGCAAACTCCTTACAGACAGCGTGGGATTCGAAACCCAGTCCCGATCGCTGTAAAGGTGCAGCGCCAACCGTGCCGCTTATAACTTCAGTAGAGCACTGACTTTATTCTCTTAGGCTTGGAGTCATGGAGGGAAGGACAGAGGGTATCAGGATGTGTTGAATTCCCTAAAATAATCAAGCCAGTCTTTCTGAAGTGAGTTTTCTACAAATGAAGCCAATTGTAGCTTGCCCGTGTTCTTCCTATTTTTAAGTAACTAATCCCGCACAGCCTGGGAACTCCAAGTATTGCCCTTTGTTACAATAGAGTTACTTCAAGGCAACGTTGACCGTGCTGAACCAGCTAACTGTGTCACCAGGGTCACAGCTTCTTTCCTGATATAACTTCCCTTCTTTTGATACAATAGTGAAACATACATTAATGCAGCACAGAGGGAAGTCAAGTTGTCCACCCTCCCAGTTCGTGGAAAGACTTTCCGATTATTTCCGTTCTCCACCCTGTATAGGAAGGATAGCACTAGATAGGGTGTGGAGGAGATACAGGGAGTCCCCGGGTTAGGAAAATGTTTGTCTTAGTATTGTAAACAGAATTAGAGAAACAGTTCTTAAAACCGTCTTGATAAGGAAAAAAAAAATCATGATTGAAAGTTAACACATCAACATCCTGCATACCGGAAGGGGCGTTCGTGAGGTAACATTATGTGCATGTGCGAACTGGAGGCACAATTTGTTGGTAAATACGAGTTGTTCGTAAGTCAGACGTTCGTAACCTGGGGACTGCCTGAAATGTCAAGAGTGCATACATGACATCACATACAACCCTGAGATTATTTTTCCTGCAGGCCAGACAGAAATTCTACTTATCTGTCTTGAAAGAAAAGCTGTACTGAAGAAAAGAGAGAAGTAGAAGGCAGTGCAAACAAACTGTGTAATGCAGAAAATAAATATTCAATAATAAATAATGAGCAAATTAGTCCCCGTTTGTCATTGAGGGGCCTGATAGTGGAAGGGGAGCAACTGTTCCTGAACCTGGTGGGTGTGAGTCTTGTGGCCCCTACGCCTCTTTCCTGATGGCAGCAGCGAGAACAGAGCGTGCACTGACTGGGTGGCGTGTGGATCCTTGATGATCGCTGCTGCCCTCCGATGGCATCATTGCCCGTAGATGTTGGGCTTTCCACTTAGAGGGTTTGGTGCCCAACTCCCCCCCCCCCCCCCATCCTTGTAGCAGACCGTGATGCAGCCGATCAGCACATTTTCCACCACACATCGGTAATAGTTTTCCAAAATTTTTTTATGTCTAACCAAACCTCCGCTAAACTCCTAAGAAAGGAGAGGTGCTGATGTGCTTTCTTCACAATGACATTTGTGTGTTGGGTCCAGGAACAGTCCTCCGAAAGAGTGACTCCTGGGAATATAAATTTGCTCACCTTCTCCACCTCTGATCCCCCCCAGTGATCACTGGATCATACAGCTCTGGTTTTCCCTGGGATGGGCCTGGGTTGGAGGTGTTTGGAAAGGTTGGGCTGGTTTTCCCTGGAGCAGGGTGTGATATGTAAGGAGTTTGTACATTAACCCCGTGGGTGCTCCAGTTACCTCCCACCCTTCAAATCCTTGGTGTGTTTGGGCGATACAGGCTTGTGGGCTGGAAGGGCCTTGTTATCGTGCTGTCTGTTTAATTTAAATTAAATTAAACTTGTTGGGAGGTTCTGCAGGGAATTGTCTTGGAAGGACCAAATGTTGTAGAAGGGCTTACAGTAGATCTGTAGGTCCAAAACTCTATAGGACCAAAGCTCTGAAGGACCAAAGCTCTGTCGGACCAAAGCTCTGTCGGACCAAAGCTCTGTCGGACCAAAGCTCTGTCGGACCAAAGCTCTGTCGGACCAAAGCTCTGTCGGACCAAAGCTCTGTCGGACCAAAGCTCTGTCGGTCCAAAGCTCTGTCGGTCCAAAGCTCTGTCGGTCCAAAGCTCTGTCGGTCCAAAGCTCTGTCGGACCAAATCTCTGTAGGTTCAAAACACTATAAGTTCAAAACTCTGTAGTACCAAAACTCTGTAGTACCAAAACTCTGTAGGTCCAGAACTCTGTAGGTCCAGAACTCTGTAGGTCCAGAACTCTGTAGGTCCAGAACTCTGTAGGTCCAGAACTCTGTAGGTCCAGAACTCTGTCGGACCAGAACTCTGTCGGACCAGAACTCTGTCGGACCAGAACTCTGTCGGACCAGAACTCTGTCGGACCAGAACTCTGTCGGACCAGAACTCTGTCGGACCAGAACTCTGTCGGACCAGAACTCTGTCGGACCAGAACTCTGTCGGACCAGAACTCTGTCGGACCAGAACTCTGTCGGACCAGAACTCTGTCGGACCAGAACTCTGTCGGACCAGAACTCTGTCGGACCAGAACTCTGTCGGACCAGAACTCTGTCGGACCAGAACTCTGTCGGACCAGAACTCTGTCGGACCAGAACTCTGTCGGACCAGAACTCTGTCGGACCAGAACTCTGTCGGACCAGAACTCTGTCGGACCAGAACTCTGTCGGACCAGAACTCTGTCGGACCAGAACTCTGTCGGACCAGAACTCTGTCGGACCAGAACTCTGTCGGACCAGAACTCTGTCGGACCAGAACTCTGTCGGACCAGAACTCTGTCGGACCAGAACTCTGTCGGACCAGAACTCTGTCGGACCAGAACTCTGTCGGACCAGAACTCTGTCGGACCAGAACTCTGTCGGACCAGAACTCTGACGGACCAGAACTCTGACGGACCAGAACTCTGACGGACCAGAACTCTGACGGACCAGAACTCTGACGGACCAGAACTCTGTCGGACCAGAACTCTGTCGGACCAACACTCTGTCGGACCAACACTCTGTCGGACCAACACTCTGTAGGACCAAAACTCTGTAGGACCAAGTCTCTGTAAGTTCAAAGCTCTGTCGGACCAAAGCTCTGTCGGACCAAAACTCTGTCGGACCAAAACTCTGTCGGACCAAAACTCTGTCGGACCAAAACTCTGTCGGACCAGAACTCTGTCGGACCAGAACTCTGTCGGACCAGAACTCTGTCGGACCAACACTCTGTCGGACCAACACTCTGTCGGACCAACACTCTGTCGGACCAACACTCTGTAGGACCAAAACTCTGTAGGACCAAGTCTCTGTAAGTTCAAAGCTCTGTCGGACCAAAGCTCTGTCGGACCAAAACTCTGTCGGACCAAAACTCTGTCGGACCAAAACTCTGTCGGACCAAAACTCTGTCGGACCAAAACTCTGTCGGTTCAAAACTCTGTAGGACCAAAACTCTGTAGGACCGACACTCTGTAGGACCGACACTCTGTAGGACCGACACTCTGTAGGACCGACACTCTGTAGGACTGACACTCTGTAGGACCGACACTCTGTCGGACCGACACTCTGTCGGACCGACACTCTGTCGGACCGACACTCTGTCGGACCGACACTCTGTCGGACCGACACTCTGTCGGACCGACACTCTGTCGGACCGTCGGACCAAAACTCTGTCGGACCAAAACTCTGTCGGACCAAAACTCTGTCGGTGCAAAACTCTGTCGGACCAACACTCTGTAGGACCAACACTCTGTAGGACCAACACTCTGTAGGACCAACACTCTGTAGGACCAACACTCTGTAGGACAAACACTCTGTAGGACCAACACTCTGTAGGACCAACACTCTGTTGGACCAAAATTATGTAGGACCAAAACTCTGTAGGACCAAAACTCTGTAGGACCAAAACTCTGTAGGACCAAAACTCTGTAGGACCAAAACTCTGTTGGACCAAAATTCTGTAGGACCAAAATTCTGTAGGACCAAAACTCTGTCGGTTCAAAACTCTGTCAGACCAAAACTCTGTCGGTGCAAAACTCTGTCAGACCAAAACTCTGTAGGACCAAAACTCTGTAAGACCAAAACTCTGTAGGTCCAAATTTCTGTAGGTTCAAAACACTAAGTTCAAAACTCTGTAGGACCAAAACTCTGTAGAACCAAATCTCTGTCGGTCCAAAACTCTGTAGGTCCAAATCTCTGTACGTCCAAAACTCTGTAAGTTCAAAACTCTATAGGACCAAAATTCTGTAGGACCAAAACTCTGTCGGTTCAAAACTCTGAAGGACCAAAACTCTGTAGGACCAAAACTCTGTAAGTTCAAAACTCTGACAGACCAAAACTCTGTAGGTTCAAAACTCTGACATACCAAAACTCTGTAGGTTCAAAACTCTGTAAGTTCAAAACTCTGTAGGACCAAAACTCTGTAGGTCCAAATCTCTGTAAGTTCAAAGCTCTGTAGGACCAAATCTCTGTCGGTCCAAAACTCTGTCGGACCAAAACTCTGTAGGTCCAAATCTCTGTAGGTCCAAAACTCTGTAAGTTCAAAACTCTGTAGGGCCAAAATTCTGTCGGACCAAAACTCTGTTGGTTCAAAATTCTGTAGGACCATATTTCTGTCGGTTCAAAACTCTGTAAGACCAAAATTCTGTAGGTTCAAAACTCTGTAGAACCAAAACTCTGTCGGACCAAAACTCTGCAGGTTCAAAACTCTGCCGGTTCAAAACTCTGTAGGTTCAAAGTTACCATGAAAGGATTTAAGATTGTAGAAGGGTTTAGGTTTGGAGGTGGACAACTGTGGGTCGGTTTAAATTACAATGAAACTCGTTGGGAGGTTTGTAATGTTCTGGAGAGAGTTACAATTAACTTGATCCTGGAGGGAGTTGCCAGAGGAGGATCGAACGTTGTAGGAGGGTTTAGGTCTGGAGGTGTGAAAGCTTGGGTCGGTTAAGTCTCCCTGGGCGAGTTCGGGGGCGGACTCGCTGCGGGTGTGTCCAGTTTGGAAGGTCGGGCCGGTTTGGAGAGCTCTCTCTCCCTCTCTCCGCGCCGCCCCATTTCGTGCCGGGACAGCGCAGGGCAGGATGGCTGCGGGCTCCAGTTTGAGCTTGGGGGACGAGCTGAACTGCCCGATCTGCCTGGACCTCTTCGTCGACCCGGTGATGCTGGACTGCGGCCACGACTTCTGCCGTCAGTGCATCGTGCGGAGCTGGGAGAGGGAGGGGAGAGCCTCCTGCCCGGAGTGCGGCCAGCTTTCCCCCGACAAGAGCCTCAAGGCGAACCGCGCCCTCGGGGTGCTCGCCGGCAAGATCCGCGCCCTCCAGCCCCGCGCCGCTGAGGACTCCGGCAGCAAACCTCTCAGCCCCTTCTGCGACGAGCACCTGGAGGAGCTGAAGCTCTTCTGCGACACGGACAAGAAGCTCCTGTGCGTGATGTGCCTGGACCGGCGGGACGGCCGCAGCCACCGGGGGCACAATTTTATGCTGATGGGCGAGGCGGTGGAGATCCACAGGGTGAGGGGGGGGGGCAAGGTCGCCTGGGGCTAAACTGCACAGGGGGAGAGGGAAAGAGGAAGAGGGGAGGGGGAGAAAGGGGGGATGGGGAGAGAGAGGAGGGGGAGAGCAAGAGAGGGAGAGGGATGAGGACGGGAGAGAGAGAGGAGGAGGGAGAGAGAGAGAGGAGGAGGGAGAGAGAGAGGAGGGGGATGGAGGGGGAGAGAGAGCGAGAGGGAGGGGGTTGAGGAGGGGAGAGAGAGGAGGGGGAGGGAGGGACAGAGAGCAAGAGAGGGATGAGGAGGGGGAGGGAAGAGGGATGGGGAGAAAGAAGGGAGAGGGGAGAGATGGGAGATAGGGAAAGGGGGAGAGAGAAGGGAGGGGGAGAGATAGGGAGAGGGAGTGTCAGAGCCAGCACCACCAGGCTGAGGAACAGCTTCTTCCCACGGGTGGTGAGAACACTGAACGACCAAAGGAACTGCCCGTGCTGACCATCCGAGACTCTCATATTCACAAAGTGATATTTATTTATTTGTATAGATGAATACTTGTACTGTCTGTGTTGTGTCTGGTTCTGCGTCTGCATGCTTTGCACTGAGGACCGGAGAACACTGTTTCGTCAGGTTGTACAATCAGATGACAATATACTTGACTTGATATCTGGGGTTAGGGTGCAGGGTGCACATCTGGTGACATCCTTGAGTGGTAACAGGTAGTTCCATGGCACCTTGACTCCCCAAACTTCCTAAAGTCAAGTTTATTGTCATCTGATTGCACGTACGACCCATCGAAATATTGTTCTCCAGTGGAGGGTGATCATGCCTGGCCCTAAAGGAATCAATGTAGATGTTCGCATTTTAAGAAATTTTAGACATACAGCACGGTGAAGACCCATAATCCCATGGTGCCTAATTAACCTTTAACCCCCGTACGATTCGAAGGGCGGGAGGAAACCCACGTGGACATGGGGAGAACCTACAAACTCCTTGCACACAGCAGCGAATTCGAACCCCACTGACTGGTGTGGTAATAGCAATGCCCATTTGGTTAATGGTGTGTACACGTCCCCCACATTTATATTTAGTTGGTGGGTCAGAATGTGAAATTGCCAGATCCTTTTGTTCTACTGCACTCCTCAGTGCCCTACCATTCACCGTGTATGGTAGACGTCCTTCCAAAATGCAACACCTCACACTTATCTGCATTAATTTCCAGCTGCCACTTTTCAGCCCATTTTTCCAACTGGTCCAGGTTCCCCTGCAAGCTTTGAAAACCTTCCTCGCTGTCCGCAACGCCTCCAATAAATCTTAGTGTCATCTGCAAACCTGCTGATCCAATTCCACCACGTCACGATCCAGATCGTTTGATTGAGATGACTGATCATGCTGGTCTCAGCGCCGATCCCTGGGGCCCGCCACTAGTCAAGGGCCTCCAGTCTGAGAAGGCGTTGTCCACCACCGCTCTCTGGCTTCTCCTGTCCAGCCATTGTTGAATCCAGTTCGCTCCTAATACCATGAATACTGAGCATTTGAACACATTGGGAGGTAGAATAAGAAGATACAAAGCGCAAAGAGAGAGAACTGGGAGGACGGTTAGGAGCTTAGTTCATTGAAAATAAGAGAGCAGCTTGAGTTAGTTGTTCCAGGCTGCGTAAAAAGTGTCCAAGACCAAGGTCACGATGAAGCTTGGTGAAACCCTGGATTAACCACAGTTGGAACATTGTGTTCTCAGATTTCGGAAAAAGATGGAAAGATTTTCGAGAGAGCGCAGAAGAGATTGGCCAAGGTGAATCCAAATCTGAGGAACATATAGATGGAAGAATTTGGATTTGAAGATCTTGGTGTTGATGGAGGGTCTGTTTAACAGTGTGTAAGGTCCATGAACCCTTTGGAGCCCGTGTCCCTGTTTTCAGGGGCTACCAACAAGCGCATGTGCTCCGTGCCCCCCGTTTTCTGGGACTGGTTTATACCCAACCACCATCTGGTTCATACCCATGGACCCAGTCCGGAGTATATATATCATTAAAGGTTTAAAATGGAAGGGTGAAGGGCATCTACAAGAGGCGGTGATTCAAGAAAGGACCCCCACCACCCAGGCCATGCTCTCTTCACTCTGCCACCATCTTGCCTCTGCCTTACCACTAGTGAGTCCATCTATGGGGAAACGTTGCCATCGGAGAGCAGCAGCAGTCATCAAATAACCTCACACCCACCACAGGCTCTGTTCTCGCTGCTGCCATCAGGGAAGAGGTCTAGGGGCCATAAGACTCGCAGCCACCAGGTTCAAGAACAGCTGCTACCCCCTCCACCATCAGACCCCTCAACGACAAACTCACTCATTTAAGGACTCTGACTTGATTGATTTTCTCTTTGCTCTCCCTTTATTGCACGGTCAGTTTGTTGAGATTCGTTAAACTGTGTACAGATTATTTTTTGCGCTACCAATTCATAGTAATTCTGCCACGCCCGCCAGGGCTGTATGTGGTGTCATGCAGGTATTCAGACAAGAAATTTGGAGGCAGTGCGGGAGCCTGAAGGTGAACACACACAATGCAGCTTCTCCTCCTCTGCCATCAGATCTCTGAACCTACAATGAACCCCAGACATGACCTCACCTTCTCTTCTGCACTAATTTATTTATTTAAAATAAATGAATTTATAGCAATTTTTTGTACCTGTGATACCTGTGACGCTGCCATAAAACAACAAATTGTGCGACGTGTTCATGACAAAATATTCAGATTCTATAAGTGTCGAGAATGGAAAGTGTCTGATCCTGTCGGAAGCCACACAGAGCGCAGGTGATTCACAAAGGATTAAAAGTAGCCCGAGGGGAAAAATAACGGAACAGGTGGTTGGGGTCTGAAAGGCATTTCCGAGAGAGCCCAGTTGAGGCAGTTAAGAAATGTTTGAAGGGAAGTCAATGGTAGGGCTTTAAAAGAGGTGGGTGAGTAGGCCAGACAAGTATTCTTCTTTATGCTGTGACTTTGGGAATTGTCTGCTCTCTGTAGGAGAAGATGAGAGCCAATCTCCAATCGCTGAACCAGAAGAAGACCTCTGTGCAGAACGTCCTCCTCAAGCAGCAACAGAGCATCTCGGAGATCCAGGTATCTATAAGGGGGTGGGGGGGTGCGCATGTCTGCTGGGGGTGTGACTGTGAGTATGTGCGTGTGCTCGAGACAGTGAATTGGCGCATGGGAGGCGTGTGCCTTTGTGTGAGGATGTGCATGTGTGTGTGTGTGAGTGGGTGGGTTTGTGTGTATGTCCAGGTGTGTGTGTGTGTGAGGGTAGGTGTATGACTGGGTGTGTGTGTTTGTGTGAGAGAGGGTGTGTGTGTGTGTGAGAGAGAGAGAGAGGAAGGGTGTGTGTGTGAGAGAGGGTGTGTGTGTGAGAGAGGGTGTGTGTGTGAGAGAGGGTGTGTGTGTGAGAGAGGGTGTGTGTGTGAGAGAGGGTGTGTGTATGAGAGGGTATGTTTCTGTGAGTGTGTGTGAGAGGGTGTGTGTGAGAGTGTGTGTGAGAGTTTGTGTGTGTGAGAGGATATGTGTGTGAGAAGATATGTGTGTGAGAGGATATGTGTGTGAGGGAGTGTGTGAGAGTTTGTGTGTGAGTTTGTGTGTGTGTGAGAGGGTGTGTGTGAGAGGGTGTGTGTGTGAGAGGGTGTGTGTGAGAGGGTGTGTGTGAGAGGGTGTGTGTGTGAGAGGGTGTTTGTGTGAGAGGGTGTGTGTGTGAGAGGGTGTGTGTGTGAGAGGGTGTGTGTGAGAGGGTGTGTGTGCGAGGGTGTGTGTGAGAGGGTGTGTGTGAGGGTGTGTGTGTGAGGGTGTGTGTGTGAGGGTGTGTGTGTGCGAGGGTGTGTGTGTGCGAGGGTGTGTGTGCGAGGGTGTGTGTGAGGGTGTGTGTGTGAGGGTGGGTGTGTGTGAGGGTGGGTGTGTGTGAGGGTGGGTGAGTGTGTGTGAGGGTGGGTGGGTGTGTGTGAGGGTGGGTGGGTGTGTGTGAGGGTGGGTGGGTGTGTGTGAGGGTGGGTGTGTGTGAGGGTGTGTGTATAGAAAGGTATGAAAGCAATGGGAATCAGGTCACGTTTCTGCACATGTGCAGGAGGAGGGGGACCTCAGGCTGTATGAATCACCAGCTGATCCGCTTTGCCTGTTCAGGAACAGTCCAACAACCTACAGAAACACATCACATCGGAATTTGCAAAGCTTCGCACTGTCCTGGATGAGAAGGAAAGCTTGCTGGTCAAGGAACTGGCTGACCAGGAGGGTGATATCCTGAAGAAGATGGAAACCAACCTCCAGGATATTCAGGAGCACCTGAAAGAGACAGAGGAGAAATTGTCCAACGTCCAGGCTCAGTTGTCCCAACAAGATGCCTTCATCATACTGAAGGTAAGCAGAAGATTGAGATGGGTTATGGTCTTTCTCTGGCTATTCGAGGTCCACATTCTTGGGCAGGATATTCAAGAGAGTGAAGCAGGCATTAGATAATTACAGAACAGAAACAGGCCCCTTCGGCCCTTCTAGTTGGTGCTGAAACATTTTATTTCTGCCTAGTCCCACTGAGCTGCACCCAGTCCATACCCATCCCATTCACGTATCTGCCCAAATTCTTCTTAAATGTTAAAATTGAGCCGCATTCACCACTTCCACACTCCCACCACTCTCTGCATGAAGATGTTCCCCCTCAGGTTCCCCCTAAACTTTTCCCCTTTCACTCTTTCCTCTGGTTTATATCTCACCTACCCCCAGTGGAAAAAAAGCTGACCTACATTTACTGTCTATCCCCTTCATAATTTTAAACACCTCTATCAAATCTCCCCTCAATCTTCTCTGCTCCAGGGAATGAAGTCCTCACCCTTTTTTTGAATTTGGGCATACAGCACAGTAACAGGCCTTTTCGGCCCACGAGTCCGTGCTGCCCAATTTACATCCCTGGCACATTTTGAATGGTGGTAGGAAACCAGAGCCCCCAGGGAAAACCCAAGTAGGCACAGGGAAAACGTACAAACTCCTAATAGACAGTGCAGGATTTGAACCCCTGTTCCCAATCACTGGCGTTGAAAAGGCGTGGTGCTAACCGCTACGCCAACCTTGCCAGTCTGTTTAACCATTCCCTGTAACTCAGTTCCTGAAGTCCGGGCAACATCCTGGAAAATCTTCTCTGCCCTCTTTCTGTCTTATTGATATCTTTCCGGTAGTTCGGTTACCAAAACTACACACAATTCTCCAAATTTGGCCTCACCAATGTCTTGTACAACTTTAATATAACATCCCAACTCCTGTGCTCAATACTTTGATTTATGAAGGCCAATATGCCAAAAGCTCTCTTTACAACCCTGTGTGCCTGTGATGCCACTTTCAGGGAATTATGAATCTGAATTCCGAGATCCCTCTCTTCTCCTGCACTCCTCAGTGCCCGACCATTCACTGTGTATGTCCTTTCTTGGTTTGTCCTTCCAAAATGCAACACCTCACACTTCCATCTACCACTTTTCACCCCATTTTTCTGGCTGGTCCAGATCCCTCTGCAAGCTTTGAAAACCTTCTTCATTGCCCACAACACTTCCAATCTTAGTGTCAACTGCAAACGTGCTGATCCAATTCACCACCTTATCATCCAGATCATTGATATAGACAACAAACACCAATCCCTGAGGCCCACCACTGGTCACAGGCCTCCAGTCTGAGAAGCAATCATCCCCCACCACACTCTGGCTTCTCCCATCCAGCCATTGTCGAATCCAGTTCACGACTTCACCATCAATACTGAGCGTCTGAACATTCCTGACTAACCTCCCATGTGGGGCCTTGTCAAAGTCCTCACTAAAGTCCATGTGATCCTCAACCTTTCCACTCACATCCCACTTTAAGCAAACCCTATGCCATAGGTGCTCTGTGTTTTTTTTTTAAACTTTATTTAAGATTTTATAACATGAATAACATATAGAATTACATTAAAAAAAATTAAGAACAAAATAATAAAATTACAATACAGTATCAGTAATCTAAATAAACTATACCCTCCCCAATAATTATTACACATTAATAACCCAACTCAAATTAGTCCAACCCCCCCTTTCCCCCCAAAATAAAGAGTGAAGAATTAATAAAGTTAATAATATATGTGAGAAAAAAAACCCACTTACAAAAAAAACAAAAACATAACCGATTAAAATACTAACAAAAAGAAAAGTAATTAATACTAAGATATCAGACTTAAAAAACATTTAAATCAAACTTAAATGCATATATTTAACAAACAGAGTTCAGATGAAACATATATTTAACTCAAACTTAATATAAAAAATTAGTAAAGTTATTAACATTGTCTATCAAAAATTCTTAAACAATAATCAATTCTTAAAAAAAAATTGTAGCATGAAAAAAAAACTTTCTCTATAGAGATAAATCTTCACCAAATATCAACTAACTTCACATCAATCATCATATTAGTCACATAAACCATCATCTTAAAACAAAATTCAAACCTCATTAAACATTGTACAATTCAATTTTAGTACTCCCACCATTTTTCCCTTTTACTCTTGAATAGTTATCCAATAAAAGCTCCAATACCACATTTAAATATCCCCAATCATTATGTTAAAATTCAGATATCCAAATAATAAAAACACATCTACAACGAAATCTATATCTTCAACAAATGGAGCATAAACCACAAACAAAATTCAAGCCTCATTATATACACCAGAATTACCACTCCTTTCACCTTAAAGTTAAAGAAAAAATATTAAAAAAAACTTATCCATTCCATTCACATTTAAATTTCAAATATTCCTTATCTACTGAATTATCTTTACAAAAAAAAACCACATCAATTTTTAGTTTTTGAAACAATCAAATACTTTCTTATGCTTTTTTTTAATAAACACAAAAAAAAACCTTCACTCTTTAATCTAATAATACAAAAAAAGGAAAAAAAAAACGGGTAGGAGGTTAAAAATACCCCCTCCCGTCTAAACCACGCAATGCGGTAACTCCCAAAAAAAAATGGGTGTGAGATAACTCACACGTAGCAGATGACTTTCAGGGAATAGTGCCCATCCAGTTCTCTCCCCCAACTCTCACTTCATCTTAAACTAACATCATCATTATTTAATATTCCTTTTTTTTTAAAAAAAAACATTAGAAAAAAAAAGAACAACTCTTCTTTTAATCAGCTCCAACTGCCAAGTCACCATTACAACCATTCCTTCTTGGAGCACGGCTCTTTTCTTCCATCTCTTGTCTCCTTAGAGATCGCGGCGGACTACGTCTCTGTTGAAACTGAGTCATTGGCAGCTCTTGAGCAAATGCTATAGCTTCCTTTGGAGAATCAAAGAACTTTGGTTGGTAACCATCTTGAAAAACCTTCAAAACAGCTGGATATCTAAAGGTTGCCTTATAACCTTTCTTCCACAACTCTTTAGCAGAGTTGAATTCCCGTCGTTGGAACATAACTTCTTGACTCAAATCCGCATAGAAGAAAACTCAATTATTTTGAATCATCAAGGGTGATTTTCTCTGTTGTGCATTTCTAATAGCCACTCGTAAAATTATTTCTCTGTCGTAATAATTCAAGCAACGAACCAAAACAGGTCTTGGACTTTGACCTGAAATAGGTCTTCTACGCAAGGCTCTGTGAGCACGTTCCAGTATTATACCTTCCGGGAAATGTTCTTTATCCAGCACCTGCGGAATCCATTCAGTAAAAAATTTTCTTGGGTCTGGTCCCTCCATTCCTCCGGCAAACCAATAATCTTTATATTGTTCCGTCTGGATTGGTTTTCCAAATAATCAATCTTTTTCACCAAATTTTTATTTTGAGTTTGTAAGTCTTCGACCATTTTGGTCACATCTGAAACTTGATCTCGTATTTCGTCTATATCTTCTTCACACGAATTAAATTTATCTCTCACTTCAAGCTTAAAAGCTCCAAACTCAGCCATCTGTTGAGAATTTATTTCCATCAGAGTATTGAACCTAGTACCAAGTTCAGTCATAATCTTAGATAATCCCTGCATTGTATAAGATCATTTAGATTCAAGATTCACAAGAATCTTTTCAATTGGAAGAGATTTTGGCTCAACAGATTCCTGCTTCTTCTGCATAACCAAAGGGTCTTCTGTTGCTTCCTTCATTCTGGTTGCCTGGTGCTCTGTGTTTAGAAAAGGATTGCTTAAGGTGGGATATGAGTGGGAAGGGAAGGTTGAGAACCGCTGCTCTAGACCCAATTGTAACTGAAATATTTTGCTTGAGAAAAATTGTCATTGGCCCATTTCCTTTGGAGTTATGAAACCATGCACATAACGAGTCAATGAGGGACGATTAAAACAGTGGTTTTCAAACTTTTTCTTTCCACGCATATCCCTTACAGAGCACTGATGGCATCGGGATTACTTAAAGTGGGATGTGAGTGGAAAGAAAAAGGTTGAGAACCACTGGTGAACACGATATACGCAGATTAATATGCACAGTTTACACATGAGGTGCATCCTACTATGTTGTTAAACCTTAGTCCCTGCAGATTTGGGTGGGAAATAAGCTTAAGATGGACAAGATCTCTGTTAGGTTAACAGAGCTGGGGCTTTTCACTTTGGAGTGAAGAAGGATGAGAGGTGGCTTAATAGAGGTCGACAAGGTTATGAGAGGCATAGATAAAGTGGACAGGCAGCATCTTTTTTCCCTGGGGCAAGAGCGGCAAACACCAGAGGACATCTGTTGAAGGTGAGGGGAGTAAAATTTAGCGGAGACGTCGAGGGCAGGTTATTTCCCCACAGAGTTGTGGGTGCCTAGAATGCATTACCGGAGGCTGGTGTCATAGAGACATTTGGAAGACTCTTGGACGGTGGTGTGGATGCAAGAAAAAGAGAGGAATATGGGCCTGAGGTAGGAAAGGGTTAGATGGCCGAGTAAGTCGGTATAACATTATGGGCCAAAGGGCCTGCATGGTGCTGGAATGTTTTATTTGCTTGGAACCTCGGCAGAGGATCTGAGGAGGTCAACGGTTAACCCTTCCAGAGCCAATTATTTCAGTAGGTGCGCAAAGGTTTATCCGAATTGGTATCCGAAGTGGGTGCGCAAACCCCTTGGGAACCCCCTGTCAGCTACTCCCGTCAGAGAGGAAATGTGGGAGTTGATCGGGAGAAGGGGCGGAGCTGGGGGGCAGGAGATTTCATATTTATTGTCAGAGTACATACGAGGTGTCCCATACAATCCTGAGATTCTTGTTCCCGGGGGCTCGGCAGAGTTGCATTAAAAAAAAACTGTAAACAAATAACTATTAACGAATATGAACAAAATCTGCAATGTGGAGAGAACAAAAAAGAAAATCAATAAAGTGTACAAGATAAAGCTCAGGTGTTAATGGTAAATGTGTTTTTATGATGTGTTCCAAAAACCTGCCCACATCGTTCCAAAATGATGTCACCTTTGGTACACGACCAGGTAGATCGTATAAACGTACTAATTTCTGTGCCACATCTAAAACATAAATTTGGATTAAATTTATTTATGTGTAGTTAAATATAATTGATGTATAAATTTATAATTAACTGATCTACAGTGAGCATTAATCATATCCCTTGTTCGGTCCCAACAAATGTCAGAAAAGGATCCATTTCAGTTCCCAAATCTGATTTCCACCTTATTCAAATCTGATTTCTGGACATTCCTCCTAAAGTAAAAGGCACAGTTTGGAAATGAGTTTCTTTGTAATCCCCTCATGAATCTCAATCTCCAATCCGGCGATCTGCGGCAGAATTAATTCTGGGCCCAATATGTCCCTCAGAGAGGAGAAGAAGGTATTTTGTGAAATCCCCCATTTATTTTTAATTTGATCACCCCCCCACCCTCTGCCTTTGCTCACAACTGTCTCCCAAATATTGAATCCCACACTGGAACTAAATGTTTATTGTCATGTGGGATTGGTAAGAGTCTGCCCTGAGGTTTTCCTTTTGGGAAATGTACATTTGGAAACTCCCCCCCCCTCCCACAATTGAAGTTGTCAAAATATTGGTTAAAATGTTTTAAAGTCACATTGGCGGTGGCCAGGAGATGCATAGCAATCACATTGAATCCTGTTTTAAAATTGATTGTTGGGAGATGTAAAATTGTGTTCCCTTTGAAAAGGTGACTTATTAGAAAAGGGTATGATACTATTTCAAAATTGGAAACCATATTGAGATATTATGGGTTTGGATATTTGTTTTCTCTTCTACACCCCACCAACACTTTTCTTCTTTAATCTTAATGGTTGAACCTTATCATGTTGGTTTAATTCCATGATAATATCCTGTCTTTCTTTTTTTATGGGGGGGGGGGGAATGTGGGGTGTAGTTATCATAGGAGCTTTGCACATATATTTATTTGTTTTTATTTTACACTTTTTTCTCTTTTTTTCATCTTTATGTACAGCACAATCATTTTTTATTCTTATTTTGATAACTGTATTGTTTGAGTATGAATCTATATTGTACTGTATACAAAACTATAAATAACATTTAATAAAGTGAGTCCCTGATCGAGTTTTTCGTTGAAGAGTCTGATGGTGGAGGGGGAGCAGCTGGTCCTGAACCTGGTGGGTGCGAGTCTTGTGGCCCCGACACCTCTTTCCTGATGGCAGCAGTGAGTGCCGGATGGCGCGGGCCCTTGATGATCGCTGCTGCCCTCCGACGGCAGTGCTCCCCGTCGACGTTCTCGATGGCGGGGAGGAGTTTTTCCTTGCGACGTCCTGGGCTGCGCCCGCTACCTTTTTGCAGGGCTTTACGCACAGGGGTATTGGCGTTTCCCCCGTACCAGACCTTGATGCAGCCGCCAGTCAGCACACTTTCCACCGCACCTCTGTAGAAATTAGCCAGGGTTTCCAGTGCTGTACCGAACCTTCGCAAACTCCTGAGGAAGTAGAGGCGCTGACGGGCCGCCTTCCCGATGCCATTGGGGTGTTAGATCCAGGAAAGATCCTCCGAGATAGTGACTCTCAAGGAACAGAGAGAGATAGTGCTAGGGATATGGGAAGAGGAAAGATGGGGGGGGGGGGTGGGGGCGCTAACGGAGACTGGTGAGGTTGAGGCGAGTGGCATCTGGTTGGAAGGTGCCAGAATACGAGGCCCTCCCTTCTCTAATGATTGTTCTCGTGTTTTGTTTACTTTCAGGAGGATCCGGACAAGGGAAAGAGGTAGGGGCATGTCCTTCATTGAAATAAGTGTACATCCTCATTTCGCGGTCTGAGCTCGGTCACCAATGCCTCGCCTTTCCATCAATAGTGACAGCAATTTTCAGACGATCGTTGCAGAGGGCAAGCTCCCACTGGGCTCTTTCAAAGGACCCATCCAGTACCGAGTGTGGAGGGACATCATGGAAGTTATCCACCCAGGTAAGGCCAAATCGAATTCACTTCAGTGCATGTTACCAGGGCCACCCCACCGGCTGCCGTGGTATCGAGATCAATTGGGGAATTTAAACCTGCTTCATTAAGCTGGTTGGTTTTTGAGAAAGCAGAACTAACAAAATGAAATCTGCCTCCCTCACCTGGTCCAACGTTCATGGCCCTCAGAAATAATCGGCAAACTCGGCCGCAACGAAATTAAGAATAAAAGCCATTGCCACATCCGATCCTCGCTTAGCCCCCTCTTGGTGCGGGGCTTTCCTTCGACTATTCCCTCTGCCGCATCCAGCTCACGAACCGGGTTCCGGCTTCTGAGAGCCATCTCACAGACTGGGCTTTCGCCGAATCTTCGAGCCGTCATCGCCCTTAGGTAGGCTCTGTTCCACGAAGGGAACAGATCTACGAGAAATGGCGGCACGGTCTGATGCCGCCAGAGGGGAGCAGCCTTCTGGGTCTTCAGTGTTAAGCCATTCCACACCGTCGTGTAACCTGCAAACCCATTATTTTTGGAAATGAAGTTTTTCCGCAGAGGATGCACTTGTACACATAGACACTAAATCCAGTAATCGAGCAAATTAATCATTCCATTGATGGTTCATTGTGAATAAGATGTTTCCCTTGCTAGGTGAATCCAGGACAAGGCGGCCCAGTCTTAGCATTTAAAATGGAGATGAGGAGAAATTTCTTTAGCCAGAGGGTTGTGGATTTGTGGGATTCGTTGGCCCCGGCAGCTGTGGAGGCCTGATCACTGGGAGAGATCGATAGGTATCCAGTTAGTTGGGGGATCAGGGGACATGGGGGAAAGGGCCGGAGTTTGGAATGGTTTTAGCTTCGGGTGGAGTGGCGGGACAGGCTCAAGGGGTCGAACAGTCCCTTTATCTTGTGAGGTGACCTTTATGGAGACAAAGCTCTGTCTCCAAACTAGCAGGTCAAGTTGGAGTGCCCGCGAGGTACATGGGCGTGGACCACAGAGTACCCCGACGTGATCTGTAATCTCCTTTCCCAACATATCCACCACTCTCCTCTAATCATCAGGCTGAGGGGAGGGGTGGTGGGGGAATCAATCCTGCTTCAAGGAAGCGCTCAGAGGGCTTTGGCCAGAGCAGAGCCAGGCAAACCATAGAACACTCCAGCACAGTGTAGGACTTTTGACCCCCAATGTTGTTCTAGCCTTCATATACCAACCAAAATAAAGGCAAGCTCAGCCCTTCCTACCTCGTAACCTCAAATTTATTTTTAGACATAAAGCACGGGTAACAGGCCGTTTTGACCCACGAGTTTGTGTTGCCCAATTAACCTACACGCCCGACAGTGGGAGGAAACTGGAGCCCCCGGGGGAAACCCCATGCAAACGGGATAACTTACGAAAACTCCTGACAGATGGTGCTGGAGTCAAATGCCGGTCCCGATCGTTGGCACTGTAACAGTGTTGTGCTAACAGCTATGTGCAGCGCCACATTTCTGGAAGGATAGCATTTAAAAGCAGGGATGTAATGTTGCCATTTGGCTGCAACTTGTGTCAGGCAACACCTCTTTTTGTCCGCAGTTAAATGTTGGCATCGATCCGACAATGTGTAAAATTAGTTCACGCAAAAATCCTGGAGAAACTCAGCGAGTCACATAATGTTCTTTATGTATTATGACCTTGACCAGCTGCATTAGAAATTCACCTAGACAACGGTATCTTCAAAACAATAATTTTTACTAATAACTAATGTTATGGGCCCAGAGGACCCCAAAACCCAGCAACAATAGAAATTCACCAAGACAAATGGTTACTTAAACAAAACTTGCTTTTAATTATCTTTAAACATGAAAATAGGATCAAACTTTAACTTATTACCATTAACTTAACCGCTTTCTAATTCTAAGTGCACGTGCATGTCATGTGTGTGTAAGTTCAGAAAGGTTCTTTGATTCACAGCCCAATCTCACTCCTCCAAGTTCACCGGTTGCAGGTAATTCTTATATTGTGCACAGAATTTAACATTTATGAATCTTCACCAGGCTTTGGTGCTTGAAAAGTAAATGGTTTCCACTCAGGAAGGTTTTCAGAGAGAGAGAGAGATTTTTTGCTCATTGAACACAAACTGATTCCTTCCGATCAGCCACTTCAGTGTCTTGCTGAAGAAACTTTCCCCATCAGGGTTTTCCAGATGACAACCTCCTTATTTCAGGTCACCACAGAGTTCCTTTTTATTTCCCTTATTTCAAGTGAAACATTATACAGCCAGCCACCTCCTCTTGTATGGACCACAAGGGCTTTGAACAGGCTGAACTAAGAACTCACAACCTGTCTTCAAAATGGGGTTTTTCCAAAAACTTGCCAGCTTGTCCTGTTCCAGTCCCAGCTGCTGCTGCTGCTGAACCGTAGAACTGAATTCTCACTCTGAGAAAACCACATGATCCTCTTAGAACAGCACTCTGCTCTCAGACCCGTTCTTAGAACAGCACTCTGCTCTCAGACCCGTCCAGACCCGTTCTTCCGAGTTTGTTCGTCTGTTGCTTTCCAAAACAATAATCCATTACTCCACAGCATGTCCAATTAATACCTACTTGTGAAGTCCTTATAGGCATCCTTCAAAGATTTTGCAAAGGTACTCGGAGCCTGGACTGACTGGCTTGAGCAGAGCTCTAGCATTTTAAATGAGTTCTGTGTTGAAGTATTTGTATTTTTGTTTGTGACTTACACTATATTTAAAAAAAACTGCCACAATCTATCTCTTTTAAAACATATCTATATACAATATAAAATATAACATAATCTGTCACACCATTAATAAATATAAAATCTTACTTAACTCTAAACTTAATCTGACTATGTGCATGTGAGCGTGTGTGTCAGATCCCAAACAATTACAGTTTAGGCACGATTCTGAAGGGATGATTAAAATTTAAAGTTGAGTCTTCGAAATCTTTTGTGTTGAAACTCAGTCTTTAAACTGTTGTTCAAAAGTAATTATGAAGTGGGTGAGGCGCCAAGTCATCAAACTTCTCAAAACTCATGAATTCTTGTAGAGTTGCTTTCAGAGAAATGTTTCTTCATACAAATGATTTTTCCACCATTCCCGTCTCTTGCATGGAGGTTACGGAACTTGTGATTTCACAAACCCAGTCAAGGGTTTTGACAAAATAACCATTACAAATGCCGCCAGTAACACTGCTCTCTCTTAGTTGAAGTGGCCATCTGTTCCGAAACCACTTCGATTCTGTATTCCTCCCTTGATGAGTAGCAGCCCTTTTCGCACAGAAAGCTACTGCATATTCTGACCTCAGATGATCTGGTTCATAATATTAAAGATCGTTTCTTGAAGTGTCTCTATCACAGATGGCTTTCTGAATAAACGTCATTGTTACAGGTTTCAATGGAGAGCAATAATCAAACTACTTAAGGCTCTGAAGTAGCAGTCAAACTGTCTCTGAACAAACAGGCTTCCAATTAAACAATGAGACAAGCTTGTTTACAGCTGGACTTAAGAGACACATTGTCTCTCAAAATGGTGTTCTCTGTGTGATTCCCTGTTTCCAAACACACCCAGTAACATGACGAAGAAATATTATATAAAATATAACCTAAAGATTAATAATAACGCATCTGTCATTTGTGGCATAACCGATGTTTTGGGCCTGAGCCCTTCATCAAGGTAAATTTACTTGGTTGGGCCTTGTTCACAAATCCAGAGAATTACCGGTCAAATCACTCTTCAGCAGTACAGTCAGATAACTTAGTCATCACTCTCGTAAATCTTCCCTGACCAACGCCAGCATGTCTTTTCTCAAACAAGGCACCAAAAGCTATACTCACGATTCCAAGTGAGATCTCAGCAATGCCCTATCAATCTCAACATTACAACCCTGCTCTTGTGTGCTGTTCCTTTGGAAAGGAACACCAACATTGCATTCCCCACTGCTCAATGTTACACTCCCTACAACATGAAAGTCTGCAGACGGCAGTGATTGAAGTAAAAACACAACGCTGGAGAAACTCTGCAGGTCAAATAACGTCATTTATATGGCAAAGATGATAACTAACGTTTCGGGCTTGAGCCCTTCATCATGAGGAAAATGCAGGCAGCCACCCGAACAAAACGGCAGGAGGGAGGGGCAGGGGGAGGAGCACGGTCCCCCCCCAGACAGGAGGTAATAGGTGGGTAAGGGAAGGAGGGGCCTGTGAAAGGATTGGGAAGATGGTGGAGAGCTGGAGGAAAGGAGACAGAGGGATGGGGAAGAATGGGGAGTGGTCTGGAAGAAACAGGAGTCGTCGACGTTAATGCTGTACGGTTGGAGAGGGCCCAGATGGAATATTAAGGGTTGCTCCTCCAATATACGGGTGGTCTTGGTTTGATGGTGCACAAGGCCTTGGACAGACATATCAGCATTGAAATGGTTGGCCCAGACCTCATCACTGCATCCATTGAATCTGAGTTCTGGGTTCAGGTGCAGCAGGCTGTCAAGAAGGCAAATGGAAAGTTGGCCTTCATTGCTGGAGGGATTGAATTTAAGAGCAGAGAGGCTCTGCTGTAACTGTACAAGGTCCTGGTGAGGCCACATCTGGAGAACTGCCTGTGGTTCTGGTCTCCTTACATGAGGAAGGACGCCCTGGCTTTGGAGGCAGTACAGAGGAGGGTCACCAGGTTGATTCCAGAGATGAGGGGGTTGGCCTATGAGGAGAGATTGAGTCGTCTGGGACTGTATTCACTGGAATTCAGAAGAATGAGAAGGGATATTATAGAAACGTCTAAAATTATGAAAGGCATAGATAGAGGTAGGTGAGTTGTTTCCAATGGTGGGGGAGAACAGAACTAGGGGACATCGCCCCAAGATTCAGGGGAGTAGGTTTAGGATGGAGATGAGGAGGAACTGCTTTTCCCAGACGGAGGTGAATCTGTGGAACTTGCTGCCCGTTGAAGCAGTGGAGGTGACCTTAGGGAATATATTTAAGACAAGGTTGGATAGAATTTTTTACATAGTTGGGGAATTAAGGGATATGGGAAAAAGTCTCACCCCACCCCCTCCCCATTGATGTGATCTACTGGAATTGCTGTCGGAAGGAGGCACACAAAATCATCGAGGACCCCTTCTACCCCACGCACGGTATCTTTCAGCTGCTCCCTTCGTGGAAGAGACACAGGAGAGCAGCACCTCCAGGAGGTGCGGCTTCTTCCCACAGACAGCGAGAACGCTGAATGACCAAAGGAACTGCTCACGCTGACCCCCCGGGACTCTCATTTGTACAAAACAATACTTACCTATTTGTAGAGATGCAATACTTGTCCTGCACGCATATTGTTGGTCTGTATGGGTGTCATGTCTGGTTGCATGTCTTGCACCAGGAACCGGAGAACGCTATTCCGTCGGGTTCTTCAGACAACAATAATCTTGACTTGAGAAGACAGGTAGGTGGAGATATCATCAGATCACTGAATGGTGGAGCGGGCTCGACGGGACGTTTCTTGTGTTCGAATGGTTGTTCTTTGCATGAGGTCAACAGTGGATGGCACCAAACCGCACTGCTAAAAATGGGGGCATCTTGGGGGGGGGGGAGGTGGGAAGCACCAGTTGTTGAATCCCATGAGTTCACTTCAGTGTAGGTGCTCCTCAACTTGCGATGGGGCCACGTTCTGGCAAACCCATCTTGTCGATAAAAAATCCCGCACCTCCCATTTTTTATAATTGCATTTTGAATACCTTTATTCCACACTGTAAAAGCCATAATGCACAATGAATGTTTGAAGCATTGAACCAAAATTAATTGCAATAGGTGGTGCAGAGAAGGTTCACGAGAATGTTGACAGGATTTCAGGGTCTGAGTTACAGGGAAAGGTTGTGCAGACTGGGGCTTTTTTCTCTGGAGCATAGAAGATTGAGAGGGGACTTGATAGAGGTGTTTAAGATTTTAAAAGGGACAGACAGAGTAAATGTGGATAGGCTTTTTCAATTAAGAAAGGGGGAGGTTCAAACTAGAGGACATGGTTTAAGATTGAAGGGGAAAATTATAAGGGGAACATGAGGGGAAATTTCTTTACGCAGAGGGTGGTGGGGATGTGGAATGAGCTTCCGGCAGACGCGGTCGAGGCGGGATCATTGGTTACATTTAAGGAAAGACTGGATCGTTACATGGATAGGAGGGGACTAGAGGGGTATGGACCGGGTGCTGGTCAGTGGGACTAGGAGGGTGGGGATTTGCTACGGCGTGGACTAGTAGGGCCGAACTGGCCTGTTCTGTGCTGTAAGTGGTTATATGGTTATATGGTTAATTTCACTCTCTTCTGATGGGGCTTGAGAACAACTGGTAGAACGGACTGGGGCATCAACACTTGGTGTTGTTTTAACCAGCATAGACTCCTTCAGGAAGATAATCAATTTTTGGCTGGACAGATTGTTTTGAAAGTACGTAACTTCGAAAAGTCGGATCATCGAAACTAGGGGAGTGCCGGCTTTCACCGGGGCAGTGTCCAGACGCTTTCACCCAAGGTCGGAAAGGGCTGATGGTGGCCAAATGAACCAACGTTTAGCTCGTGCTGGTCCTGCACGCAGCAAGGACCGTAGCCTGACGTGCACCACAGAGGTGGTGGTATTCCCCCCAACACACCTTGCCATTTGTTGGCCGTGCACATCCATACTCGACAAAGGCGTGACTAACGGGCACCTCTCTCATTTTCAATGAATCAGGTCCAAACTGCAGGCCTGGAATGTAAATGGAGGTGGACAATTAAAATATCCCCATTCCATAAGGTAACAGGGCTCATCTTTAAGAACACTACAGCACTGCAGGCCCTTTGGCCCTCGATGTTGTGCTGGTCCATGTATTCCTTTAAAAAAGTACTAAACCCTCCCTACTCCATAACCCTCCACTTTTCATTCACCCATTTGTCTCTTAAATGCCCCTAATGTTCCAGCCTCCACCACCATCCCTGACAAGGCATTCCAGACCCCCACAACTCTCTGGGGTAAGAAAAACGTACCCCCGACGTCTCCCCTAAACTTCCCTCAATGTAGAGAAACTCAGCAGGTGACACAGCATCTATTGGAAGCATAAGGCAGGCCTGAGGCCTTCAGTGAACTGGAATTCACTGACTGTGTGTGTAGTGGCTCCCCCCTTCACCTACCCCAATATAAACACTGGATTTCCTGTCTTACCTTAGATTAACCTGAGGACCTGCATCTACCAGCTGTTTGATTGTAAGCTGTTGAAAATCACGTTACAAGTCCTTCTGGAGTGCCAAAGATCAGGCAGGTGGGTTGGCGCAGGGGCCAGCGATGGGTCTCAAATCCCGCACCGCCCACAAGGACCCTGCACGCTCCCCCCCTCCCACCACGTCTGCACAGTTCTTCCTCGGGGAAGGAGGAGGGGGGGCCTCAGACTTCCTCCCACAGTCCGAAACGTACCGGACGGTGCAAGTTGGGCAGCACGGACCTGTGGGTTGAAATGGCCCGCCACCGTGCCCTATGTCCACGTTTAAAATTCAAAGTATTCACGCTCGGTTGAGAATTTGATGAAATATCTTGCCATCCTCCCAATCACATAAAGCAGCCTTTCGTTAATTTTGTACCCAGAAATTGACCATCGATTAGAAATCTTTATTCCCAGAGGCATCCGCCAAACACAAATTAAGAGCGTGGAGAAATGTTCGTCGTGCGTGCTTCTCGATAACATAAGAACAGGCCACTTGATTAGTACCTCATACACACCCCTAAAAACATTTCCTTCAGCATTGGCATCTCCGAAGACTGAGCATCCCTGAAGGATAAGAGCCGTCCCCCGTCCACCCAATCACACACCTTCCTACATCGAGTCAAGTTTATTGTCATCTGACTGCACAAGAACAGCCAGATAAAACAGCGTTCTCCAGTTCCCGACGCAAAACACGCAGGCACTGCACCCAGACAACACACATGCAGGACAAATACTTCATCTGTACAAATAAATATCGCTTCGTGAACATGAGAGTCTCGGAGGGTCAGTGTGAGCAGTTCCAAGCTGTCCCTCAGCCTGGTGGCGCTGGTTCTGATCTCTTCCCCGATAGGAGCAGCTGAAAGTTGCCGTGTGTGGGGTGGAAGGGGACCCTCAGTGATTTTGCACGCCCTCTTCAGACAGCGATCCTGCTAGAGCGCGTCAACTGGGAGGGGGGGGGAGGGCGTGCAGGGAGACTCCAGTATCCTCCCTGCCACTCTAACAATCCTGTGGATTGACCTCCAATCCATTGTTCTTTGGTAACCGTCCCCATGTGGTGATGCGGCCAGCCAGGGCACCCTTGAGAGAGCTCCAATAGAAGATGGTGGCCTTGCCCACCCCCTCCACCCTTCTCGATGAGTGAGGAGGTGTTGAGTGTCCATCCCTGGGATTACTTCCCAACAGTGAGGCGGGTACACCTTCCTCAGAAAGAGGTAGCAGTTCACCACGAACCTCTCAAGGACAATTAGAAATGGGGAATAAATGCTGGCCTCATTAGTGATGCTCGGATCCCATAAATGAATCTAAAGTATGTGTCATTTTCACATTTGTCTGCTTAACTTAATACAGGGAATTAAAGAACCATCATCCAAGATTCCTTGGTAAGTGGAAACAGTGCAGGAGACGTGTAGCACCTCGAGCATTTAGGGTCCAAGCGTCAGTGGTACCACAATGTACATTATCAGTAGTGTTAAACCAAATGAGCTTGCAGTGGGATGGAAGCTACTGGAACGTCTGGACACGTTGGGAAGGCCTAGCTGGTGAATGCGAAACGTACGCTCTTTTGCAAAGTGTTGCCAACGTTGTAATTCTGTGCGCAGGGAATTCTGTCTGTGTTGGCATTCTGATAGCACAATCAAATAAACTTGTCTCTGGTACAGCAGTGGCTATTCTCTCTCTCAGTTATCGGCCATTACTTAAATGTTTCAAAATTAAATATTTAAAATTAGACATATTCAGCCCTACAAGTCCTTGCCACCCATTTTACACCCCAGTCAACCTGCACCTCTGGTACAATTTTGAATGGTGGGAGGAAACTGGAGGCCCTGGGGAAAACCCACGCAGACGCAGGGAGAATGTACAGATGCCTCACGGACAGCGCAAGATTCGAACCCAGGTCCGATCTCGATCGCTGGTGCCGTAGAGGCGTTGCCAGGGGTTCTCGGCCGTTTTCTTTTCACTAATATCCCACTTTGTTTTTTTGTAATACTTTGTTTTTAATTTTGTGGTCAAATATATATCAAGAATTAACCATAACCCAAATACATAAATTGAAATTAGAAAGTCAATGATACAGGTTGTCCAAACAGCCCCGCCCCCCCTCTCCCCGCTCCAAACATAGAAAAAATGAAAGGAAAGCGAGAAAATATCGGTAAACGTTCCCTTAATGTCACATAAATATTGCATTTAGAATGTAACATGCATGAAATTCTTTAACGCTGTCTCCCGTTAGGCCCGCTTTGTCCAACAGAAGTGAGGTCCCCACAGGGAGGAGGGAACTTGCGACCCCCCACCCCCCCAGCTTCCCAGACCAGCGCTCGAGCCACCGGGGCCTCTAACCACAGCGATAACAGAAAAAGAAGCAGGAAGAAAGGGGAGGCTCTCGGGATCCGGGATCCACTTCATTTTCTTGCCTGAGTTGGGGAAAGACGCAGGGAATGGAACTCTGGAACAGAATGAGGGTCCCTAAATGTTCCACCCTGCGTGCTGCAGGTACGGCTGCCATACCTGCTCCTTCTTGGGATTGTAAGTAATTTTCTGCAGGGGAACTCAACGACGCAAGTCCACATTCCATCGGGCCATGTCCAGAGGGCCTATTACGGTATATCTTAAAAAATAGAAATCAAATACGAAGAAAGCAGGAGGTCTGGTTCTGAACTACGTGTGGGACTGAGTAGGTGGTGAGTGATTGATCTATGGAGGGGTGACGAGCCACAGAACAAGGGACACTGAACAGTGGTTCTCAACCCTATTAATTTCCCATCTTAATTACCATATTTGATGGCTTATAAGATGAACTGGCATATAAATCCACCCCCGGCCATTTCAACAGGGAATATTGAGAATTTATCTTTTATAGGTAAGTATTTAATATTATTGAAATAAGGAGTTGCGATATAGCAGGAATAAAATCCAGGGTGCAGGGAGGGGAGGTGGGGTGGGGTTGCAGGGGCTGGTGACGGGCCATCGAGGGGGAGGGAGTGGGGTGGCAGCAACAGTGCGTGGACTGACAGAACTTCCCGATGGCCTATACCGATCCCATTGCCCTGCTTTCCTTCCCCCCCCCCCCCCCCCACCACCAGGCAGCCTGCCCTGATAACCTGTACTGATCCCACCGCCTGTTCTCTGCTACCCCTTCCACCAGATGGCCCACCACCGGTCCCCAATGATAGTGAGCCACGTAGCGGGAGTGATCACTTTTGGCATAACTCACCCGGTAGTGGTGAGTAACATAAGACCCGGGGGATATTTTTGTGCCATTTTTTGGAGTGGAATAGTGGGAACTTATATGCCCTCAAATACAGTAATCCCTTACTAACTTATGGCATTCCATACTGTAGTTAGTAAGGAATTGCTTAAGTTGGTATGTGAATGGAAGGTTGAGAACCAACTGAAATTAGGAGAAGTGAGAGCACATATGGGGGGTGGCGGGGGGCTAGAACACAGGCTGTAAGGAGTTTGTATGTGTCTCCCCATGACTGCGTGGGTTCTCCCCGGGGACTCTGGTTTCCTCCCACCCTTCCAAACATACTGGGGGTTGCAGGTCAATGGGGTACAAATTACCATAAATATGCATGTATAATGCGTTTTGAATATAATGCGACCCACCCCCCCCCCCCCCATTTTTGAGGGGAAGTACCTCTTCCCCTTCGCGGCACAGATTTGTGGGCCAAAAGGGTCTGTTACCGTGCTGCATGTCTAAGTTTAGTAAACTTTAATAAACTTAGTATCGTTTGAATGTCAAAATCAACTCGATCCCAATGCCCACATCTGATAAAGGCTTGAAAAGACGATGCAGAACTAGGACAGAGAGTCGAAGATTCAATAGTGTTGTATTGTCATGTCATAAAAATTAGATGTAATATTCGACAAAGTTGCCTTTAGTCTGTGTGAGCACGTAAGAAATAGTGGAGTTGGCCATTTGGCTCATCGATCCCGGTCCGCCGTTCGTTGAGATCATGGCCTGATGGGCTCATTTCCACCAACCTGCCTTTTCCCCATATCCCCTTAATTTCCCGACTATGTAAAAAATCTATCCAACCTCATCTTAAATATATTTACTGAGATGCTGACCTCAATTTTTCTTTTCCAAAAATATACTTTATTCACCTGTATTTACAATACAGAGGAAAAAAAAACTGTTCAGAACTTTTAAATTCAAAGCATCAATCCTCTCGATACATTCTTGCCATTCCACATCGTATATTCTCCTCTCCGTACCCGTTACCAACACTGTGGTACCTTGCATTTGTTTGAGGGGCTTCCCCTCAGCCCCTCAGTTCCCGGTAACGGAAGGGACTCTAGACTGCGGTCCTTCCCCACTGCCCCCTTGTGTTGGCCTCAGCACATCCCACCGCAGCCTGGAACGTGCCCGTTGGCGGTGTTTCTAAACCATCATCTCCGCCTGTATCTTATCGAAACCCCCAAAGATTCGCCATCGGCAGAAAGTGCCTGGCGCCTCTTACAGTCAGAAAGAGAGGCCCCTGTGGAGTCACCGAGTGCCCGTGGATTCGCCTCCAGGGCTCCTGCAGATGCACAGCCTTCAGTCCAAACCAACGGCGACCCGAGCTCCAGATCTGAACCTCCAACCTGATTGGGAGCATGATTAGAGAGCGCAGATCCCTGTTCCATCCGCTCCATATGCAAGTGGGTCCCATTTGTATGCATTTGGCTCATAGAAATGATCTTGTTGCAATCTTCAAATCATTTATCATTTCACCCCTCCAGTAAGCAAACACACGGGTTCCAGTCACTTCACTCCATCCCATTCTCCTGGTGTGGTTCACTAGACTTCAGATTTATTGTCCGAGAACATACGTGACATCACATACAACCCTGAGATTCCTTTTTCCTGCGGGTGAGGCAGAATTACCAGTGCAAAAAAACAAAACTGGCTCAACATAAACTGGTAAAGAAATTAAACAAACTGACTGTGCAATACAGAGACAGAAAAAAAATCAATAAAGTGCAAAACCAAGTCCCTGACTAAATTTGTCATTGAGGGGTCTGATGGTGGAGGGGTAGCAGCTGTTCCTGAACCTGGTGAGTGCGAGTCTTGTGGCACCGATACCTCTTTCCTGATGGCAGCAGTGAGAACCGAGCGTGCAATGGGCGGTGAGGGTCTTTAATGATTCCTGCTGCTCTCCTACGGCAGCATTCCCCATAGATGTACTCAGTGGGTTTTGCCTGTGATGTCCTGGGATGCTTCTGCCACTTTTTAGAGAGCTTTACACTTGGGGGTGTCGGTGTCCCCGTACCGGACTGCGCTGAAGCCATTCTGCACCACACACCTGTAGAAGTTTGCCAGGGTTTTCGATGTCATACTCGAAGCACTGACGTGGTCTTCTGGCACTAATGAGCTTCTTTGTCTGACCTCTCTCCCCAGCTCCCGCTTCCCTGACTCTGGACCCAAGCACGGCTCACCCGTCGCTCGTCCTGATTGACGACCACACCGGCGTGAAACTTGGGGACAAATTCCACCCAAACTTCGAATCCCTGGAGGCTTCGGACCATGATCTCAGCGTTCTGGCCGCCGTGGGATTCTCGTCCGGGCGCCACTACTGGGAGGTGAACGTGGGAAATAAGACTGCGTGGGACCTGGGCGTGGTGAAAGACATCATCCGAAAGCAGGGCTCAAGACCAGGGCAGGACCCCGAATACTGGGTTTTGACCTTAAAAAATGGAGGAGAATACTGGCTTTCCACCGCGCCCCCCACGCATATCTCAGTCAGCTTGAAGCCCAAGAAGATTGGGGTGTACCTGGACTATGAGGGTGGACAGTTGACGTTCTACAATGTGAGCAACATGTCCACACTGTTCACTTTCAGTCGCAATTTCTCCGGGAAGCTTTTCCCTTACTTCAGTCCTGGCAACAACGAGGACAAGAAAAATTCAGAACCCCTCGTTCTTGTTCATTTCAAGAACCGTTAACAGCCAATTGACGGTTCAGTTTTTCGGCACCACTGCAAACACTGTTCCACTCAATCATGGTTCCACGGGTCATCCCGAATGCGCTGGGCATGCTGGATGCCACACGATGGGTGGAGAAACTCAGCAGGTCAAATAGCATAGCAATGATACACTGAGCCCTTCATTGAGGTAAAGCCTGAAACTTTGGTTAGGTATGTTCAGCCCCTTTCACACTTGAATCCCACTAAATTGGCCGTTCACTGTCCTGGGACAGGAATGGGGGTTTGGCTTTTCACACTTGACCACTCCTAACTCCTACCATGGCGGCACACCAGCCACCAGCCTGCTTCCTCCTTTGAGAGGGCATGCAGGGCTGGCCTCGAGGACAATAGGAGACGGAAGAAGAACCGTGATACCCAGAGCAGAATTTCCCTTGTAGTCACTGCGGCCAGGCACGTCTACCCCACACTGGCCTCACCAGCCACAAGTGGGCCTGCCGCAGACGTTGATGGCCCTCTTCGATCATGGATCCAAGCCAGAGTGATAAAGGACCCTGCTGAGTTTCTCCAGCATTGTGTGTTTTTACTTCAACCACGGTGTCTATAGACTTTCGTGTTTCACATCCTGGTGGTTTTCCACTGTTCTCACTACACCACCCCCCCGACCCCGAACTACAGCCCGCTAGGCTTACTGAGAGAGGGAGGGGTTGGAACTGAGCTCCTCTCTGTCCACAGTATGAATCACAAGGGGTAGAAATTTGCCAGGCAGGTAAAGTCCTGTCACTGATCTGAATTTGCTCCTTGTGCCACAAAACACAGAAGGTTCTCAGGAAAGATACAGTCAAGATCAACAGACAAAGAAGGAGGAGGCATGTCTCTCGGCGTCCAGGGGCAACAGGATTACCTAGCCTAGTGGAAGGATAAAGGTTCCATTATTGTCATGTTTAGAATGTAACTTACATGAAGCGTAACCGTGAAGAAGACAGAGAGTCGCTGCCTTGTCCAGCCCCCCCTCCCAGAAATGAGGCCCCAGTGAGGAATGGGCCCTGGTTTACAAGACCAGTGCTCTAACCGGGTGGGGGAGGGGGAGTGGGGAGAGAAAGTCACTTCCCCAGAGGGGCGGAATCGGATACTTTGGCCTCCGCAGTTTGGTGCCAGGTATTTTGGTGGGGAAACAACACTTTTGAGGACCAAGGACATTTTGGTCCCAACCAAAAAAAATTATTAATCTAATAAATTAATTATATTGAAAATTGCTTATTATAAAACCCAGGGAAAAGCTTTTTTTATCGTTAATATGACAGCTTGTTCAAAGTCACACTCTATGCTCTCTATTTGGGACAATGTTTGGCAAGATGGCCAATATATGTGGCCCTTTGTTTGGGGAGCAGTGCAGAAATAATAGGGCGAAGTCCACCATGCTTATTTTGGCCCAATATTGCATGTAGGGGTTCTGTCGGTATCGGAATCAGCAAATATTTCTTCACCCCACTTCTTCCTACCAAAAATCCAGGCACCTCGCTATCTCCGAGTAGAAACCTTCTGTCGCAAGTCACGCGGATCTTAAAATTATCTGGAATTTCTAACACATTTGGTAAGTGCCTGGTACATTTCATTGCGCTCCCTTCGTCCAGTCCTTCTCAAGGAATCAGGGCACGGGATGGCCCCTTGGACTGCCTGCGCCACATTCACCAAAACCCTGGAAGTGGTTTCTGAGGTTTTGTGACTGCAACTCTTCTTGTTCCTAACCGTTAGCGCCAAAATGTCCAGCACCAAATGATGGAGGCCAAAATGTTCTATGAGGAGGGTGGTGGTGGTGGGGGCAGGGGGGATCGGGGGTGGAGTGGCTGTCTGATGCTCCATGCTTGAACAGCCCTGGAATGGTCCAGTGAAGAGCTGCGACCTGCAGGATTATGGATCGACAAATGAGATATTCAGCAGCCCTGTCTTTTTTGAAAATTTTATTTTCCATTTGCGTCAAAACATATACAGTATTTATCCATAACATAAAAATGATAAAATTATGACACAAAAATAATACAACTTTTATAAATTTTCCCTCAAAATAGTAGGAAAAATAAAAGCAAAGGCCTGTCTAATAAGCCCATATCTTTTAATCAATTAATTGCAGTTTACATAACAATCTTAAACCATAACTAGTAGGGCGGGTTGGACGGTGGGGGGAGGGGGTGTGGGTGGTGTGGTGGACGCTGCTGGTAAAGTTGTAGCAATAAAATCCAGGTAGGGTTTCCAAATCTTATAAAATTTTTCTGGTTGATTTTGTAAATTATACATCATTCTCTCTAATGATATACAATTTAATAATTCTGTTTGCCATCTATTCAACCCCACAATATCACCAGATTTCCATGTTACAGCTATAGATTTCTTTGCTATTGCTATTGCTACATTTAAAAACTTCTTTTGATAAATATCTAACTTCAATTGGGAAATATCCCCCAATAAAAATACTCTGGGATCCTTCAAAATTTGCGTCTTCAAAACTCGTCCCAATAAAATACTTATATCCTTCCGAAACTTATCTACCTTTTCACGTTGCCAGACTGCATGCAGGGTAAATCCTAGTTCTTCATTACACCTAAAACATTGATCAGAACAATTCGAATGAAGTGGATGCAATTTTTATGGAGTATAATATAATTGATGTAAAAAATTAAATTGTACCATTTGATATCTAACATTAATTGTATAGGTTACACTTTCATAGCATAATTTTGACGGCAGCCCTTTCTTCATTGGCACGGACGTGAATAGCCTGACAGGACAGTAACTAGAGCTTCTGTTTAAGGCAGCTCAGATACGATGAGACGAATGCCCTGCCCCATGTGTAGGACGGTTTCTGGAGCTATTTCCATTTTTGACAGCACAGACAAGGTGGGATGATTAAGACCTTAGGGGCATAAGTGACAGGAGCAGGAGTTGGCCATCCGGCCCGTCGAGCCTGCTCCGCCATCCAATGGTGTGATCTGATGATGAGCTCATCTCCAGCAACCTGCCTATTCATCATATCCCTATTCCCCTTGGATGTAAAAATCTGCCCAACCATGTCTATAAATGTCCAAAGATATGTTAGCAGCCTTTTAAACTAGTTTGCCACGTCTCCTTTTATCCAGTGGTTTTCCAACTGCTCTCCAAACTTACATTTCACTTTAAACAATCCCTCTGCCACTGGTGGGATGTGAGTGGGAAGAGAAGGTTGAGAATCACTGCTCTGGACCCAATTGTTACTGAAATATTTGGCTTGAGAAAAATTGTCATTGGCTCATTTCCTCTGGAGTTCTGAAACCATGCACATAACGAGTCAATGAGGGATGATTAAAACAGTGGTTCTCAACCTTTTCTTTCCCACCCACATCTCACCTTAAGGAATCCCTTACTGATCACAGAGCACCCATAGCAGAGGGCTGAATGTGAGTTTAGGCCAGTTTTCAACCTTTTTCTTTCCACTCACATTCAACTTTAAGTATTCCCTATGTAAAAAATTTAACCCCCGCTCCCACTTCAGGTCATTCCACACTCCCACCCACCACACTCTGCGTGAAGAAGCCCCACCCAATTGTTCCCTTCACACTTTTCCCTTTCATCCTTGACCTGTCTCGATTTGATCTCGCCCAACCTCTGTGGAAATGCTGTGCTGTTTTAAACTACATTGTGGTCATTGGTTCCTTATAAAAATGGAAGAGCGGTCATGTAACAGCAATAACGTGTAATAACAATGGATTTAACAACTTCAAAGCATCAGAGCGTGAGTATTCACACATTCTCGCCGAACATTTACGGTTATTGGAAAGATGGATCTTTGTCAAAAGAATCACCATGGGCTTCAGGCAGATTTATCTGTATCTTGGGGAATCCTGTGGTGTATTTTATAATGATTACAGATGCAGGCCTCAGAAGTTCACAACTATGATGCCGGTAATTTGGGACTTAGCCGTGGCTGTTTGCTGCTAGCCCATATCTTGCAATGACTGATTGGTTCATCATTTGGTTTTCTGGTACTGAAAGCAATAAAACATGCCATGCTTGCACTATTCAACGTCATCAAATAATTTGACTGGAGGTTTAATAACCCTGGTTTATTCATTTAGACGTACAACACAGAAACAGGTAATTTCGGCCCACGAGGCCATGCCGCCCAATTTACACCCAATTAACCTACATAGAACATAGAGAACTTACAGCACAATACAGACCCTTCGGCCCACAGTGTTGTACCAAACATCTCCCTACCCTCGAAATTACTAGGCTTTCCATAGCCCTCTATTTTCCTAAGCTCCAAAAGTCTCTTAAAGGACCCTATCGTCTCCCCATCCACTACTGTTTCCGGTGGCCTGTTCCACACACTCTGCTAAAAGAACCTACCCCTCACATCTCCCCTGTACCTACTCCCGAGCACCTTAAACCCATGTCCTCTTGTGGCGACCATTTCAGCCTCTGACTATCCCACAAGATCAATGCCTCTCGTGATCTTAAAACACCTCCATCAGGTCACCTCTTGTCCTCCATCTTGTTCTCGTGCTCAACCTGTTTACATAAGGCCTGCTCCCCAATCCAGACAACATCCTTGTAAATCTCCTCTGCACCCTTTCGATGGCCTCCACATCCGCAACGTTTCGAACAGTGGGAGGAAACTGGAGCCCCGGGGAAAACCCATACAGACACGGGGAGAACGTACAAACTCCTTACAGACAGCACGGGATTCGAACCTTAGTCCCAATCACTTGCGCTGCAAAGACATTGCGCGATTCGAAAACAGCGGTGCTGCTGGAACCGCAGTATCGGCAGTGCTGCCTCTGGTGTGGACCCACAGGGAGTTAGGAGTGGCAATACAGCACTCCCGCGGGGTCCAACCGCACAGACAACTACTGTCAGCTCCGCATGGAGTTCAAATGGCCCGTTAAAGGAGCCGACAGGTGGTTTTATTTAAAATCCTGCGACTGTGGGGTCTGCGCCCACGATGGTTGCGCCTCTGCTCGGCAGCAGCCACAAGGGGTTGCAGGCTCCAGGGAAATGGAGGACTGGAACCAAAACATGGGGAGACCATTTCCCATCTGATAAGGAGGCATGGAGGAAGTGACCCAGGGGGATGGTGACCACGGTTGGCGGACCAGTGAGGGGGTGGGCTCTGCGGCTGAAAGACCCGGGCATGTGGTGGGCTGCTTGCGACTGCGATTGAGGGATTTGCGCCAGACTGCAGACTGCTGGTGACTGGTTCGAAATTGGCCGAAGTATCGGAACCGGGATGCGAAGGTGTCCCGAAGACACTGAAGGGTTCCAGACGGTGTCGGAGGTTTGGATCCAGAGTTCGGGTGCCACAGAAAGGCTGGAGACAAATCCATGGTCCCTCGGTGACTTTCTCTGTCTGAAAGAGGCATTTCGGGCAATTTCTCTCAATGGAGAAAGCAATTCTGTTTAATATGGCTCTTTTATTACATGACAATAAATTGAATCCTAAATTGTAACCGTTACAAATTGCCCCCCCCTCTTTAATTCTTCAAGGGATTCAGTCAACCCCCATCAGTTGACAATGAAGCACTCCATGGACTTTGGGCTGTTGATAATGAAAATCATCCCAAGATTCTTATTTATTTTCTCGGAACTGTTCTTTTTCAATATTTTTATTAAAACATTGAAATTTCACATCCAAAAATACCGAGTACATATGTTAAAATTCAAAAGGAGACATTACACTGAAATCGTATCATTTCATCCAAGGAATAAATTGGGCATTAAATGTTTATGTCAGTGGTTCTCAACCTTTTTCTTTTCGCTCACATCCCACTTTAAGTCATCCCTGTGCCATACGTGTTTGGTAAGGATGGCTTAAGGTGGGATGTGGGTAGGAAGGGAGGGTTGAGAACCACTGCTCTAGACCCGATTTTTACTGAAATATTTTGCTTAAGAAAAATTGCCTTTGGCCCATTTCCTTTGGAGTGATGAAACCATGCACATAATGAGTCAATGAAGGACAATTAAAACAGTGGTTTTCAAACTTTTTCTTTCTGCCCACATCCCACCTTAAGCCATCCCTTACTAATCACAGAGCTCCGATGGCATGGGGAATATTTTAAGTGGGATGTGAGTGGAAAGAAAAAGGTTGAGAACTACTGGTGTAAAGATTTATTTGTCGAGGGCAGAGTGGGGGGGGGGGTCTCGCTTCCTACGAACAACTTTCAGTTAAATATGGTGGACCAAATACTCATTTTGAAAGTTCTCCTCAGATATATATTGCCCTTTGTTAGGGACCAGTGCATAAATATTTGAATTCCACCATGCTTTTTGGCCAATATTACATGTACACGTGAAAATGTACAGATTTGAGATTTTTTACGATCTCATTTACATACATTTCCTTTACAGGACTGATAAGAATTTAATCACTGTCATTTTTAATTTACAATCTTTCTATTACGGTTCATTATCTAACATTTATGACATGTTGCTGGGAATAAGAGAGGCTCCCTCAGATAAAATTTTAAAAGCCTGGGAACAGGACCTACAGCTTCTAATTCCTGAAGAAATTTCAAATGTGATTTTCAATTTGGTTAATACCTTTTTTTTTCTTTTCTTTTCAGTTTATACAAGTCTTTATTACTAAATCTAAAGCTGAATTCACACTACAATATGCAATCCCTTCCCAATTATACTTATCAATGCCTGGACTGGTCCCAACTTCCAAAGCGAGGCGATGACTGCACACTTGTAGTAGGTTGTCTGGGCACCAGTAGCAGCTTCTCCACCTCCCTGGACCGGGACATCGGTTTGGAATCTTAAAGTTCTTCTTGCTGAGAGATGTTGTTACCTCTTGGAGAGTCTCCGTTAATACCTCTTCTTTATGTGCCCGCCACTCTCTCCTTCAATTTAAAGTCGTCCTTAGGGCTCACATGTCCAAAGTCAGACGATCTCATTTTTATGCAGCTGTATCTCCTCATTGTGATAAATGCAGCAAGGGAGATGCTTCATTAATTCACATGTTCTAGTCCTGCCAGTCTTGAGAAATATTGGATTGAAATATTTCAAACTTTCTCTGCACTTTTTAAAGTTAATTTTAAACCAAATCCTTTAACTGCCTTATTTGGTATTGTTGGAGAGAGTGGCATAATGTTAACGACATCTGATTTACATGCATTAGCTTTAATTTCTGTTATGTCTTGGCGGGCGGTGTTGCTCAGAAGGAGGGATGTTACCCCACCTACTCACGCTCAATGGCTACGGGACGTCGTGTTTAAACTTAGAGAAGATTAGATGGTCAATTTCTGATTTGAATGTTCAAACACTGCGGGGACTCTTTTTGAATTACTTTTATAATTTTTGATCTGTTATGAAGGTAAAATATCAACTAATGAGGTAATTTATCAGTCTGATAAGAATTCTATTTTCTTTGGCCAAACAGCTTCTTTCTTGGTTGTGGGTTTAGATTTTCCTTTTTTATAATGAAATATCAATAAAATATAATCTGTTTGATTAAAATGCGGGGACCCTTGGATAAAGGACCAGTGGATGTGGCAGGGCTACTGGCGACTCGAGACGGGGGACCCACGGAGGCCAGGGGCTGCTGGAGACTGCTGTTGGAGGGAGGGGACTCATGCCAGGCTGACGGAGACTGGCTCAAAACTGGCCAGAGGGTCACCAGGTAGCGGAACCGGGATGCGGTGGGGGGGGGGGGGGGGGAGGGGTGCCGAGGGTGCTGAAGGGTTCCTGAATGTGGCAGAGGTTCGGATCTGGAGACTCTGTGAGATTGCGGGAGTGCTGGAGGCAAATCTACGGACACTCGGTGACTCAGAGGGGGAGAGACTCTGTTTTGCTTCTCTCTCTCTGACTGTAAGAGGCGCTTCATGTAATTCCTGCCGGTAGCAAATCCGTCTGCCTTGCAGCAGGGAAAAAGAAATTTCATGTCATACGACACTGTTTTATTACTGTGATAAGAAAATGAATCTTGAATCTTAAAATGATATGATTTAAGTGTAATGTATCTTTTTGAATTTACTCTGTATTTTTGGATGTGAAATTTCAATGTAAATAATATTCTTGAAAAAAGAAAGAACTTCAAATTCCTGGGTGTTCAAATTCTGCGAGGATCTGTCCTGGGGCCTCCATGTCGATGTAATCATAAGAAAGGCTATTGATTTTGATTTAGACCTACAGCATGGTAACAGGCCACCTCGGGCCACGCATCCGTGCTGCCCAATTTACACCCCCTTAAATTACACCACCCCCTCCTGTATGTTTCAAACTTTGTGAGGTGTCACCGAAGACTCTCATAAACATCTACAGATGTAGCGGGGAAAGCATTCTGGCTGGTCAGATCGGGCGCCAACTCTCAGAACAAGAAGCAACTCTAGAGGGTTGTTGACCCAACCTGCGACATCACGGGTACCAGTCCTCACTCCATCAAGGACATCTTAAGGCGGTGTCTTAAGAGGGCAGCCTCTATCCTCAAGGACCCTCTTACCACCATCAGGAAGGAGGTCCAGGAACCTGAAGACGAGCACTCAGCGGCACAAGGACAGCTTCTTCACCTCCGCCATCAGATTCCTGAATGATCGGTGAACCAAAGGCACCGCCTGACTTTGACATTCCACTCCTTTTATTTACTTTTGTAAGGTGGCTTTTACAAATGACACTGCTACAGAACAACAACTTTTCTGACATGTTCATGACAATAAGTTCTGATTCTGACATTTTAGGAAGGTATCACTGGGATCTGAGGCACTTTAGCGAGGGTTCCCTTGGTTGAGTCTTGCAATAAAGGAACTGCCTGAACTGGAAAAGGTTGAGTCAGTTTGCATGATAACGTTCGATCTTACCGAAGTCTGGAGATTGCTGACAGAGTGGTTGACAAGAGGCAGCTTCCCCATACAAAATCAGGGACCGTGACCCATTTAAAATGGATCTGAGGAGGAACGTCTTTTAAGTGGGAGATAGGCCGATCCATGGGGCATGGAGGGTTATGGGGACAAGGCAAGAAAGCAGAGCTGAGGCAAAGGTAAAACTGCCCTTGATCCTTAGATCAAGTTGGAGGGGGTTGAATTGTGGCAACTTGTCATTGGACCAAAGGGGTGGTGGCGGAGGGTTTAGATCCCCTTGGCTCTCTGGAGGCCCCCTCCATGAGGCAAATCACATGGTTCCCTGTGTCAGTGGCTTAAGGGAGTTAGCGCCCAATCAGATTGGTGGAATGGGTTTGGGTTACCATCCAGAGGGTCTCATGTCTCCGTCTGTGCATTGGGGACAATCCCCCATTTTGTGGAAGGAAGCAGATACTGTATATATGTGTCTAATACAATATATGTTTCCTGTTGATACTGTGTAAAGGCCTCGGCCACTGACCCCTCTGAGTTCCCAACGCCCTGACTGTTGACTCTTGTCTAGGCCCTGGCCACCTACCCACGCATCCGAGCTCCCGATGCCCCGACCGCAGACTCTTGTTAGGCTCCAGCTGCCCGAGATCCTGGCTCCTCGAACAACACAGGTACTTACCATGGTCCAAAGTAACAGTCCACCCCCTAAATTCTACCCTTAAAATTGGTCCACAAAATTCGACTATTCTCCTCCTTCAACACTTTTGGGTGTATTTTATGGATTTTAGGTTGTTAATCGCGAAAATATTCCTATCACACACCATTTTGAGATGTAATCTATTATCGTGACTTCCTGTCATTTTTAAAGTCCACTAGTATATTGCCCACAAAGCAAGCTGTTTTGGTCAGTCCAAGCATTGTCTGGGCACACACTTGGTGCAGATGCTGTGCAAGTGTTGTCTTAGGCCTGAGCATGCTTAGTCAGGATAGATATAGACAGGCTATAAAAGCAGCTCACATATGCAGATGCTGTGCATTACATTGATTATACAATGACTGCATGTTGATGCACATGTTCTTCAGGCAATAGCACAGTGAGTGTATGTGACAATAGCATTTATTGTCTTCAGGAAGGTTCAATAGGGCAGAAATGTCTCATTAATCTCCCAACAGCTGAGATACATTATGTTACATTTGTGGTGGGTATTCAATTCAATAAAAGTTCATTTAATGTTTCTCCAATGTCCTACGAGATACAGCAAATATGAAATTATCTTTGTGCCCAGCTTGAGGTTGTCTATCATGGTGGCCACTTTTTTTTCCAGGAAGACAATGTTTTGGAAAAAAATGTAGTCCAGGGTAAACTGCAGCCCGTTTAACTTCCGGTTAAGTTGAAATCAATGGAAAGTGAAATCGTTGGTGTTAAAGTGGAACCTCCGAATACTTGACAAATGAACACAAATACATCAACCAAGCACTCTATTGTTACTTTGCAAAGCATGAGAACTCCGACCCAGCAAGAGGCTAATGTCACCACAAGGGACTCTGCTGCCTAGCTCACAAGTTGCGAATTTATGCAGACAAACTTCCAGTTTTTACCAGAACATCTGAAAAGACTTCTTCATATATTATTCTTAAGAGCTCCCAGGAAAGTTGATGAAGGAAAGGAGGTGGATGTTGTCCACATGGACTTTGACATGGTAGGTTAGTTCAAAAGGTTCAGACACTAGGAATCCAGTTGTAAACTGGATTTGAAATTGACTGAATGGGAGAAGACAGAGGTGGTGGATGATTGGATCTCAGACTGGAGGCCTGTGACTAGTGGTGGTGCCTCAGGGATCGGTGCTGGGACCATTGTTGTTTGTTGTCTACATCAATGATCTGGATGATAAGGTGGTGAATTGGATCAGCAAGTTTGTAGATGACACTAAGATTGGAGGCTTTGCGGACAGCGAGGAAGATTTTCAAAGCTTGCAGATGGATCTGGACCAGCCGGAAAAATGGGGTGAAAAATGACAGATGGAGACAATGCAGACAAGTGTGAGGTGTTGCCTTTTGGAAGGACAAATCAAGAAAGGACATATAAGGTAAATGGTCGGGCACTGAAGAGTGCAGGAGAAGAGAGGGATCTGGGAATACAGAAACATAATTCCCTGAAAGTGGCATCACAGGCACACAGGGTTGTAAAGAGAGCTTTTGGCATATTGACCGTCATAAATCAAAGTATTAAGTACAGGAGTTGGGATGTTATAGCCAATTTGTATAAGACATTGGTGAAGCCAAATTTGGAGGATTGTATGCAGTTTTGGTCACCGAACTACAGGAAAGCTATCAATAAGATAGAAAGAGAGCAGAGAAGATTTACTCGGTTGTGGCTGGGACTCAAGGAACCGAGTTACAGGGAAAGGTTAAACAGGTTAGACAGAGTAAATGTAAATAGGCTTTTTCCACTGAGGGTCGGTGAGGTACAAACCAGAGGTCATGAGTTAAGGGTGAAGGGGGAAATGTTTTGGGGGGAACTTCTTTACACAGAGAGTGGTGGGGGTGTGGAATGAGCTCCCTGCTGAAGTGGTGAATGTGGGCTCAGTTTTTACTTTTAAGAATAATTTGGACAGGACCATGGATGGGAGGCGTGTGGAGGGTTAAGGACTGTGTGCAGGTCAGTGGGACAAAGCAGAATAATAAATTGGCATAGACTGGAAGGGCCAAAGGGCCTGTTTCTGTGCTGTTGTGTTCTATGGTTCAATGTTACTTAGGATTTATTATACTGGGTCATGACCCTTATCCAATGGTTAACAGCCTTTCACTGGTTTTGCCAAATATGGAGTTGTTGATGTTCTTCACAATCAGCTGTGACCTTGTTGCATCACCAACACATGGGATGGAATGTTCCCTGCTTTTCAATGTTCTTTTCTACTTTAAGACTTATATTCTCAACATGATGCAAATTATGTTGCCTACTGTCAACCACGTTGTCAATGTTAAAGCTTGAGGTCACCAGCGCCTTGCCGAATAGTTGTTACATCCCCCCTGTCATGGCTTGTGAAGCTGCTGGGTGATCCCACTGCTGCCAAAAGCAAGGACATTCAGCCAGTGGTGGGTCCTTGAGTCCTTGAGAACAGTTTAGCTCAGGGAGGTTTCACGGAGCAGACTCGATAGGCCAAATGGCCTGCTTCTGTTCCTTTTGTGATCTTGTGATATTGGAAACTTGGTTGGTATAAAGAAAGTTGGCAGATGCTGAGAAGTGTGAGGTGCTTCATTTTGGAAGGAATAAATTAAAACTGGATACGCGTAGTAAATGGGTGGTCACTGAGGAACGCAGTGGGGCAAAAAGATCGAGGAATAACGGGTCATCGTTCCCTGAAGGTAGAACCTCATGGGGATAGGGTGGTGAAGAAGGCTTTTGGTACACTGGCCTTTATAAATCAAAGCATAGAATGCAGGAGTTGGGAGGTGATGTTGAGACTGTTCAAGGCGTTGGTGAGGCCAAATTTGGAATATTGTGTGCAGTTCTGGTTGCCGAATTATCGGAAGGATATCAACAAGGGGGAGAGGGTGCAGAGAAAATTTACGGAAATGTTACCTGGGTTTCAGAATCTAGATTACAAAGACTGAACAGATTCGGTCTTTATCCCTTGGAGCGTAGTAGGTTGAGGGGGGGATTTGATCGAGGTATTTAAGATTATGAGGGTTAATGTGGATGGGCTTTTTCCCTTGAGGGTAGGAGAGATTGAAACAAGAGGTAGTGAGTTAAGGGGCAAAAGCTTAGAAGTCACACGAGGGGGACCTTTTTCACTTGGAGAGCGGTGGCCATGTGGAATGAGTTTCTGGGAGAAGTAGTGGCGGCAGGGTCCATTTTGTCATTTAAGGAAAAATTAGATAGGACTGCCTAAAGAAATCTCTTGGTGCCTGCCACATTGACCACCGCCAGTGGGCTGATATCGCCTCAAACCGTGCATCTTGGCGCCTCACAGTTCGGTGGGCAGCAACCTCCTTTGAAGAAGACCGCAGAGCCCACCTCACTGACAAAAGACAAAGGAGGAAAAAACCCAACACCCAACCCCAACCAACCAATTTTCCCTTGCAACCACTGCAACCGTGTCTGCCTGTCCCGTATCGGACTTGTCAGCCACAAACGAGCCTGCAGCTGACGAGGACATTACCCCTCCATAAATCTTCATCCACGAAGCCAAGCCAAAGAAGAAGAGATAGGTGTATGGATGGGAGGGTTATGGGCAAGGAGCAGGTAGGTGGGAGTAGAGGAGAGTAATTAGTTTGGTGCAGACTAGAAAGGATGAGATGACCTGTTTCCATGCTGTAATTGTTATATGGTTATTCATTGCAATTAAATTACATTTCATTTCTCTTGTTCATCATGTCTTTATTCCACTACGTTCTGAGAATATTAAACTCAAAAGAACAATCTGCTCCTTGCTAAGAGCACATTAATTATCTTCACCATGTGAATGAAACTTTGTTCCCATGACTTCAGTATGGAAGAGGACACATTGTTACTTGAACCTTAAGCTTGAGAACACTGTGGTGACAACCAAGTGTCCATTTGCACAAGGTCACGGTATTTTAATCTACAAAAATAAACATTTGGCAACAATTGTTAAATTCTTGCTTCAGTTATGTGTTTGCCTGAATCCTGTGATATTTTCCGTGACCCTCCGATATCTCTGCCAAAGCCCTAATCATCTTGCCCACCACGGTGGACGTAGCAGTCAATGCCAGCGATTAGGACCGGAAAAAGCTAACCAAATTTACTCTGCCAATCCCCCCTCATAATTTAAAATCCCTCAATCAAATCTACACCCCCCACCCCAACCTCCATTCATTTCCAGGGAAACCTTTCCCTGTAACTCAGTTCCTGAAGTCCAGGCAACATCCTAGTAAATCTTCTCTCCTCTCTTTCAATCTCATTGATTTCTTTCCTGTAGTTCGGTGACCAAAACTGCACACAATCCTCCAAATTTGGCCTCACCAATGTCTTGTACAAATTTAATATAACATCCCAACTCCTGGACTCAATACTTTGATTTATGAAGGCCAAGATGACAAAAGCTCTCTTTCCAACCCTGTCCACCTGTGACACCACTTTCAGGGAATGTATTCCCAGATCCACACTCCCTCAATGCCCGACCATTCACAGAGGGGGGGGGGTGGGGGGTGGCTTGGGAGGAGGGGGGGGGGGGGAGAAAAAATCACTGTAAATGTGTGGAAAAGAAAAAGTGTATATCATGGCTATTGTGATTTATGGTGTGAAAAATAAAAAAAATTATATACAAAAAAAAAAAAAATGCCCGACCATTCACTGCGTACGTCCTTTCTTGGTTTGTCCTCCCAAAATGTAATTTGTCCACATTAAGTTCCATCAGCCATTTTTCCAGCCGTTCCAGATCCCTGTGCAGGCTTTGAAAATCTGCTTCACCGTCCAGAACCCCTCCAAACCTTTATGTTTTCTTTGATCTTATCAAACCCACAAGGACCAACCTTTAATGGGACGCTGAATATAAATATTATTTAAGTTCCCATCCAAATCATATGACAATCGGCGAGCAAAATCGGTTTTGAGAATTACATAAACGCACAAGAAACGGGATCAGGATTGGGCCTGCTGGCCTTTCAGCCTGCTTGTCCAGTCAATATCATCGTGGCTCATCAGGCTGTTGATGGCTCCATCTGTCTGTCTGCTCCACTAACCTTCACGACCTCTGTTCCACTGCTGTCTGAGAGAAGCAGTTGCTCCTTTTTACATCTTCAATCTGCTCCCCTGAATCTTCAGGGTCACCATTTGGTGATTCATGAACAAGTACTCCCAGGCCCCTTTGCACAACGTGTTGCAATACAGTTTCCTGGGACGCCTTCCATAAGTCTTGAGCCCACTACCTTGCCCAGGGCCAACCCGTTAGCGTTAAGGATTGTATTGAGCTTCTCACCTCCCATCGATCTTTGACACATTATCCACATCTTCTACTCTGAAGACTGATAAAAAATAGTTATTTGCATTACCAATCATTAATTTCTCCTTCTCATGTAACCATACAATAATTACAGCACAGGAACAGGTCAACTTGGTCCTTCTTGTCCATGCCGAACATTTACCCCCACCCAACCCCACTGACCTACACTCAACCTGTAACCCTCCATTCCTTTCCTGTCCAACTTCTCCTTAAATGCTAATGTCGAGCCTGCCTCTGCCACTCATCCAGAAGCTCATTCCACCCACCCACCGATCTCTGAGTAAAGAAGACCCCCTAATTTTTCCTCTATTTTGCCTCCCAACTCTCAGCTCATTTATATCTCCCCCTTTCTTAAAGGAAAAAGCCTCTCCACATCCACTCTATCTGTACCCCTAATAATTTTAAATACCCTCAATCAAATCCCCTCTCAACTTTCTACGCTCCAAAGAATAAAGACCTAACTTTTTTTTAACCTTTCCCCATAACTTAGACCCTGTAAACCCCACAACATTCTGGTAAATCTCCGCTCTCTCTCCAATTTTTTGATATCTTTCCTATACCTTGGTACCAAAACTGCACACAATATTCCAAATGTGGCCTCACCAATGCCTTGTACAATTTTAACATCACATCCCAGCTCCTAGACTCGATGCTCTGGTTTATAAAGGCCGACATACCATAAACTTTATTCACCCCCCCTATCTACATGAGACTTCACCTTCAGGGAACGATGTACCATTATTCTTCGATCCCTCTGTTCTACTGCACACTTCAATATCCCACCATTCACCATGTAGGTCCTATTTTGATTAGCCCTACCCAAATGTAACACCTCACACTTATCTGCATTAAACTCCATCTGCCATCTTTCAGCCCACTCTTCTAACTGGCTTAAATCCCTCTGCAAGCTTTGAAACCCTTCTTCACTGTCCACAGCTCTATCTATCTTCGTATCGTCCACATACTTACTAATCCAATTTCCCACCCTATCATCCAGACCATTAATGTATATGACAAACAATAATGGACCCAGTACTGAACACCGCTCATCACCAGCTTCCATTTCAATGTTAATACCTAATGATTGAATATATTCAATATAGAGATAGATTTTAATTTATAGGAGGGTTATGGAGCCCTAGGATTAGAGTGAAACACCATAAGAAAAGGCCAATCAGCCCATCGAGTCTATACCATCCATCAACCATTAATCTTAAATTATTCAGTCAGTACGAATTGAAAACGTCACCTCCTCAACTGATTATCAACACAAGTACATCCCGAGGATGTGTGCTTAGCCCACTGCTCTACTCATTATACACCCATGACTGTGGGGCCAGGCACAATTCCAACGCCATCTACAAAGTTGCCAATGACACCCCAGCTGTCGGCAGAATCACAAACGGCAATGAGGAAGTGTACAGGAGGGGAATAGATCAGCTCGTTGAATGGTGTAATGACAACCACCTCAATGTCAGCAAAACCAAGGAGATGATTGTGGACTTCAGGAGGAAGTCAGGGGAACAGGACCCAGTCCTCATCGAGGGCTCAGTAGTGGAGAGGGTCAAGGACTTCAAATTCCTGGGTGTCAACATCTCCAAGGATCTGTCCTGAAGCTTCCATGTTGATGCAATCATGAAGAAGGATCGCCAGCGGCTGTACTTTGTGAGGTGTCTGAGGAGATTCAGTTCATCACCGAAGACTCTCGTAACCTTCTACAGGTGTACCGCGGGGACCACTTTGGCCAGTTGCATCAATGCCCGGTATGGAGACGCCAACTCTCAGGACAAGAGTAAATTTGTTATCTCAGCCTGCGGCATCACAGGCACCAGACTTCACTCCATCGAGGACATTGAAACGAGGTGGTGTCTTAAAAAAGCAGCCTCTATCCTCCAAGACCCCCCCCCCCCACCAGGCCAGGCCCTCTTCACTCTGCTACTATCGGGGAAAAGGACCAGGAGCCTGAAGCCAAGCACTCAGCAGCACAAGGACAGCTTCTTCCCCTCCGCCATCAGATTCCTGAATAATCAATGAACCAAAGACACGGCCTTACTTTTCATGTATTATTATTTTAATTTTTTTTATAGTAATGTGGTTATAATGTGAATGTTTACACTATGATACTGGTGCAAAACATTGAATTTCATGACGATAAATTCTGATAAGATGAAGATTCTCTTATTTTCATGTAATAAAACTGACAATGTAATATTACATTCCTTCAGCCCACTGTAAGGTGGACAAAGAGTTGCCAGGAGCATTGCCCGGAATCCCTTATAGTAAGAAAAGGAAAAGCAAAAGAGAGTCCCTTCAGAGACGCTGAGTGTCCGTTGATTTGCCCCTGCAGCCCCCACAGCCGTACAGACTCTTATTTGGTCCATCAGTCCATTCAAACTCCAGATCCAAATCTCTGACATGACTGAGAAGCCTTCGGCGCCTGAGGGCCTTCTTGCCCTCAGTGCCCTCTCGAATCCCAATTCCGATTCCTGGTTCCCGCGAGCCAGTCACCAGCAGCCCATCTGGGTCCATTTCCCATTTATCTTTGTTTCCCCCCCCCACCCCACCCCAGAGTCTGTCACTCGCCTACACAAGAGGGACAATTTGCAGCATCCCAACTAACGCAGCGACCTTCACATCCCTGGTGATTGGGAGGAAACCGGAGCATGTGGAGAATAGGCAAAGGGAGTTTGGGGTTGAACCCAAGTCACTGGAGGTGGCAACTCTACCCATTGCATCATGGGCACAGACACCTCATGGCTGCATTGGCAGCAGCACCTTCATTGGCACAATTGGCCCCATGCCTTTACGGCGCCAGCGATCGGGACAGGGGTTCGAATCCCATGCTGTCTGTAAGGAGTTTGTACGGTCACACGGTGACTGTGCGGGTTTTCCCCGGGATGGGGGGGAAAGGGTTTCTGGTTTCCTCCACCCATTTGAAACCTACTGGGGGTGCAGGTAAATGGGGTATCAATTGGACGGCACGGACTCATGGGCCGAAGTGGCCTGTTACCGAGCTGTACGTCTAAATTTAAATTTAATACCAATCAATAAATAAATGAAATATCCTTTGAGAGCGGCATCATTGAGTAACACAATTGTTAAAACTCCTGACTCATAAAACCAACAGCCTAGATGGGATCCACTTGAAACCCTAGTTTCACTGGACATTTTTTTCCAAAAGGATTGCTCCCTGACAACAAATTGGAGATTATGATAGATCATTTCAAGCCGAACGCAAAGATAATTTCAGATTTGCTGTATCATGTAGGAAGTTGGAGAAACATTCAATTAAATTTTATTGAATTTAGCATGTTTAATCACATCACAATACTGACACATTGTGTTAGTTCAACCGACCTAAAAATGTTTTTCCGCTGATTTTCATTCGTACTCGGCATCTGATGCCTCTCGTGTCAGTCTCCAACAGTAGTCAATGGATTCCGGTCGGCCCCCGATATCATTTTCCCACGGTCACAACGTCCCGGTGAAATCTTTCACCGCGCCTGACACCGGCCACCCTGAGATCAGTGGGGAAGATGTCCAAGGGAGAATGCAGAACATGAATTTTCAACAACACGTTGCACGTCATGGTCTCGCGCGCTTGAAGTAGGCTTAAAATACGATAGGAAATCACAAAAATAGGTTATATCCAAAAAAAAGGTACGTGATAGGAACATTTTATGGCGACATTCTTGATTAGCAGTCCAAAATCTGTAAAATGCACCCAAAAACATTCAGGAAGCAAATTCATAATTGTGGAGCATTTTGAATGAAGCCAGTGAGATTGGTGGTAAGAGGGCGGTTTTTCTGGTAGGCCTGTGACCTCAGGTATATCACGGGGATTAGAGCTGAGCCTCTGTCTGGTACAGGGAGGGGTGCTTAAAGAAGGCTTTGAGAATCAGGGAGGACACATACTATCCAGCCCGCAGGATACATGAAGAGGGTCCACTGGAAAATTTGTCCGCAAGTATGAACGGTGAGACGCCGATGATACTGTCAGCAAAGGTGCCAAGGTGTCCAGGGAGTGGGGTGGGGGGGGGGGTGTGTCATGGTGTACGTGATCATTTGTGAGCGTTGGTTTCTCTGTTAAAATAATGGAGCCCAATGTACATCTGGATAATGTGAATGAAGTTGGTTTTGATGCTTGGTAAACATATTTTGGAGATTGAAATAAGTGGGCAGCCCAGTCAGCGCCACGCCATTACAGCGCCAGCGATTGGGACCGGGGTTCAAATCCCCCGCTGTCTATAAGGAGTTTGTACGTTCTCCCCATCTCTGTATCATGTTTTCCCCAGGGCGATCTGGTTTCCTCCCACCCTCCAAAATGTATCGGGTGTAGGTTAATGGGGTGTGAAATGGGCGGCGCAGGCCAAAATGGCCTGTTATCCCGCTTTACATATAAATTTAAATTTAAAAAAAAAGTACATTTTAAGTTGCAGAGAAGTTGGGGGGGGAGGTGGAAGGAACAGAGGGAATATCTGCAATGGGGAAGAGATGGAGATGGAAAGGCTGTCACAAGAGGTGCGAAAGGTTTCGGAAAGTTTTTTTTATTCATCATGGTACTGAACTGGGAAGATTTTCATTGGATCCGAGTTCTGTCCATCATCGTTGATTCCTGGGCTGAAGTAAGGGAAGAGTCTCTCCAAGAAGATGTCAGTGAACGTGTACAGGTGGGTCATGTCGTCCACATTGTAAAAGGACACTTGTCCGCTCTCATAGTCCAGGTAGACGCCAATGGCCTTGGGCTTCACAGTGACACTCAGGCGGGTCCTCGGCACCGTCGTGGCTTTGTATTCGTTGCCATTGCGGAGCCACACAATCCAGTAGCCGGCGTCCGGCGTGGCGGTGGTGTGCCCTTTCCGGCTGATGGATTCCTTGACCACTCCCACATCCCACTCGGTCTTGGTGCCCACCTGCACCTCCCAGTAGTGCTTGCCGAATGTGAAGGCCTCGGCACCCAGGACGCACACGCAGGTATCAAACCTCTCCGGGTTGTCGGGCACGTCCTGCTTTACGTTGCTGTACGACACAAGCGTCAGATCGTCGGACAGCAGGAGACGAGGGTGGGCTGTGTTGGGATTCAGCGTCAGATAAGCTGGGACTGAGAGAAATTAAAACAAAGAAATAAAAAATCAAAAAGTGTTCCTTCCATCCATGACACTTTAACCTCTGTATTTTCTCGCCGATATCAGAGAGAAAACCTTGTTATGAACTGTGGGTAACAAGCAGTAATAGGACAATGAACCAGGCAGTATTTCTAACTCTTAAACTATAATTTTAACTTTAAACTTTCCCTAATGTTAAATCTATCCTCAACTTTGTACAGGTGTGTGTGTGTGTGTGTGTGTGTGTGTGTGTGGGTGATACACCCAAACCATGCCCAGAATTAATGTTGAACTGATGGGAAGACTGGAGTTGTGGCTGCCTCACTCCCTCCTGACAGCTGCCAACAGTCCCCACACTGATCCCACCACCCCCTTCCCCATGGACGAACGATAAAAAAGATACAGTGAATTTCCAACGTGACCATTTCAAGAGGCGACCGCTCGGTCAGAACAGAACTCAGATGTAAGTTGGGGAGTAGCTCCCTTTCAGATCAAGTTCCTGACCTTACTCAGACCTAATCTCCGGCTCTGCTCTCAGATCCAGACCCCAGCCCCACACAGAAACAGACCCTTCGGCCCATCAAGTCTGTGCCGAACTATTATTTTGCCTATTATTTTGTCCAAATCTTAAGAGCATGGGTTGTGGCCCTCGAGGCCCTGGGCTGAACCAAACCCCTCCAGAGACCTGCTTTAGGAGGCAGGTTCATGTTTTTAATTTGGTTGTTGGATCTCCCTGTCATTCATTGCACATCCCCAATCGTCCATGAGAAGGTTGGCCTGAGCTTCCCCCTGCAACCTGGTGGGGAAGGTGCTCTCACGGTACTGTGGGGGAGGGAGATTCAGGATTCACTCACCCGTGAATTTTTCTTTGCTGAAATGCACGTTGTTTTTCCTGGTGAAGGAGGTACCAGAGAAACCTGCTCCCTCCCATCCACCTCCTCCTAGGTCCATTGCGGCTTCTTCTGCAGACGAGGTGATGGCGACGAGGTTGCCCCAGTCCCAGACCCATGACGTCTCACATGACTGTATCATATCTCATTCTATCCACCCCTCGGGGGGGGGTAATTGGATCAGACTGAATCCCCCACCCCTGCCTTTAGAGACCAGTCTATGAGACCCATGTCAGGCAGCCATCAATCTGGAACTGAGGGAAGGACGGGTTACACTGTGCAGAGGGAGGTTCACCAGGTTGAGTCCAGAGATGAGGGGATTGGCCTATGAGGAGAGATTGGGTCATCTGGGACTGTACTCACTGTAATTTAGAAGGATGAGAGGGGTTCTTATAGAAACACAAAATTATGAAAGGCATAGATAAAATAGAGGTAGGTCAGTTGTTTCCATTGGCGGGGGAGACCAGAACCAGCCTCAAGATTCAGGGTTGCAGATTTACGACAGAGATGAGGAACTACTTTTCCCAGGGATTTGTGATTCAGTGGAATTCGCTTCCCATTGGATAGATTTTTTGCATAGTAGGGGAATTAAGAGATATGGGGGTAAAGGCAGGTCAGTGGAGATGAGCCGATCATCAGATCAGCCGTGATCTCATTGAATGGCGGAGCAGGCTCGACAGGCTGCTCCAAAAGCACAATACTGGAGAAACTTAGCAGGTCAAACCGTGTACTTTATGGTAAAGGTACATAACCAACGTTTCTGCAGACGTTTGTGTCTTACACTTGCAGGGAAAGTTCTTATCGAACAAAGGTGAATGCAAAACTGGGATTTATTTCAAGGGGAACACCACAGTGTCTGCAGACTTTCATGCTTTACTCCTTGCTTTTACCCCCACAATTTTCAAGCCAGTTTATGCCTTGAGGGAGTGCTCAGACCCGAAACATCAGTAATAGAATGCCATAGGCCGGCGGCTCTCAACCTTTTTCTTTCCACTCACATCCCACTTTAAGTAACCCCTCTGCCGCAAGTGCTCTGTGATCAGGAAGGGATCACCTAAGGTGCGACGTGGGTGGGAAGAAAAAGTTTGAAATCCACTGTTTTAATCATCCCTCATTGACTCGTTATGTGCACGGTTTCATCGCTCCAAAGGAAATGGGCCAATTACAATTTTTCTCAAGCAAAATATTTCAGTTACAATTGGGTCTCGAGCAGTGATTCTCAACCTTCCCTTCCCACCCACATCCCACCTTAGGCAATCCCTTCCTAATCACAGAGCACCGATGGCAGAGGGATTGCTTAAAGTGGATGTGAGTGGAAAGAAAAAGGTTGAGAACCACTGGTTTAGGTGCTCTGAGATTGGTAAGGAATTACTTAATGTGGGATGTGAGTAGGAAAAAGGAAGGTTGAAAACCACTGGTGTAATCTTACGAATATAGAAGAACTTCCTTACCAGGTCTTATAACATCTTTAACTTGTTTCCAAACTCTGTATTGGATAGGTCCTTGAAACATTCCGAGAGTCATTTTGCCTTCTTTTATCATTGGTTGATAGTTATCTTCAGCACTGGGGTGAATACAAGGCAATCGACATTAGCACATTGAAGCCAGGTCCTCCAACTGGCCTCTTAATTATTGCACGGCGAAGTTTCGGTGAAGAAAATGTCATACCTCTTGTCATCCAAAGGAGTGTCCTGGAGAGGAAACAAAACCAGGATTTAGTGGTGTGAAGAAGGGCGAAGCCTTGCCTCGAGGAGGAGGAATGTGCGCAGGATGCAGGTGGCAAGCACTCCCGGATGCCACGTAGTGATCTGGAAGATGCAGAGCTGCAGGTGACCCTGCTCGGATCCAGCAGTTGAACACCACCGGAAACGCCTTCCAAACACTCTTGAGGCACAGCCTGTCGAACCAGTCCGATCGGAAACTGGAGCAGCCCTCCCACCACTCTGGCCTGACTGCCACTCATTCATAAGGTCAGAGCCAATCCTCTCTCGGACTCAGCTCCACTTGAACCACCCCAAACTTATGTGGTCTCCTGTCATTTTTTTAATTCACGCACAACCCATGAAGTGCACCACACCGTTGAAAATTCATTTTATGCCTTTGCACTTGGACGTCATCCCTGCTGATCTCGGTGCTGTCAGCGACGGACGTGGGGAAAGGTTTCACTGGGACACTGCTACTATGGGAAAGCGGCATCAGGGCAACTGGAAACCATCAGTGCTGGCCGACTACTGTTGGACTGACATGAGGGGCATCAGGTGTTGAGCACAAATGAAAGTCAGCGACAAACATATTTAGGTCGGTCGAACGAACGTAATGCGTCTGCATTGTGGTGCGCTAAAACACACTAAATTCAATAAAAGTCAATTTAAGGTTTCCTTCGTGATACAGCAAATCAGAAATTATCTTTGCATTCAGCTTGAAGTTGTCTATCATAATATCATAATCCCTATTTTATTCAGGAAAAAATCCTTTTGAGAAAAGCTGTTGCCCAGCCACTCCCACCCCTCTGAAGTTCCTATACGTTCACCATGGAAGGAAAGCAGTGTTTGAAGCAAAAACACAGAGAAGCGCATGAGGAATTCAGCCAGTCTCGCCCAGAGGAGGTAAAGATATATTAACGATGAATTCAGCCTGACACCTACCCTTGTGCGGCAAATGATGCTCCAAATTCTGCCCACACCTCCTCCCTCACCACCATTTGGGGCCCCAACAGAGGCTGTCCAGGTGAAGCAGAGCTTCTCTCGTGAACCTGCGGGGGGGGGGGGCCCAGTGCTCCCGCTGTTGCCTCCTCTTCATCGAAGGGTCTGGGCTCCTCCCGCCGCCATAGTGGGGTTCTCCTGGCGGCTCACCCATTTCAATTCCCAGCCCCATTCCCTTGCTGACATGTCTATCCAAGGTCTCAGGCGCTGCCAGACCACAAATTGGAGGAACAACCATTGTTTCAATCATCCCTCAATGACTCATTATGTGCACAGTTTCATCGCTCCAAAAGAAATGGTCCAATGGCCATTTTTCTCAAGCCAAATATTTCAGTAACAATTGGGTCTGGAGCAGAGATTCTCTCAACCTTCCCTTCTCACTCAGAGACCACTTTAAGTCATCCCTATGCCATAAGTGCTCTGTGATTAGTAAGGGATTGTTTAAGGTGGTCTGTGGATTGGAAGGGAAGGTTGAGAATCACTCCAGGAAAAGGCATGCATGGTAAATGGTCGGGCACTGAAGAGGATGGCAGAACAGAGGGATCTGGGATCACAGACATTTCCCTGAAAGTGGCGTCACAGGTGGACAAGATTGTAAAGAGAGCTTTTGGCATATTACCCTTCATAAATCAAAGTATTGAGTCGAGGAGTTGGGATGTTATGGCCAAGTGGTATAAGGCATTGGTGAAGCCAAATTTGGAGAATTGTATGCAGTTTTGGTCACCGAACTACAGGAAAGATATCAATAAGATAGAAAGAGTGCAGAGAAGATTTACCAGGATGTTGCCCGGACTTCAGGATCTGAGTTACAGGGAAAGGTTAAGCAAGTTAGGACTTTATTCCCTGGAGCGCAGAAGAATAAGGGGAGATTTGATAAAATTATGAGGGGGATTGACAGAGGTTTTTTTTCGCACTGAGGGTAGTGTGATACAAACCAGAGGACATGGGTTAAGGGTGAAAGGGGAAATGTTTAGGGGGAGCTTCTTCACACAGAGAGTGGTGGGAGCGTGGAATGAGCTGCCTACTGAGGTGGTGAATGTGGGTTCATTTTTAATGTATAAGTAAACCTTGGATGGGAGGGTTATGGAGGGACATGGACTGGGTGCAGGTCAGTCAGACTGGGCAGAATAATAATTTGGTACAGGATAGAAGGGCTGAAGGGCCTGCTTTCTGGGCTGCAATGTTCTATGGTTCTTGGTCTGCCCATAATTTCCACTGTTACATTTACACAGATGTTCGCAAATCCGGGAGGTCCGCCAAAATACGGGTGGGTCAGGCCTGTTTAAACACAGCGCAGGGTTTGACTGACCTTCACCAGCATGTAGATATCATGGCTTTCGAGCTGCTTCTGGGCCTCGGCCAGCATCTCCTCTGTTTGGAGCAGGGCATTCTGGATATCTCCAAGGTTCATCTCCATCCTGGCAAGAACGCCCTTCTCTTGCACCCTGAGGTAATTGAAGAGCTTTTCCTGCTCTCCATCCAGAGCGCTGCGCAGTTTAGAAAACTCAGAGGCAATGTGGTCCTGCAGTTGACTCGACTGGTCCTGGGGGAGGAACAAATGCTCAGAGTCACTCCCCACACTAACGTTGGAAAACTGGCACTGGATCCTCACTGCCCACTTCCCAACCTGCAGCCTGGCCAACAGGACACTACCTTAATCTTCGCGATCCTCTCCTGTTGCTTTGCCTCAAACTCCAGGTAATCGCTCTTCCACTGCTTCAAAGAGTTGAGGGTCACCTTCAATTTGCCCTGGAATGATAGTGGTAAGATCACAGCGGGGTATGTGATGGGAATGAACCAAGGTGTTACAGGTTTTATTTTATATTATATATAAATGTTTTTAAAAGTGATAGATTGTGGGGGTTTAGAGTGTAGGTCATTTCACAAACAAACACTTCATAAAAGACATTTCATTTAAAATGCAAGAGCTTTGCTGAAAGCCAGACATCAAGGCTCTGAGTGCCTTTGCAAAAGCAATGGAACTACTTTGGAATAAATTTTCAGAAGCAGGTACAAATGGATCGAAGCCCAGACTCAAAGGCTGATAAGATCTTTCAGAGATTGGGTTTGGAGCCCCCGAAATGAGTTCTCATTTGGGGGGGGGGGAGAGATCTACAGTAGCTTTTCGAGGCTGCAATGTGGCAAGCTGGCAGGCTTGTTGAAAACCCCATTTTGAAGACAGGTTGTGAGTTCTGAGTTCAGCCTGTTCAAAACCCCTGTGGTCCTTACAAGAGGAAATGGGCTGGCTAGAGTGCATCTCCTGAAATAAGGGAAACAAGAGGAACTCTGTGGTGACCTGGAAGAAGAGGTTATCACTTGGAAAACACATGAAGGGGCAAGTTTCTTCAGCAAGACACTGAAGTGCCTAATCGGAGGGAATCAGTTTGTGTCCAACTTGCCATAAATCTCCCTCTGAAGCCAACGAGAACTTTCCTGATTGGTAACCATTTACCTTTAAGCACCAAAGCCTGGTGAAAGTTCATAAATGTTAAATTCTGTGCACAGTATAAGAATTTCCCGATACTGGTGAACTTGGAGTATTGAGATTGGACTGTGAATCAAAGAACTTTCCTGAACATATCCATATTACATACACGTACGCTTAGAATTAGAAGGGGCTTAAGTTAATAGAAATAAGCTAAAGTTTGATCTTTTTATGTTTAAATAAAATTAAAAGCAACTTTTGTTTAAGTAACCACTTGTCTTGGTGAATTTTTATTGCTGCTGGGTATTGGGGTCTTCTGGGCCTGTAACTTGAGGTCTTGTCCTAAAAACACAAGGCCGGAGAAACACAGCATGACCTTCAACATGTGAAAAAATGCAGACATTCCCTTGAATAAAATGGCAGGGGGGGAGGGGCGGGGGAGGAGCCCGGTCCCAAGGCAGGAGGTAAGAGGGAGGGAGGGGCACACCAGCAAACAGGGGGAAGGAGGAGATGGCTCTGTGAGCGGAGAGCTGGAGGAAAGGAGGCAGAGGGATGGGAAAGAGAGGAAGAATGGGGTGTGGGCCAACAGGAACCATCAAGACCGTGCAGCTCTCCCTGCCCCTCCCCTCCATTTTGTTGCGGGAACCTCCCCACATTTTTCCACACCTTGATGAAGGGCTCAAGCCCGAAACATCAGTTCTGTATCTTTAGCTTTGCTCCATAAAGGATACTGTTTGATCTGCTGAGTTTCTCCAGCTTTCTGGTTTTTACTTCAACCACGGTGTCTGGAGACTTTTGTGCCTACAAGGAGCTAGTGTGAGCTGGGGGGGGGGGGGGGGTGGGAGCTGGGGACTCCTTGTCTGTCAGATAGGCTGCAGACGCTGTGGTTGTAGTAAACACACCGGAACTTAGCTGGTCTTTTCAGCATCCATAGGAGACAAAGATATATTGGCAACATTTTGGGCCTGACCCCTTCTTCAAAGGCAGTAGCAGGATACATCAGAAAGTCTCAGAATTATGGGGTGCCACGGTTGGCGTAACGGATAGTGCGATGCCTTTACGGCACCAGCGATCAGGATCAGGACCAGCAATCGAATCCCGCACTGTCTTTAAGGCATTTGTCCATTCTCCATTTTCCCTGGGGGCTCTGGTTTCCTCCCACTGTCTGAAATATACTGAGGGGTGAAGGTTAATGGGGTGTAAATTGGGTAGCACGGGCTCATGGGCTGGAAGAGTCTGTTACCGACTAAATTTAAATTTAAAATTCAAACAGTGGGCCAGACCAGCAAAAGGTGTTATTTGGATGCGATGAGGGATGAGGTAGAATTTATCATCTCTGTGTGAAAGGAGAAAGTAGCCTCTTTTAAACTGCAGCCAATGGGTGGCCCTCTTGGGACCTGGGTGTGATTACTGGGGCAAAGGTGCTGGAAGCACTTTTTAAATTGCAGTGGGATCCACTCATTAAATCGCCAACCCAGTGATTTAATGGGGATTCCGCCCCCGCAATTCACGTCACGCACTCACCGGATATACTGCTGGATGTTCGGATGCCTGGTGACACACGCATGCAAGCGCTGATGTCACCGGAATAAGCGGGTTAGCCATTTTCAGTTTCAACTTGCCTGTGGACGTGACCCAGGTAAGTTTAACTGGGTTCCCTGATGACCTCTGAGGTAGGTCAGGTACTCGGTTGGATTCCGGCTGGGTTGACAGGGTCAGACCCTTTTTAACTGCCATGTAACTGGGGCACTATCCAGGCAAGTTGCCCGGTGAACCCCATTTTACATGGCAGTTTGAATGGGCCTTCTAAAGCATTGGTTCTCAACCTTTTTCTTTCCACTCACACCCCACTTTAAGTAATCTCTCTGCCATCAGTGCTCTGTGACTAGTAAGGGATTGCCTAAGGTGGGATGTGGATGGGAAGGGAAGGTTGAGAATCACTGCTCGAGACCCAATTGTAACTGAAATATTTTGCTTCAAAAAAATTGTCATTGGCCCATTTCCTTTGGAGCGATGAAACGGTGCACATAACGAGTCAATGAGTGACGATTAAAACACTGGTTTTCAAACTTTTTCTTTCCACCCACATCCCTTACTAATCGCAGAGCACCGATGGCACAGGGATTACTTAAAGTGGGATGTGAGTGGAAAGAAAAACGTTGAGAACCACTGGTCTAGAGAAAGGAGAGAAGGGGGGAGAGGGGGAAAGGGGAAGAGGGAGGGGGAAGGGAAAGAAGTGGAAGGGAAGAAGGGGAGGGGGAAGGGGTGCCGTGAAGAGAGGGGTGGGTTTAACTAAAGCCAGAGAAGTCGATATTAATGCCAGTCGGATGTTGTTCCTCCAATCTGTGAGTGGCCTCGGTCTGCCAGGGCCATGGGTGGCCACTGCGAGCGGACAGAGCCCAGGTGCCCAGCGAGGCGACCTTGCCCCCTCCCTCACCCTGTGGATCTCCACCGCCTCGCCGATCAGCATAAAGTTGTGCGCCCGGTGGCTGCGGCCATCGCGCCGGTCCAGGCACATCACGCACAGGAACTTCTTGTCCGTGTCGCAGAAGAGTTCCAGCTCCTCCCCGCGATGGTCCCCGCAGTGCCGGGGCCCGAGGGAGACGCTCACGATCTGCTGCACCAACCGGTCCAGCGCCCGGCTCGGCTGGAGACTCCCGCCCGGGACGGTCCCGCCGCACTCGGGACAGCGGCGCGCCCGCCCCGCCTCCCACCACCGGCTGATGCACTCCCGGCAGAAGACGTGGCCGCAGTCCAGCACCACTGGCTCGGTGTACGGCTGGCGGCACAGCGGGCAGCTCAGCTCGTCCAGCAGGCTGCCCGTGGAGCGGCCCAAAGCCATGCCCCTCTCCTCCCCGCCGCCCTGCGCGCTTTTACGCAGCCGGCTGCAGGGTGCTGGTGGTGGCGCCGCGGAGATCGCTGGCACTGAGTGAAGACCCCCCCCCTCCCTCCCAGCCCAGCCCAGCCCAGCCACGGGTGTCCCTCCTCAACACCACCCCTTCTGTATCTCAGAACCCTCCCCCCGAGTAATCCACCGCCAAAGGGCGGCCATTCAGCCCATCAGATGGGATGGGGAAGGAAAGTAGCAATATTCTTGTAACAGTTCCCGCCAAATACCCAGTTGTCAAGTTTATCCCCCTCCGACGAAACAGTCCTCACGCAGCCAGGTTCAGTTTATTGTCATTGCAATAAAACAGGGACATATTACATGAAATTCCCTTTTTTTTTTGCCAGCTCTAAGGCAGCTCTTCGGCAGGAATGGCCTAAAGGCCTCTTACAGTCAGAGAAAGAGAGAAGCATTAGAGACTCTCCCCCCAGAGTCACCTGGTAGATTCGCCTCCAGCGGTTCGGCGGCCGCCCAGAGACCGGCCCAAACCGTCGGCGACCCCGAGCTCCAGATCCGAACCTCCGACAACCACCCCCCCCCTCCCATCCCATCCCGGGTTCCGATATCTGGTGTCCCCTTCAGCAGGTTTCGAGGCAGTCTCCAGCTATCCGCAGCCCGGCGCAAGTCCCCCCCCCCCTTCCTCCCACCCCACCAGCAGGGTCCAGCGCCCCCCCCTCCCGGGGGTTCCTCGCCTCGAGACTCCTGCAGCCCCGTCTTTCGGCCGCAGACCGGGGTCACCGTCTCCGTGGGGTCGTCTTCTCCTTCTCCCCATTTTCTGGCGCCTTGCTCCAGTCCTCCCTCCCCCCGTGGCACTGACATATTGGGCTTGAGGGTCGTTCGAGGCCTGTGTGGAGCTGATGGGTATTTACTGGGTGGTCAGACCCCGCGGGAGTGCTGTGTCCCTGCTCCTCGCTTCCCATGGGTCCGCACCAGTGGTTCGAGCAGCGCTGCCCTAATAAGCGGACAATACAGATGCAGGACAAGTATTTCATCGATTCAAATCAAAGAAATGATGTTTCGTGAATATGAGAGGGTCAGTGGGAGCAGTTCCTTTGGTCGTTCAGCATTCTCCCTGCTTGTGGGAAGAAGCTGATCCCCAGCCTGGTGGTGCTGGCTCTGATCCTCCTGGATCTCTTCCCCAACGGGAGATGCTGTGCGATGTGCGCGCCCTCTTCAGACAACAATCCCAGTAGATCACGTTGGTGGGGGGTGGGGGATGGAGAGAAACCCCAGTGATCCTCTCTACTGTTCCTGGAGACCTTGGATTGACCTCTGATCCATTTCTCTGCAGCAACCATTCCCCACTCAGTGATGCAGCCGGCCAGGACGCTCTCGATAGAAAGTTGACATAATGGTGGCCGCTTCACACTTTTGCGCCTTCTGACACGCGAGGAGATGTTGAGTGTCCGTGGGAGGTCCGCATTTTGAGTACTGTGTACTGTTCTAGTCACCTCATTTGAGGAAGGATGTGGAAGCTAATGGAGAGGGTGCAGAAGAGATTCACCAGGATGTTGCCTGGATTGGAAAATATGTCTTCTGAGGCAAGGTTAGCAGAACTGGGACTTTCCTCTTTGGCGTAAAGAAGGATGAGGGGAGAGTTAATAGAGGTCTAGAATAATCTAAGAGGTGGTCAGCCAGTGCTTTTTTTCCCCAGGGCGGGAGTAGCAAACACCAGAGGACATCTGTACAAGGTGAAGTTTAGGGGAGACGTCAAGGGTAAGTTTTCTTGGGGAGGAGTCACGTGATGGAGCAGTGGCCAGTCGGGGAACTCCAGCCCTCTCCAGAAAAGTTAAAAAAAAGATAGAGAAAAAACAAAGGCACAAACTTAAAAACCAAAACAAAGTGAAAGTAAAAGTGTGAAGAAAATGGCAGCGAAGAAAGAAAAACCAAAAACAACGGGAAGAAAAGAAGAAGGAAAGACATCGGAAGAAGAAGGTGAAGGCCTTACCTGTCCGAAGAGGCCCGCCGCGGAGAGAGAAGCCCGCTCCCACAGGTCAGTGGAAGTCCCGGGCTCGGGACTACAAAAATGGCTCGCAGAGCCGAGTAAAAGTGCGCAACCGCGCATGAAAAAAAACACACTGACGGGAGGGGGGAACAGCTGCGGAGTCGATCTCCACAGCTGCAGCACAGCAGCAGGTGCAGAACACAGACAATAACGACAACAAGAAAGAAAAGGGTAAAAAGAAAACAAGGAAACAACAGATGGTCAATCCAGAGGAAGAAGAAGAAGAAGAACAGAAAGAAGTGGATGAAGAAGAGAAAGGCAAGACAATGGATGTATCTTTTTTTAAAGAATATATGGAATCAGTGAAAGAATGGCAATTACAAGAATTTGATGAGATAAAAAGAAGAATTAAGAATGCAGAAGAAAGAATGAATAAAATGGAGGTGGCAAAAAGAGTGGAAAATATGGAAAAACGAGAAACATTTGTAGATATGGAAGTAAAAGACTTAAAAAAGAAATTAGAATCTAATAAAAAAGCTAAAGAAGCACAGGAGCTGTTAGCTCAGAAGATAGATATGATAGAAAACTATAATAGAAGAAATAATATAAAGATAGTGGGCCTTAAGGAAGATGAAGAAGGCAAGAATATGAGAGAATTTATAAAAGATTGGATCCCCAGGGTCCTGGGAAGACCAGAATTACAGGAAGAAATGGAAATGGAGAGGGCACATAGAACTTTAGCCCCGAAAACACAACCGCAGCAAAAACCAAGATCCATTTTAGTAAAATTCTTAAGATATACAACAAGAGAAAATATATTGGAGAAAGCAATGAAGAAAGTAAGAGAGGACAATATAAAGGTCAAAAATTTTTTTTCTATCCAGACATAAGTTTTGAACTCCTGAAGAAGAGGAAGGAGTTCAATACAGCGAAAACGATCTTATGGAAAAAAGGATATAAATTTATGTTAAAGTACCCAGCGGGACTTAAAATAGTTAATCCAGGGCAACAAAACAGACTATTCTCGGATCCAGAGGAAGCAAGCAAATTTGCAGAACAACTACAAAACAAGCAGAGAGATGAAGACATGTAATAAGAGTAAAAATGACCACGATCTATATGTATGTGTGTAAAGGGGTATATGTGTGTATATATATATATATATATATATATAGTGTGCATACATGAATGTATCCGTATTTAGAGGAAAATATATATAGACAGGAATTAATAAGGGAGGGAAATGGAATAGAGGGAATAAGGAGGGAATTAAAAGAGTGACCTTTGTTACATATGAAAATTGAAATCTTTTCTGGGGGGGCTGGGTGGGGAGGAGTTACGGTCACTGCAAAATCAGCTGACGTTTGCGAGTGAATTCGCAAATCCAAATGGAGAGGGGAGATGTGGTTGTCTGACAAGGGATAAAGGACAACTCAGGAGGGGGAGGGGAGATTGGGGTTAAAGAAGTTTTAAATAGGAGAATAGGGAAAATGTTTGATATTTTAGAAATGTTGTCTTATAAAGTGTTCAAAACAAGAAAGCAGAAATGGATAAGAAGGAAAGGTAATGATGGAGAAACGGAAAGGGAAGATAAACAAAGTATGAAATGGCTACGCTGAACTATATGACTTTAAATATTAACAGAATACATAACCAAATTAAAAGGAAGAAACTGCTAAATTTACTAAAAAAAAGAAAAAATTGATATAGCATTTGTGCAAGAAACACATTTAACTGAATTGGAGCACAAGAAATTAAAGAGAGATTGGGTAGGACACGTAACAGCAGCGTCGTATAATTCAAAAGCAAGAGGAGTAGCTATATTAATTAGTAAAAATGTGCCAATTAAAATAGAAGAGGAAATAATAGATCCAGCAGGGAGATATGTAATGATAAAATGTCAGATATATTCGGAGTTTTGGAATCTACTCAATGTATATTCACCTAACGAAGAAGATCAAAAGTTTATGCAAGATATTTTTTTTGAAGATAGCAGATAAGCAAGGGAACATATTAATAGGAGGGGATTTCAACCTGAATTTGGATTCAAATATGGACAAAACTGGGAAAAAAATTAACAGAAAGAACAAAGTAACCAAATTTATAATTAAATCGATGGAAGAAATGCAACTTTTGGATATATGGAAGAAACAACACCCAAAGGAAAAGGAATATTCATATTACTCGGATAGACATAAAACATACTCAAAAATAGACCTATTTTTGTTATCAGCTCGTATGCAAGATAGAGTAAGAAAAACAGAATATAAAGCTAGAATATTATCGGACCATTCACCCTGAATATTGACAATAAAGTTAGAGGACATCCCTCCAAGAATGTATAGATGAGATTAAACTCCATGTTACTCAAAAGGCAGGATTTTAGAGAATTCATTGAAAGACAAATTAAAGTGTATTTTGAAATAAATACGGAATCAGTGAAAGATAAGTTTATACTATGGGATGCAATGAAAGCGTTCATTAGAGGGCAAATAATAAGTTATGTAACCAAGATGAAGAAGGACTATAATCAGGAAACAGAGCAGTTGGAAAGGGAAATAGTAAATATAGAAAAAGAATTAGCAATGAAGGAAGATACAACTAAAATAAGAGAATTGGCAGATAAAAAAATAAAATATGAAACACTACAAACATATAAGGTGGAGAAGAATATAATGAAGACAAAACAGAAATATTATGAGCTAGGGGAAAAAACGCACAAAATTCTAGCATGGCAGCTTAAGACAGAACAAGCTAAGAAAATGGTATTGGCATCAAGGAAAAAAGACAAACAAATCACATATAATCCAAAGGAGATCAAGGAAAACTTGAGAGAATTCTATGAACAATTATACCAAACTGAAAATGAAGGGAAAGAAGGGAAAATAGATTAATTTCTAACTAAAATTGAACTACCAAAACTACAAATAGAGGAACAAAGTAAATTAACAGAACCATTTGGAATAGTAGAAATACAAGAGATAATAAAAAAATTACCAAATAATAAGACACCAGGAGAGGATGGATTCCCAATAGAATTCTATAAAACATTTAAAGACTTATTAATTCCGCCCCTCCTGGAAGTAATCAACCAGATTGATAAAACACAAAGCTTACCAGATTCATGTAAAACAGGAATAATTACAGTAATACTAAAGCAATGGAAAGATCCACTCGCACCAGCGTCATTTTGACCAATATCTTTACTTAACACAGATGATAAGATAATAGCTAAACTATTAGCAAAAGTATGTACCGAAAATGGTAAATCTAGACCAAACTGGATTTATTAAAAAAAGACGCACAACAGACAATATTTGTAAATTTATTAACTTAATTCATGCAGTAGAAGGGAGTAAAGCGCCAACAGTAGCAGTTGCTTGAGACGCAGAGAAGGCCTTTGACAGAGTAGAATGGAATTTTTTATTCAAAGTATTGCAAAAATTCAGTTTACCAGAGAAGTATATTAATTGGATTAAAGCATTATATAAGGGACCATTGGCGAAAGTGACAGTAAATGGATATGTATCAAAGCAATTTAACTTAAGCAGGTCAACACGGCAGGGATGCCCACTATCACCTTTATTGTTCGCGTTAGCTATAGAACCACTAGCAGAATTGATAAGAACAGAAAATAATATAAAAGGGATAAAAATAAAAGACAAGGAATATAAAATCAGTTTATTTGCAGATGATGTTATAGTATACTTAACAGAACCAGAACTATCAATAAAAGAATTATATAAGAAATTGAAGGAATATGGAGAAGTGTCGGATTACAAGATTAACGTAAATAAAAGTGAAGCAATGCCTATGAATAATGCGGATTTCTCAAAATTTAAGAAGGAATCACCATTCAGATGGCAAATGCAAGCAATAAGATACCTAGGTATACAAATAAATAAAAATTTCGGCCAACTATATAAACTCAATTATTATCCACTAATGAAAAAATTACAGGACGATTTAGAGCATTGGAAAGATTTACCACTAACACTAATAGGAAGGATAAACTGTATTAAAATGAACATTTTCCCTAGGATATTATACCTATTTCAGGCATTGCCAATACACCTGACAGAGAAATTCTTCAAGGAGTTAAAGAAAATAATAAGGAAATTTTTATGGAAAGGGGGGAAACCGAGGATAGCACTAGATAAATTAACAGAATGGTATAAACAAGGAGGCTTACAACTGCCAAACTTTAAAAATTATTATAGAGCCGCACAATTAAGATACCTATCAGATTTTTATCAAACAAGGGAAAAGCAGATTGGACTAGATTAGAATTAGATAAAATAGGGGAAAAGATACCTAAACACATATTATATAAATGGGATGAAAAATTGGTACGACATAGAAGTTCTCCAGTATTACATCATCTACTCAATATTTGGAAGAAGATTCTTGTAGAAAGAAATAAAACAAATTATCAATTACCAAAACTAATATTGATGCAAAACAAGTTACTCCCTTTTACAATAGATAACCTTTCCTTTCGAGAATGGGAGAAGAAAGGGATCAAAAGAATAGAAAATTGTTTTTCAGGAAATAGATTATTATCCTTTGAACAAATGAAAGATAAATACAATATAACTCAAGATACAGTGCTGGCATATTACCAATTGAGATCCTACTTGAAGGACAAATTAGGAAGCAGTCTGAGGTTACCAGAGGGAAGTAACTTTGAATATGTGATTACAGATACAATGATAATCAAAAGATTTATAACAAATATGTATATTAAACTGCAAGAAAAGGAGAATGAGGAAACAAATGGTAAAACTAAACAAAAATGGGAACAAGATTTAAATATAAAGATATAAATGGGAGAAGTTATGTTCTGGAACAATGAGAAATACAATAAATACGAGGTTACGTATGATACAATATAACTGGATACACAGGCTATACATTACACCTCAAAAGTTAAATAAATGGGACCCAACAGTATCTGATAGATGTTTTCGATGTAAAAACGAAATGGGAACAACAATTCATGCAATCTGGACATGTGAGAAAGTAGAAAATTTTTGGGAAGATCTAAACCAAATATTAAATAAAATGACAGAAAACAATATACCAAAGAATCCAGAGATCTTCCTCCTAAGTAACATAAAAAACAAAGAATTTGGAATTGATTTGGAGGATGCACAAAAAAGATTTGTTAAGATAGCTCTAGCCGTAGCAAAAAAAATGTATTATGTCAACCTGGAAATTGGAGGATAATTTGAAAATACTACAATGGTATATAGAAATGAATAAATGTATTCCATTAGAAAAAATAACATATAGTTTAAGAAATAATATTGAAATATTTGAACAAATATGGGAGCCTTACATGAAACACAATAGCGAAAACCTACCGGGGACATTCACTACCTAAATTAACGAAAGGAGAAGGAAATGAAAAGAATTGACTCAGTGGAATTTCTTGTTTATTTTTATTGAATGACAACATTGTTTGACTGGTTTAATGTATCCTAGATTTTGTACTTTAAATGGACGGGAGGGGGGAGGTAGGGAGGGTGGGATGGGAGGAGGGGGGGGGGAGAAAATGGCACTGTATATATTTGAAAAGGAAAAAGTATCTATCATGGTTAATGTGGTTTATGGTGTGAAAAATAAAAAAATTTAAAAAAAGGGTAAGTTTTCTTTTCACACAGAGTGTTGTGGGTGCTTTGCCAGGGATGGTGATGGAGGCTGGAACATTAGGGGCATTTAAGAGACTCTTGGACAGGCCCATGGATGGAAGAAAAATAGAGGGTTACAGGGTAGGAAGGGTTTAGTATTTTTTGGTCAGAATATATGAGTCAGCACAACATCGAGGGCTGAAGGGCCTGGAGTGTGTGGTAATGTTCTATTTTATGAATTGTGGGATGCTGATCACACAAACCACTGTAAAATGTTTCTATCACATGCCCTTTTTAGATTTAACCTGTTTTAAGTCTACTTCAAGCAGACAAGACCATGACGTGCAACATGTCATCGAAAATTCACATTCTCCATTCGCACTTGGACTTCTTCCCTGCTGATCTCGGTGCGGCCGGTGATGGACATGGTGAAAGGTTTCACCGGGACATTGCGACTGTGGGAAAGCGGTATCAGAGCAACCAGAATCCATCAAGTATTGTTGGACACTGATGTGAGAGGCATCAGATGCCGAGTACAAATGAAAATCAGCAGCAAAACATTTCTAGGTCAGATGAACTAATGCAATGTGCCAGTATCGTGATGTGATTAAATATGCCAAATTCAATAAAATGTAATTTAATGTTTCTCCAGCTTCCTACATTATACAGCAAATCTGAAATTAGCTTGGTGTTCATCTTGAAATGGTCTATTGTAATCCCCAATTTGTTTTCACAAAATTGTTGTGCGGTGTAATCTGTGTTTAACAGCTTGTGGATAAACCCTCTGTCCAACTGCCAAACCAAAACTTGCCCCCTATTCATAACACAGATAACACAGCCAAATACCTCAAACAGCGGTCAACAGATTGATGAAAGCAAAAGTGGCTGCACAAAGTGCAAATCTGAATGAGGAGAGTCGTGTCCCCGGATCCAAACGCCCAGACATGAAGCAATGAGAAAGATTGTAGAGGGAGTTAGTTTATTGGCAGTTCTGGGGACGAAGGATGGTGACGGTTGAGAAGGGCAAGCAGAGGAAGGGCCGGAAAGATCACGGTGGCTTGGGGAGCGCGGACCAAGCTGGTGACGACCAGGGTAAAGGGCCTTGGGTGCAGAAGGAAGTTGCCCTGAAACCGCTTTTGCACGGTCGCCAGGTCCTGGTGAAACTTTTCACCGCGTTCATCACTGACTGCACCGAGATCAGCGGGGAAGAAGCCTGAGCGCACTTTTTGTCTGCTTGAAACAGACATAAAATATGACAGGAAATCACAAAAATAGGTTACATCTTAAAAAAAGGGTACATGACAAGAACATTTTAAGGTTATTTTCGTGATCAGATTAAGATTTTAGATTTATTGTCAGAGTATCACATACAAACCTGAGATTCCTTTTCCCTGTGGGCGCAGCAGCATTACCATGTATTGGTCGTGCAAAAAAAAAACTGACTCGATGTACATATGGAAACAAATAAAGAAATGTAAACAAACTGACTGTACAATAAGGAGAAAACAAAAGAAAATCAATATAGTGCATGAGTGAGAGTCCTTAAATGAGTCCCTGATTGAGGGGTATGACGGTGGAGGGGTAGCTGCTGTTCTTGAACCTGGTGGGTGCGAGTCTTTTGGCACTGACACCTCTTTCCCGAGGGCAACAGTGAGAACAGAGCATGCACTGGGTGGTGGTGATCGCTGCTGCCCTCCGGCGGCGCTCCCTGTAGATGTTCTCAATGGTGGGGAGGGTGTTACCCTGGGCAGTGTCCACTATCTTTAGCAGGGCTTCACGCTCGGCGGGGGTGGGGGTGGGGGGGGTGCAGGATATTGGTGTTCCCGTAGTAGACCAGGAAGCAAAATCTATGTTTTTTCCGTTGTTACAGCCCCCCTGTTGTTCACCCATCAAGCCGGAGTTTCGATGAATTGATTTTTTTTATGAGGGTTACCCAATTTTGTGGAAGGAGACTATCTATGCACGGTGAGGAAGTGCTTATCAGCTCCTACAACTTCATGGCCTGGTTTTCCCCAATTGCTGACCACGCATTTCCTGCAAGTCAATTGAAACATGGTTCCCAGTCAGCGGAGGCCAACTCCATCAGTTGGTTCACCTTCACCGTCCTTGCGAATAGTTTCTAAGTTACAGAGTGGGAATTTGAAAAAGTCATCTCCCAGCAACATTCCGTCACGCAATGCTGATTCAGGGACTGGACCAAGGTGCCTGCTTAGATCGTGGTCTTAGAGGACGTGGGACCTGTCCAGTCGCCGTTGGGAATGGGAGTGGGGGAAGGCCTCAGCCCTATGCATGGGCAAAATCTGACCATCTTCTCCTCTGCCCTGCACAATCCCTCCATGTCTGTCGGTCCCCTGGGGTGGCCTGGTTAGTGTAGTTGTGACAGCACCAGTGATTCGAATCACGTGGATATTCTCTCCCTATTTGCGCAAGCTTCCTCCGGTTTCCTGCCACCCTCCGAAACCTACTGGGGGCTGTAGGTCAATTGGGCAGCACGGGCTCAAGGGCTGAACGTTTAGATTTAAAAACTCTCAATGGCTGGGCTCAAGGTAAAGAATTCCAAAATTCTGAATGAAGATGCATCTCTTCCTTCCCTGAAGCCATGAATCGGTTTCAGACTCTGTAATCTGAGCGTCTCCCAGCCGCATTTTCTCCATCTTCCTCGATAGTGAGATCACCCCTCATTCTTCCGATTTCTTGTGAGGATGGGCCATTCCTCTTCAGATTCCTCTCGCCGTGTGAGTCCTTCTACGATATCTTCCTACCGGCAAAGCAAGACTCCACCTGAAGAGTTCGGAATTGGAGCATTTTCCCTTTGACGCAGTTTCCCTGTTGAATGCTGCCTTCGCGCCAGGGACAACCCATCCTGGAAGTAATTCACTGCTTGACACTGAGATCTGGAACTGAAACTTCAAACAGCATGCCCTGGGTGTGAAGTCTTCTCAAGAAACCTGCGCTGAACACGTTTGCCATCAGCGTCTCCTCCCCAAGGATGCACGCTAAGCCCACTGCTCCACACCCACGAGTGTGTGGCCAGGCACAATTCCAATGCCATTGACAAATTTGCCGATGTCGCTACGGTTGTCAGCAGAATCATGGATGGCAATGAGGAGGTGTATAGGAGGGGGAGAGGTCAGCTCGTTGAGGGGGAACGAGGAGGTGTACAGGAGGGAGATGGATCAGCTCGTTGAGACGGAATGAGAATACAAACTAGTCCTCATCGAGGGGTTGGCAGTGGAGAGGGTCAAGAACTTCAAATTCCTGGGTGTCAACATCTCTGAGGGTCTGTCCTGGAGTGTCTACACCACAAAGACAGGAACATGAGGGGTATTTTCTTCACACAGAGAGTGGTGGACGCGGACTCAATTTTCACATGAAAGTAAACTTTGGACAGGTCCATGGATGGGAGTGGTGCGGAGGGACATGGACTGGGTGCAGGTCAGTGGGACAAGGCAGAAGAATAGTGTGGCACAGACTAGAAGGGCCTTAAGGTCTGTTTTTTGTCTGTGATGTTCTACGGGTTTAGTCTTGTCTGACGTACAGCATGTGGGGAGGGAGAGAGAGAGATGGAGGGAGAGAGAGGGGGAGGGAAATGACCAACCATTTCAATTCCAGGTCACACTCCCACTCTTACGTCTGTCTGTGACTTTACCTACCATCCCACCCTGACCACCCACAGATTGGAGGAGTAGCACCTTATTTTCCATCTGGGCCCCCTCCAGCCACATGGCATAAGCAGTGACTTCACTACTCTCTATTAAACCTGCTCGCCTCCTTTTCTTTCCCCTCCCCCCTTATCCTGTCCCATCCAGCCATCCCCTCCCCCTCATCACTGTTGTCCCCTCCCTCCATCTCCTGCCTTTACCCCCCCCTTCCCCCAACTCTTTTGTTTCAGCATTTTTCTCACATCTTGATGAAGGGCTCAAGCCCGAAATGTCAGTTCTGCATCCTTACCTTTGCAGCATGAAGGACCTGCCGAATTTTTCCAGTACTTTGTGTTTTGACTTAGTCAACCTTTCGGATCTTCCGACAGAAATGCTTTCCCTCGCCCCAGACGCTGAGTATTTCCGGCAGCTTCAGGCCTCGTTTCAGGTTACCTGCAGCCGCAGACCTTTGATGGTCAAACGTCCCGGAACAAAATGGACCAGAGACACCGAAATGCTCAAGTTTGAAGAAGGTTTATTGTTGAGGTATATTGGCAGCAATTAGAATTCATTGGAAGTCATTCATCAGTCGAGACTGTAATTTGCAGAACTGACGAACAAAGGGTCCAATAGTCCAAGAAAACAGAGGTAGGGTGGGATCTGGACCTGGCAGGGGGGAACAGGATAGAGGAGGGAGAGGTTGCACTTATAAAGCCATGTGTATCGGACCCTCAACTCCGGGAAGAACTGCAAATGACAGGAATATAAAGCAACTCCTCGCCCAGCGATCATTTCAGGAAGAGGATCATTGTATTAAAATTTACTTGTTGTTCCTGGCACAAAAAAATAAATAGAAAATATGTTTCATAAAATTTGCTTCATTCAACGGAACCTATGATAGATCAAAACCCGAAAAGTCTGCAGTTGATGTAAAAACACAACACTGGAGAAACTCAGCAGGTCACACAGTGCATTTTATGCAGCAAAGATAATAACCAATGTTTCAGGCTTGAGACATTCATCAAGGTTATGGGCCTTGAGGCCTTCATCAAGGTATGGGCCTTGAGGCCTTCATCAAGGTATGGGCCTTGAGGCCTTCATTAAGGTTATGGGCCTGAGACCTTCATCAAGATTTTGAGCCTTGGATAAAAAAAAATATGAAACACTACGAACATATAAGGTGGAGAAGAATATAATGAAGACAAAACAGAAATATTATGAACTAAGTGAAAAAACGCACAAAATCCTAGCATGGCAGCTTAAGACAGAACAAGCTGGGAAAATGGTGTTGGCATCAAGGAAAGGGGACGGACAAATTACATATAATCCAAGGGAAATTGAGGAGAGCTTTGGAGAATTCTATGAACAATTGTACCGAACTGAAAACGAAGGGAAAGAAGGGAAAATAGACGAATTTCTGACTAAAATTGAACTACCAAAACTACAAATAGAGGAACAAAATAAATTAACAGAGCCATTTGGAATAGTAGAAATACAAGAGATAATAAAAAAATTACCAAATAATAAGACACCAGGAGAGGATGGACTCCCAATAGAATTCTACAAAACATTTAAAGACTTATTAATTCCGCCCCTCCTGGATGTAATCAACCAGATTGATGAAACACAAGGCTTGCCAGATTCGTGTAAAACAGCAATAATTGCAGTGGTGCTAAGGCAAGGGAAGGATCCACTCTCACCAGCGTCATATGGACCAATATCTTTGCTTGACACAGATTATAAGATAGTAGCTAAACTATTAGCAAACAGATTAGCAGAGCATGTACCGAAAGTGGTGAATTTAGACCAAACTGGATTTATCAAAAAAAGACGCACAACAGACAATATTTGTAAGTTTATTAACTTAATTCATGCAGTAGAAGGAAATAAAGCACCTACAGTGGCAGTTGCTTTAGACACAGAGAAGGCCTTTGACAGAGTAGAGTGGAATTGTTTGTTCAAAGTATTGCAGAGATTCGGTTTGCTGGAGAAGTATGTTCATTGGATTGGAGCATTGTATAGGGGACCGTTGGCGAAGGTGACAGTAAATGGACGTGTATTGGAGCAATTTAACTTAAGCAGGTCGGCACGGCAGGGATGCCCACTATCACCTTTATTGTTTGCGTTAGCTATAGAACCACTAGCAGAATTGATAAGAATAGATAATAATATAAAAGGAATGGAAATAGAGGACAAGGAGTATAGGATCAGTTTGTTTACGGATGATGTTGTGGTGTACTTGGCAGAACCAGAACTATCAATAAAAGAATTGTATAGGAAATTGAAGGAGTGTGGAGAAGTGTCGGGTTGCAGGATGGACGTAAGTGGGGGTGAGGCGATGCCTATGAATGATGCGGATTTCTCAGAATTTGAGAAGGAGTCACCATTTGGATGGCAAATGCAGGCAATAAGATACCTAGGTGTACAAATAAACAAAAATCTCGGCCAACTATATAAACTCAATTATTATCCACTAATGAAAAGATTACGGGACGATTTAGAGCATTGGAAAGATTTACCACTAACACTAATAGGAAGGATAAACTGTATTAAAATGAACATTTTTCCAAGGATATTATACTTTTTTCAGGCATTGCCAATACAACTGACAGAGAAATTCTTCAAGGAGTTAAAGAAAATAATAAGGAAATTTTTATGGAGAGGGGGGAAGCCGAGGATAGCACTGGATGGATTGACAGAATGGTATAAACAAGGAGGCTTGCAACTGCCAAACTTTGGAAATTGTTGTAGAGCCGCACGGTTGGGATACCTGTCGGATTTTTGTCAGACAGGGGAAAAGCCAGATTGGACGAGATTGGAATTAGATGGGGTAGGGGAAGGGATACCTGAACACATATTATATAAGTGGGATGAAGAATTGGTGCAGCGTGGAAGTTCTCCAGTGTTGCATCATCTCCTCAATATTTGGAAGAAGATTCATTTAGAAAGAAATAAAACAAATTATCAATTACCAAAACTAATATTGACGCAAAACAGGTTACTCCCTTTTGCAGTGGATGACCTTTCCTTTGGAGAATGGGAAAAAGGGGGATTGAAAGAATGGAAAATTGTTTTTCAGGAAATAGATTCTTATCCTTTGAACAAATGAAAGATAAGTACAATATAACTCAAGATACAGCGCTGGCATATTACCAATTGAGATCCTACTTGAAGGATAAATTGGGAAGCAGTTTAAGTTTGCCAGAGGCAAGTAACCTTGAATATGTGATTGCAGATACAATGATAATCAAAAGATTTATAACAAATATGTATATTAAACTGCAAGAAAAGGAGAATGAGGAAACAAATGGTAAAACTAAACAAAAATGGGAGCAAGATTTAAATATAAAGATAGAAAAGGAAACATGGGAGAAATTGGAATGATGAGAAATACAATAAATACGAGGCTACGTATGATACAATATAACTGGATACACAGACTATACATTACACCTCAAAAGTTAAATAAATGGGACCCAACAGTGTCTGATAGATGTTTTCGATGTAGGAGAGAAATGGGAACAACAGTTCATGCAATCTGGACATGTGAGAAAGTAGAAAAATTTTGGGAAGATCTCAATCAGATATTAAATAAAATAACAGAAAACAATATACCAAAGAATCCAGAGATCTTTCTCCTAAGTAACATAAAAAACAAAGAATTTGGAATTGATTTGGAGGATGCACAAAAAAGATTTGTTAAGATGGCTCTGGCCGTAGCAAAAAAATGTGTTGTGTCAACCTGGAAATTGGAAGATAATTTGAAAATACAACAATGGTATGTGGAAATGGATGAATGTATTCCATTGGAAAAGATAACATATAGTTTTAGAAATAATATTAAAATATTCGAACAAATATGGGAGCCTCACATTAAATACAATAGCGAAAACCTACCGGGGACAATCATTACCTAAGTTGATGGAAGGAGAAGGAAATGAAAAGAATGGACTCAGTAGAATTTCTGGTGTAATTTTGTTGAGTGACAACATTGTCTGACTGGTTTAATGTATCCTAGATTGTATACCTTAAATGGATGGGAGGGGGGGTGGGTTGGGAGGAGGGAGGTGGGGGGGAGAAAATGTCACTGTATATGTGTGAAAAGGAAAAAGTGTGTATCATGGTTAATGTGATTTATGGTGTGAAAAATAAAAAATTTAAAAAGATTTTGAGCCTTGAGCACTTCATCAAGTCCATACCTTGATGAAGGCCTCATGCCCGAAACGTTGGTTATATAACTTTATCTTTGCTACACATTTGACCTGCTGAGTTTCTCCCGCTTTGTGTTTTTACTTGTACCTACTGCCTGGAAGAAAGCGAGTGTGATTCAGTGGGTGAGAGATAGACTGTTTGAATCTTATTGGGAGGGAGTGGGAAGGAGAGGGCGAGCCCCTCCATTTGGGAAGTGAATGCCTGTCTTCAAAGTGCAAAGTGCAGGATGACGTAAAGGGTGCAGTCAAATATTATTACCTTCATCAGGCAAAGGTTGGTGGCTGGAGGGTCACATCGGGGATCTGTTTTTGTTTTGAAGAGATGACGGTGAGGGGGGGGGGAACAGTGAGAATACTCATTTGGGAGACTAACAGATGCTCAATGCCTCTACAACTGTCTCACCCCTGCCTCTATAGGGAGGGCAAGGACCCAGGGTGGTACCGAGGTGATCTGCTAATCAGCTTTCAAGTCCTTCGACTAAAATCTGTCTCTCGGTTAGATTTAGTTATTAGAGTATATATATTTTTTAAGTTTTATTTTATAAGCATAGAGCACGGTACAGGCCATTTCGGCCCATGAGTCCGTGGCACCCAATTAAGCCATTGTTATCTTAAAATCAACTCTACACCCAAATATCACTTCCCCAAGTCCATCGAAGGATTCGCAGGGTGTGGGCCACTCACACCGTGCACCTGCATGGCATGGAGTGATGAGATCACGCAGGGCGAGAGATCTCCCCATGCACCCCAGCCCTGACCCTGCCCTTGAGTGCAGGCCAAGCCTGTGGCAACTGGCCGGAGTCCCACAACCCATGGAGAGGTGCCAAACGCAGCCAAAAAGGGCTAAGAGGTGGCTTTCGGAATGGGAGTGGGTATGGAGGCTGTAAAAGCAGAGAAATGGAGGGGTGGAGAGAGAGAGGGGGGGATAGGGGGAAAGAGGGGGGAGAGAGAGGTGAGGGTGGGTGGGGGAGGGAAGAGGGGGAAGGGGAGAGAGGGGAAGGGGAGAGAGGGGAGAGGGTGATGGAAGGGAGGGAGGGAGAGAGGAAAAGGGGAGAGGGAGGAAAAGGGGAGAGAGGGAAGAGATAGGGAGGGAGGGAGAGAGGAAGAGGAGAGAGGGAGGGAGAGAGGAAGAGGAGAGAGGGAGGGAGAGAGATGAAGAGGAGAGAGGGAGGGAGAGAGAGGAAGAGGAGAGAGGTAGGAAGGGAAGAGGGAGAGTGGGAGAGGGAGGAAGGAAGCTGGAGGATGAGGAGAGCTGCAGTGTGGGGGAGGACCTCAGGTGAAATAAACTAGAAACATGAGGGATGCTGGGAATCTGACAGAGAATTCAGAAAACACTCAGTAAATCGGGCAGCAGTTATAGAGAAAGGAGGACACACAATAGGAAGAGGGAGGTGGGAGGGTTTGAGGTCTGAATAAAGGAAGACAAGATTCCTGCTGATTCTCAGCATTGGGAATCCCCTAGCTCTCCCATACATCGGGATGCTCTAATATATCTAGTTGGTGGTTTAAAATACCCGTGTTATTGCTTTAAAAATTTAAATAACGTCATTACATTTAAAAGCTAAAACATCTATTAGTGCATCGTTCCTTTGGAAAGAAGATCAGTCTAAAAGGCACGTGCAGAATAATTTGCTCCTCTGATTGAGGGCAGTTGAGAGGGCGCTAGGACATCCAGCGGTAATTATCATTGAAGCTCCACTGTAGCCAAGGATGGCGTCACAGACCCATCCGACGTGATCCATCGGGGGGGGGGGGGGCCTCCTTGTTTAATGAGGAGGTGGTGGAAACGCCATTTTGGAAACATCTCCAAACACTTCATTCACGGGTGGGGGGGGGGGGTGGGAGGAGGGAGAACAAAGTGACCTGTATCGATCTTACTAATTGCCCACTGTTGTGTCAACAGAGGCCACTTAAACATAGAATGCATCCAAAAATCACCTCCTGCCCCGCTCGTGGTGTCAAACCAGGGCACTCATCAGCAATTGTGCAGAACAAAACCGAGTAAAACTGGAGGCTGGGTTGTGGGGCGTGGGGGGGGGGGGGGTGGGAGGGTGGTGGGTGGAGGGATCGAAGTTACTGCTTGGATTTTTGGGCCTTGTTTTTCTTGTTAAGGATTTTCATCAGCGATTTGGACATGTAGTACGGCTTCTCCGGAGAGCCGTCATTCCGTTCGAGGTCTTCCACTGTTGGAAAAGAGAAGCAGAGATGAATGAATGGGGAAGGGGAAGAAGGAGGGGGTGGGGTTCACCCAAGACCATGCGTTGGAGTGGACACATACCCTGGCGTGAAGGGGTCCAACAAACTCAGGAGCGTGCTCGCTGGGAATTAGACAAGGATGGAGCAGAGAAATAAGGATCGACGGAGTCGGCTTTTTCCACTGGGAGTGGGTGAAGTACAGACCAGAGGATGCGGGTCAAAGTTCAGGGGGAACTTTTTCACTCAGAGGGTGGTGGGAGTGCCCAACGAATTTGAACTTTTAAGCAGAATTTGGACAGGTACGTGGATGGGAGGGGTGCAGAGGGCGGAGGGCTGGGTGCAGGTCAGTGGGACAAGGAAGACAAATGGTCCGGCACAGAGGGGGTGCGATGGCCTTTTTCTGTGCCCAGGAGAGATTATTCCCAAAAGGCCGGGGATATCTGGTACTCGGCTGGGGCTGAGAGTCTTTAGGAGTGAACGGGGGGTTTGGAGCCCTCTCCCGCGTGCAGCGATCAATGCTGGCTCAGGGCTCTAAGGTCGGGCGATTGGGAATGAGGGTTGCAGATGAATGGGGAGGGGCCAAACAGCCTTCTCCTGCCCACCAAGCAAGATCCGGGATGGTGTTCCAGCAGTGCCACATGATCGAAGGGAGTGCAGAGGGTTGAAGCACAAACGTCTGCGGACGCTGTGATCCAGGGGTGTATCTACGCCTCTGACAGGGGTAGCCGTTAAAATAAATGGCGGCAAGGAAGTCTCGCGAGGGACAGCCTTGGTGGGCCACCATGCTGTATTTAGCGTTGTAGAATCGTGAGTGAATGCTAGGACCTGGAATGAGGACAAAGAGACGGATGGGTGTTCCTTGTATGTCTGGGGTGGTGGTGACACTGAGCTGGGGGGCCCCTTCGAATGGCGCCACGGGCACATGCCGATGTTGTCATACCCTGGGTATGGCCCTGCTGTGATCGCAGTAAAAATAAATTGTAGCAGATTTGGCGACACAGTTAGCATAACATCGTTATGGCACCAGGTTCAAATCCAGCGCTGACTGCAAGGAGTTTGCATGTTCTCACCGTGGCTGTGTGGCTTTCCTCCGGGTGCTTCGGTTTACACCCACTGTTCAAAATATACAGGATTTGTATGTCCGTTGGGCAGCATGGGCTCGTGGGCCAAGAGAAAGGCTGGAGGAACTCAGAAGGTCTCATGGCACATAAATAGGAGGTAAAAGTGACAGTTCGGGCCCGAGCTCTTCTTCAAGGTATGCGTAAAAAGCAGACAGGCACCTGAATTAAAAGAAATGTCAGGAGAAGGGACACAGACCAACAGATGACATGGACGTCCAGGAGAGAGGAAAGGTGAGAGATGATTGGGGGAGGGCTCTGGGAATGCAGAGCTGGGGTAAAGTGGACTGGAGGAAAAGGGAAGAGAGAGAGAGACCAAGAGGAAAGGAGACAGGGATAGATGGGGGGTGGGGAGTGGGAGCCAATGGAAACTGGAGGTCGATACTAATGTCATCTGGTTGGAGGGCACCCAGACGGAAGATGAGGGGCTGTTCCTCTCAGTCTGGTGGGGCAGGAGACCACGGAGGGACATGTCGGCAAGGGAATGGGGGCGGGGACTTGAAATAAGGGCTACTCACAGAAGCAGAGAAAGAGGGTATCGACACACATGTTGAAAACACTGAAGAATCCCTGGGCAATCATGTAGGATCCAACCACCAGCGTCTGCAGAACAGGACGAGCATTAGTTGGCCCACCCTGCACACCACGGCTCAGCTCCCCCCCCCCATCCCCTTCCCCTCCCCAACCCCGATTCCTCACCCTCCCCCCACTCCTCCCCATCACCAATTCATTTCCCCCTGCTCCACCCAACTCCGTCTCTGGTCCGAGTGGAACACCAACGTCTGTAGACGCTGAGATTGTTGAACCTAGTCGGACTCGCAGTGCCCACGGGAGGTAAAGGTGTATTACCGACGTCTCGGGCCCGAGTCCTTCCTCAAGGTACAAGGTGTCTCAATAAAGACTGGGGAGAGAAAGGTGGAAGGGTGAGAAAGGGGAGGAGTCCAGATCAACAGACAAAAGGGGTTAATTGGATATGATGAAGGTGAGAAATGATTTTGGCTCTGTGAAAGGAGACAGGGAAGAGAGAGAAAGAGACAGAACGAGAGGGAAGGAGACAGGAAAGAAGTGTGGGGGGCGGGGTGGGGGGGTGTTCCTAACAGAAAGTGGAGAAATCGATCTTAATGCCATCCAGAAGAATGGGTGTTGTTCCCCCATCTTGCGGGAGGTCTCAGTCCGCCAGCGCATGAGACCATGGGCAGACAGGTCGGCCAGGGAATAGGAATGGGCAGCCGCCGGGAGATTCCCCACTATCACAGCGGGGTGCTTGATGAAGCCATCTCCCAGCCTCCCCGGCAGAGACGCTGGCAAGTAAAACGCTGCTTCACTCGGAGGGGCCTCCTTGGGGCCCCGAATGGTGCTGGTGGCGGAGGTGAGAGCAAAGACGAGGGAGAGAAGGAATCTGTCTTTGGTTCATTTCTTCCACCGCCAATGGCCAATTCCTCTGTCCCCATTCTGGAACCTAACACCAACAAACGACGAGCGCCCCTACCAAAATTGGCAGCCAATAGTAGTTCAGTACGGGAGTTTGGAATGTTGGATCCGGAATTGTAATCCGACCAGTGAAGAAGAAGAATGCCAGAACTCCTGGAAAAGGGGGAAAAATATCAGTCACAACTTCAAACCATCGGTGTAGGAAGAAAACACGGATGCTGGAGAAACTCCGTGCAAATATAAGGATACATCACCAACGTTTTGGGGATGAGATCTTCATCGAGGGATGAGCAAAATGTAGGCAGGCGCCCGAACAAAATGGTGGTGGGGGTTAGGGAGGGAGGGCACACCAACAAACAGGAGGAGGTGAGGGGGGGGATGGCTCTGTGAATGGAGAGGGAAGGGGTGGAGAGCTGGTGGAAAGGAGACAGGGGGACGGAGAAGAGGGGAGTGGTCTGGCTGAAGCCAGAGAGGTCGATGTTAATGCCATCCGGTGGGAGGGTGCCCGGGCGGAAAGTTGCTCCTCCAATCTACGGATGGCACTGGATTGGCAAATGCACGAGGCCATGGACAGACATGTCGGCCGCAGGAGTTGGGGCGCAGAATTGACATGGTTGGCTTGGCCACTGGGAAATCCCTGTCACTGATGCAGAAGCCCAGTAGTAGCCAGAAAATGCAGTGATGGTCACCCCAGAATTTTAGAAAATAGACTCCTTCATAATTGTTTCTCAGGGAATGGGAATCTACGCCTCAACTTCCTCAGGAGTTTGCGGAGGTTTGGTATGACATCCAAAACTTTGGCAAAATTCAGGTGGAAAGTGTGCTGCATCACGGTCTGGACTGGGGGGCACCGACACCTCTGGGCGGAAAGCCCCGCAAAAGGTAGTGGACACAGCCTGAGACACCACAGAAAAAACCCTCCCCACCGTTGAGAGCATCTGTACTGACAGAGAGCAGCAGCGATCACCAAGGATCCATACACCACCCAGCGCATGCTCTGTTCTCGGTGCTGAGGCGTAGGGGCCACAAGACTCGCACCCACCAGGTTCAGGAACAGCTGCTATCCCTCCAACATCAGACAAACTCAATCAGGGACTCATTTAAGGACTCTTACTTCGTACATTTTTTTTTAAACTGAATTTTTTTTGTATTTGCACAGTCAATTTGTTTATATTTCTTTCTTTCTTTACATTTTTCTCTTTTGTACAAGTATTTTTCTTTTGACTACAGTTCACACTACCGACAAGTAGAACTTCTGCTTGGCCCCCAGGAAAAAGAATCTCAGAGTTATATGTGCCCCGACAATAAATCTGAACTGTGAGCTGCAAAAAATTTCCATCACTATTTCAGACGTGAAGCATCCGCTGTGTTCGTTATGTTAAATTTTTAAAAAGATTTTCCATTTTAGACATGCAGCACGGTGACAGGTCATTTCAGCCTTCAGGTCCGGGCCGCCCAATTTACACACCATTAACCTATTCACCCCCTGGAACATTTCAAATAGTGGGAGGAAACCAGAGCCCCCCCCCTCCCCGGGGAAAACCCACGCAGACACGAGAGAGAAGGTACAAACAGAGAGCGCAGGATTCGAACCCCAGTCACGATTGCTGGCACTGTAAAGGCATTGGCGCCAACCACCCCGCCCTTATACACTTGGGCCTGCTGCGTGTTTAAAAAATGTTTTGCAACGCTCTTTTAACTTTGGCCTACAAGCGTCATCCCCCAGTGTCAAGAATTGCTGCTAGGTAATGTCAATGTGATTCAGTCCCTGAAGTCCAGCAGGACCGACTCAAACATGACCCGGCCAGGTTATTAAATACTTAAAGGTTTTCTTTAAAAGGATTCTGTTTCAGTCAGTGTAGCCATGAAATCAACATTTTTTTTTCAAAAGACCACCAGGCACAATGGTGGAGGGGGAGCAGCTGTTCCTGAACCTGGTGGGTGTGAGTCTTGTGGCACTGATACCTCTTTCCTGATGGCAGCAGCGAGAACGGAGCGTATGCTGGGTGATGTGGGTCCTTGATGATTGCTGCTGCTCTCTGACAGCAGCGTTCTCTGTAGATGGTGGTGGGGAGGGCTTTGCCTGTGATGTCATGGACTGTGTCCATTATGCTTTCCGCTCAGGGGTATTGGTGTCCCCAGACCAGGCCGTGATGCAGCCGGTCAGCACACTCTCCACCATACATCTGTAGAAATTTGCCAGGGTTTCCGATGTCGTACCCAACCTCCGCAAACTCCTGATGAAGTTGAGGTGCTGGCGTGCTTTCTTCACGATGCCTTTAATATGTTAGGTCCAGGAAAGGCCCTCCAAGATTGAGGATTCTCCCAGATCAGTTAAAGTAGTGGTTAGCGCAATGTTGTTACAGCACCAGCGACCGGGACCAAGGTTTGAATTACACGATGTCTATAAGGAGTTTGTAATTTCTCCCCATGTATGCGTGGGCTTCCTCCACGGGCACCGGTTTTCTCCCACCTTTCAAAATAGATGGGTATAATTGGGCGGCACAGGCACATGAGCCGAAAGGGCCCTATTACTGTGCTGTATGTTTAAATTTCATTTAAAAAAATAAATAAAGATAGTGAATCCCAAGAACTTAAACTTGCTCACCCTCTGATCCCCCAATGATCACTGGATCAGACACCTCTGGAGTGAACAATCAGCTCCTTGGTTTTGTTGACAAGCAAGTGTGAATGAACAAGTTGCAGGTGTAACAAGGAAGGGTGGGAAAGGGATTGATGGAACTGATGATGGCCTCATCCCGCGCTTTGGTGTTGTGCAAGCTCAGAGGCTGGACATCCTGCAGGGTGTCCAACTGGCCCAACAAACAGAACGTGGCACCGACTGCGGCTCAGGGTCTGTAACTCACCCACTCCCCCGACAACCAGCAGCTTCCCGAAGAACAGGAGCAGGTCTGTCATTTTGTCCAGCACCACCACCCTGAGAGGGTTAAAAAGCACAGCAGGTCACAATCCCTCTTCCTTTGACGGACGAACTTTCCACACTCTCCCACCCTCACCACGGTAATGTCATGGGGAGTGGATCGCAGCTCCTGGGTTCTCCAGACCCCTTTGGAGACTTCCTGTTGAATCTGCTCCCATTGCTCCAGTCTGTAGCCCATTGCCCTCCAAACCCCTCCCATCCATGTACCTGTCCAAATTCTCCTTAAAAGGTTAAAATTGAGCCCACCTTACCACTTCAGCTGGCAGCTCGTTCCACATTCCCACCTCTCTCTGGGTGAAGAAGTTCCCCCTAAACTTTTCCCCTTTCACTCTTGGCCGATGCCCTCTGGATGGTACCTCACCTACCCTCAGTGGAAAAAGCCCATCTATATTTACTCTTCTATCCCCCCTCATCATTTTGTAAACCTCTATCAAATCTCCCCTCATTTTTCTACGCTCCAGGGAATAAAGTCCTCACCTGTTTAACTTTTCCCTGTAACTCAGTTCCTGAAGTCCAGGCAACATTCTAGTAAATCTTCTCTGTACTCTTTCCACCTTATTGATATCTTTCCTGTAGTTTGGTGACCAAAACTCCAGGCAATACTCCAAATTTGGCCTCACCAATGCCTTGAACAACTTAAACTTAACAAAGTTTTCAATACTTTGCTTTATGAAGACCAAGATGTCAAAAGCTCTCTTTACAACCCTGTCCACCTGTGACACCACTTTCTGGGAATGACGAATCTGTGTTCCCATATCCTTCTGTTCTACCGGACTCCTCAGTGACCTATCATTTATTGTGTACGTCCTTTCTTGGTTTGTCCTTCCAAAATTCAACACCTCACACTTGTCCGCATTAAATTCCATTGGCCATTTTTCCAGGTGGTCCAGATTCCTCTGCAAACCTTCCTCGTTGTCCACAAAACCTCCAATCTTAGTGTCATTTGCAAATTTGCTGATCCAATTGACCACATTATCATCCAGATTATTCATGTAGATTTTAATCAAATCTCCCCTCTTTCTTCTACGCTTCAAGGAGTAAAATCCTAACCTGTTACAACAAGATTGAACATGGAGACAAGCACTGGTCGAGAACAGGGTGCAAACCTCTCCACGGCATGGCTCTCCCTCAACGCATGGACCTCAGTGAGTGCCATGGGACCTGAATCCACAGCTCAGACTGGGGCAGTGGGGAAGAGGCCTCAGTTGGCGCTCACCTGATAATGTTCCTCATCAGCAGCTTGAAGGCGTTCTTGGCCGAAACGCAGAAGTTTTTACCATAGACCGCAATCTAGGGAGAAATGGGGGGGGGGTCCATGTTATGAATGGTCTGGGATCACCTCCCATTTAGCCGCTCCCCCCCAACTCCACCATGTGAACCCCAAGGAGTTCTCCCATCTCTGATACCCAGTCGGGGTGTGGGGGGGAGCACCCTTCTCATCTCACCCTCCGACCAACCTTCACCACCAGTGGCACCCATGGGAGCAAACCCGCTTTCCTCTCTGCGGGAGACCCTCCTGTCACTCTTTCCCTTCCCTCTCCCCCCCACATTTCTGCAGGATCCCTTTCTGCACCGTACTCCCCCCCCCACCAGAGCTCCTCCGTTTCCCTCTTCCGCGAGGAGACCTCCCCGACCCCAGCCACAGTGGGACTCACCATGATGTAAGCATTGCGATTTAGAAATTTGATGAATTTCTCTAGGCACCAGAAGCAGCATTTGAGACAACACATTATGAACTTGGTCACAGGGTTGTGCACATCTGTGGAGAGAGGGAGATGTGAGGCATGGCTTCGGGAAGGATTCCGACCAGTTACAGAGCAGGATGGGGATTAAGTATCAAACCGTGAATTTATTATTTTGGGGAACACGCTGCCTGCCATTGCAGAGGGAGCGGATTGGGTGAGAACTTCCCAAAATAAAACTTGTAAGAACTCACACAGAAATGCTGGAGGGACTCAGCCGGCCCACAAGAGGTAAAGATATATCACCAACGTTTCGGGCCTCAAGAAAGGTGCCGGAATAAAGAGACTGGACTGGCTGGAAAAGGATTCCAAAGCAAACAGACAGTGTTAACTGGAGAGGTGAGAATTAATTTTGGCTCAAGGAAAGGGAACAGAGACAGATGGGGGAAGAGGTGGCGGGGGGGTTAACAGAAACTGGAGAAGTTGATGTTAACGCTATCCAGTTGGAGGGCACCCAGTTGGAAGATGAAGTGTTGCTCCTCCAATTTGCGGGGAGTCTCAGTCTGGCCGTGCACAAGACCATGGACAGGCACGTCAGCGAGGGAGTGGGACAGGGAACTGAAATGGGTGGCCGCTGGGAGATACGGCGGACAGAGCTGAGGTGCTCAATGAAGCAATCTCCCAACCTGCGTTCAATCTCTCCGACATAAAGAAGATGACAACGGGAGCACCGGAAGCAGTAGACGACACTCCCCCCACCCCATGTTGCTTGACTTGGAAGAACTTGGAAAACATGACCAGGCTGTGGGGTAGAAACAGGGGTATGATCAGAACTACCATAGGCTTTGATGGGCTGTGGCCTATAGGGCGGCATGGTTAGCACAACACTGTTAGAGTACTAGTGACCTGGTACTCTTTAGGAGTTTGCATGATCTCCCCATGGATTTCCATTGGGTGCTCCACCCTTCATTATGTACCGGGGGTTGTAGGTTAATTGGGGTATTTGGGCGGCACAGACTCGTGGATGGGAAGAGCCTGTTACAGTGCTGTACGTCAAAATTTAAACAGAATTCCATTGGTTAAGGTGCTTCAGCCATGTCCTTCGAACGAGCCCATGCCTCTTGAGGGGCTTCTGTCAAGCAACATGACTGTCTCATCGCTGATCACACACTCCATAATCAGGTTCGTGAAGTCTCTTTCCCCACCATCTCCCCTGTGTGACTCCCCCCCCCCCAACCTCCTCACTCCCACCCCACTCTCCTTCGTTCCTCTCACTTTTCAGCTTGTGGTCCAAGTACTCCAGGATGATACGAATGACTTGGACAATGGTCAGGATGAGGGCTCCGAACGCCAGCGAGCCAGTGTGATACCTGTGGGGAAGCAAGAAGATATCAAAGTCATGGAAACAGATACACACACACACACACACACACACACACGACCACTTGCACACACACTCACATATACGACTGCTCTCACACACATACACACGACCACTCACACACATTCACACAACCGCTCACACACACACACACGACCACTCACACACATTCACACAACCGCTCACACACACACACACGACCACTCACACACATTCACACAACCGCTCACACTCACACACACGACCACTCACACACACGACCACTCACACACATTCACACAACCGCTCACACACACACACACGACCACTCACACACACTCACACGACCGCTCACACACACACACACAACCACTCACACACATTCACACAACCGATCACAGTCACACACACGACCACTCACACACACGACCACTCACACACATTCACACGACCGCTCACACACACACACACACGACCACTCACACATTCACACAACCGCTCACACTCACACACACGACCACTCACACACACGACCACTCACACACACGACCACTTACACACCCGACCACTCACACACACGACCACTCACACACACGACCACTTACACACCCGACCACTCACACACACGACCACTCACACACACACACCACTCACACACACACGATCGTACACACAAACACACATGACCATATGCACACACATGTATGCATATAGACACACACACATACATGTCCACACACATGCATACCTCTCCACAAATGCACACGCACCCTCTCTGGATGTGGCATGATTAACATTGTGGCTAGCAGTGCAATGCTATCACAATGCCAGAAATACGGGTTCAAATCCAGCGCTGTGTGTAAGGAGTTTGTCTGTTCTCCCCATGACCTGCGTGGGTTTCCTCCGGGTGCTCTGGTTTTCTCCCACCCTCCAAAACCATGTGGGGGATTTGAGCAGCACAGGTTTAAACGGCCGGAATCTGGCTTCTAACGTGCTGCAAATATTTTCTTTGAAATTAACTCCAACTGCAGACACTACCACACTGGTAATGAATTCGAGGTATGGGGGTGGCTCTGTGACGCGGAGACGAATGGATGAATCAACTCTCCAGGAGATAATAGTCCAGGCCCTGCAGCCCCCGATGTGGTGCCAACCTACATCTTCCAACCAAAAACAAACAACAAAATCCTCCTACCCTGTGACTCTCTATCTTCCTTTCATCCATGTCTCTTAAACGCCCCTCATGTTCCAGCCTCCACCAACATCCCTGGCAAGGCACCCACAACTCTCTGCGTTAAAAGAAAACTACCCCTGTCGTCTCCGCTCAACTTCCCTCCCTTCACTTTGTACAGACTTCCTCTGGTGTTTGCAACTCCTACCCTGGGGTAAAAAGTTGCTGGGCTTCCCAGAAGCTTAGCGACATTAGCCCATTTCACAACCGAGTTAACCCGCCAATATCGCAGGGCGAATAATGCGGTGTGAAATGATGTCACCGGGCAGGGCGAGTAAAATTTCAACTGGGCTCCGATACACGGAGGGAGCAAGTGTCAGAGACCGGCTGAGTTAACTCACCAATCGCCGTCTGGCGGTGTGAAACAACAACCAGTCCAACCAGGTATGATTAGTGGCGTCAGCGTCTGCACGCATCATGGTGGTGGGAGATTTGTATGCTCTAGTTTAAAAATAAGTCAAAACAGGCCTTCGTTTACGTCTATGCAACTCAGCTGGCCTTGTCTGGCCAGGTGTGCTCTAGTAGAGGGTTGGGGGCATCTCATGTACCGCCCCGAGTATGGGAAAAGGGTCCATCACCTCTGAACACCAGCTCTGGGGTGGAGGGGGGGGAGCGGTGGGTGTCCTGTGGTGGCCTGGGCCATCCTGAAAGCAAACTAGGTTGCAGAGATGAGAACTGGGCTGCGGCTGACGCCACAACCCATCATGGTGGGGTGGTGGGGGGGGGGGGGGGAGGGGAGTGAGTGCTGTTGGGAGCCAGGATGGGGTGGAGGGGGTGGGGGAGGTATCAGCTCTTGATTAAACAGTTGGTCTAGTTCAACAACAGCTGTTGGTGAAATCTGTTCACCTCACGACCTCAACAGCTTTATTTGTAACATCCGGTTCGATGCTGCTTCATTGGCTAGTTTATTGGTACAATAACAATAAAGTGATTCTATCAATCTATTTCTATCAATCTCTTTTTCTGTATGTATTCCTATATAAAAATATTGAGTGTAAAAGAGATCTATTTAATCTGTTCCTTCACTTACACACAAGGTAAAACCATATAACAATCGCAGTACGGAAACAGGCCATCTCAGCCCCTCTAGTCCGCACCGATTTAAGAGAAACTCCATAGTCCTACCTACCCGCTCCCTGCACATAACCTTCCAACCCCCTCACATCCATGCACTCATCCAACTTCCTCTTAAATGACAGAATTGACCCTGCTGTGGCCACCTCTTCTGGGAGGTCATTCCACTCAGCCACCACTCTCTGAGTGAAGAAGCTTCCTCTCATGTTACTTCTAATGTTTAGCCCCCTAACCCTTAACTTATGACCCCTCGTTCCAATCTCTCCTACCCTCAAGGGGGAGAGCCTATTCACATCTACTCTATCTATCCTCCTCATAATTTTAAATACCTCCTTCAAATCCCCTTTCAACCTTCTATGCTCCAACAAATAAAGACCCAGTCTACTCAATCTTTCTCCGTATTCTAGATATTGCAATCCGGGCAACATTTTTGTAAACCTCTGCACCCTCTCTACCTTATTGATATCCTTCCTATAATTTGGGGACCAGAACTGCACACAATACTCCAAACTTGGCCTCACCAATGCCTTGAACAGTCTCAACATCACCTCCCAGCTCTTATATTCTATGCTATGATTTATAAAGGCCAGCATATCAAAAGCCTTCTTCACCACCCTGTCTACATGAGAATCACCTTCAAAGGTAGGAAAGGTTTGTTACGTTTTTGGTAGGAATATGTAGGTTGGCACAACATCGAGGGCCGAAGGGCCTGTCGCGTTCTGTGTCACTGCACCTACCGTTCCAAATGATGCTTTGTGGCACCAGCCACCTCGGGTTGGTTGAGAGCCCATCTCTTCACCGATGCCAACTCTGCCCCAGTATTTGTCCGCGGATGTAGTGACCCCAGTCAGCCACAGCGCAGCAGCGAGGGGTGGGGAGTCTCACCTGAGGGTGCGCATGAAGGCGCCAGACACGGCAAAGAAGGGGATGTCCTGGGGCTTCTTGAAGGCCCAGTAGTAGGAGGCAAAGGCCCCGGCCAGGGTGCACTGCCCCAGGGCGATGACGAAGTTCATGCACCACAGGAAGCCGATGATGTTGTAGATCTGGAGGTTGAAGAGGTTACGCTGGACAAGACCCTCGTCGTTGTACTTGAAGAAGATGCACTTTGCCCCTTCACAGCTGTAGGCCGACGTGTTAAAGTTCTGGATGCAGGAGGGGAGGAAGAAACAGTGGGTCGTCTGACCTTCCAAGTCTCCTCACACCTCCCTCCCCACCCCCTTCTAGGGTGTTCCTCTCCCTCCCCTCTTCCGGTCTCCCCTCCCTCTCCCTCATCCCTGCTGCTGCACACGATGCTGTTCCGACCGATGGAAACCTACTGCATGACAGTGGTGACATGGTTAGCGGAGTGGTTAGCGCAATGCCGTTACTGAGCCAGCGACCCGGATCTGAATCCCGCCATGTCAGTACATTCTCCCCATGCCTGTGTGGGTTTCCTCCCACCCTTCAAAATATATGGGGGTTGTAGGCCAATTGGGTCTAATTGGGCAGCATGGGCTCGTGGGCCAGAAGGGCCTGTTACCATACTGTACGCTTAAATTTAAAAACTTAAATGTCATTTTCCCCTACCACACACCCAAGACCCTCCACTTTCCTTACATCCATATACCTGTTGAAGATACTTCATCCCTATTGCACTGGCCTTCATCACCACCCCTGGCAATGCATTCCGGGCACCCACCCCTCTTGGAGTAAAATTCTCACCTCTAACACCTCCCTTAAACTTTCCTCCACTGCCCTTAAACCAACATCTGGTATCTGCTCTCGTTGACCCGGGAGAAAGGTGCTGGCTGTCCACCCTGTCTCAGCCTACACCCCTCTGTTAAGTCACCTCTTGTCACCAAAGAGAAAAACTCCTAAGCTCTGTTAACCTTGCCTCAAATGGCAACTGCCCCAGTCCAGGCAACATCCTGGTTATAGAGTGACAGGGTTAGTACAACGCCGTTACAGCGCCAGCCACCGGGTGGGGGGGGGGGGGGGTTTGAATCCGGCGCTGTTGGTGAGGAGTCTGCACATTTTTCCTAAATCTGGGTTTCCTCCACTGTTCAACACATACCGGGGGTGTAGGTTAATTGGGTGTAATTGAGCGACTCGTGGGCTAAAAGGGCTTGTTTACCGTGCTGTACGGCTAAATTAAAATTTAATTTCATTTTTTAAAAATTAGATTACATCTTCTCCAAAGCACCTTTATCCTTCTTGTAATGAGGTGACCAGAACTGAAGGCGATACTCCACGTGTGGTCTCACTAGACTTTTATACAGCTACAAGATCACCTCGCAGCTCTTGAACCCGGTCCCCTCCCCCCAACTATTAACACACCACCCCACCTTCTTGGCCACTCTACCAACTTGCGTGGCAATCTTGAGGAATCTATGGACTTGGACCCCGAGATCCCTCTGCTCCTCCACTCTGTTAAGAATCTATTAACCGCATCCTTCAAGTTCGACCTTCCGAAGTGCGTCACTTCACACTCATCTGGATTGAACTGCACTTGCCTCTTCTCCGCCCAACACTGCATCCTGTCTAAATCTTCCTGTTGTACCTACGACAACCTTCCACACCTTTTTATTTCTATTCACATACCACGTTAAGTGTTCTCAATGCCATCGGTACTCTGATTAGTAAGGGATTACTTAAGCTGGTACATGGGTGAAATCGTCCCTAATTGACTCGTTATGTGCACGGGATCATTGCTCCAAAGGAAATGGGCCAATGACCATTTTTCTCAAGCAAAATATTTCAGTAACAATTGGGTCTAGAGCAGTGATTCTCAACCTTCCTTTCCTACTCACATCCCACCTTAAGCAATCCCTTATTAATCACAGAGCACTGATGGCACAGGGATTACTTAAAGTGGGATATGAATGGAAAGAGAAAGTTTGAGAACCACTGTTTCACAGCATCCCCCCTCCTCCCTCTCTTTATTTCCCCTTTCCTTCCCCATCTCCCCTCCTTCCTCCCACTCTTCCCCTTCTACATCAGTTGTCACAGCCCTCTGACCCTCGACTGGAGAGTTTTACTCACCCTCAACCGCCGACCCAGTGCTAACAACATCCAGACCCCAGGGGTATGGCCCGCACAGCCTCCATCAACCATCCCGGCCGCCCACCACTCCACAGGTAAAACTGCTACCTCTAACATCTCCCTTAAACTTCAGTGGAATTCCAACCTGTGAAACAGCCACTTGCGACTCGGAGGTGGAGGGAGTGGCGTGGGCGGAGGGGTTGGGTGGGTGGGTGGGAAGACCAATGACCATGCTCTGGCAGAGCAGGGTCCAAGAAATTGGCTGCAGAAAGAGAGCAGAGGCTGAAAGGCCAATGAGGGAACGCCAGAGCTCAGGGCTAATACAGTGATCCAGACCAATCCAAGGGTGGGAGGGGGTGGTCGAGAGGTCAAAATTGATGCATGGAGATCGCTGTGGACTTGAAGGGGCCTGTAGTGGGTCAGTGAGGAGGGAGCGTCCAGATGTTGAATCATCTGCCCAAACCAAATGTGAAAATAATGGGAACACCAGTAAACATTGAGACATTTTCTCCGCGGATGCTGACTGACTTGTTGGGTGTTTCCAATGTTTTGTTTCCAGTACTTTAGTTTGTTTTAATATATTGAGGAGTCAGTGAGCAGAGGAAACTCTAGATGCAGGACCAATTTTGGTGTTCAAGAGGCATTTGGATGGATACGTGGTTTGGAAGGGTGGGGACCCAAATGGGTCTCGCTGACTTGGTCGGCATGTAGGAGATAGGCTGAGGAACTCTAGAACACAACAGCACAGAAAACAGGCCATTTGACCCTTCTAGTCTGGCTAGAAACATTATTCTGCCAGTCCTGCTGACTTGCGCCCATTCCATAACCCTCCAGGCCTCTCCCATCCATGTATCTATCCAATTTATTCTTGAGTGAGTCCGCATTTACCACATCAGAGGGGCCTGTTCTGCATTGTATGACGTGAGCAGCAGAGGAATGGACGCTCCCCATCCCATTCCCCATGAGGATGACCTCTCATGACCTTTGCTCCTGTCAATATTTCTTTGCCAACATTTTATTCGATTCCCACAAAGGTTCCCCACCTCATTCTCACAGAGACCTCCGTCTCGTTCCCATGGAGGTTCACACCTTGTTCCTGCAGAGACCCCCATCTCATTCCCACAGAGACTCCCACCTCGTTCTCACAGAGACTCCCATCTCGTTCCCACGGAGACCCCATTTTGTTCCTACAGAGACCCCCACCTCATTCCTGCAGAGACCCCTATCTCATTCCCTCGGACACCTCCACCTCACTCCCACGGAGACCCTTGCCATGTTCCCAGTGAGCCTCCCACCACCTGGATGTCACAAGCATCACGGGGCAAATGGACAGTGAAACAGCCCTCGCGAGCGTTCGCGAAGACCCCACAGGCCACTCACCATGGGGTTGCAGGTTTCGTTCCCGAGGATGGTGTCGCACTCGGGGGTGGAGGCGCCCAGGTTAACGACACGATACAGAGGCTCTCCAGATGTGGCGAGGTAGCTGGACGAACGCAGAGGTCAAGGAGGCATTGGCAAAGACCATGGTAGGAAGGGAAAGCATCTTGAAGAACCTGTCACTGTGTTCTCACACAAACCACATCGACGTGGGACTGGGATGGAGAGCTCTCGGACTGAAATGGGGCAGGAGTGGGGTTGAGAGGGATTACTCACTCAAGTCAAGTTTATTGTCATCTGATTGTACAAGTACAACCTGTCAAAACACATACAGACAACACATACATACATACAGACAAACCATACATACGCAAGACAAGTATTCATATATCCAAATAAATAAATGTTGCTTCAGCAATACGAGCATCTGGATCCAAGCAGGAGGCGATCTGGGATCAAGGTCTGGGGTCGGGACCTTTATTAAGGAATCTCCTAGGAGGGGTCAGAGGGAAGGAGGCGGTGGTCCAGGCCAGAACAATGGTGTAATACCTCATAGCACCACACAACAGCCCCCAGACTGTGATGCAGCCGGCCAGGATGTTCTTGAAAGAGCTCCTGTAGAAAGTTGAGATGACGGTGGCCGGTGGCCTTGCCCGCCTTCAGTCTTCTCAGGACGTGCAGTTGCTGTTGCGCCTTCCTGACCAGTGAGGAGATGTTGAGTGTCCATGATAGGTTGCTAGTGAAGTGAACTCCAAGCGAGTTGATGCTCTCCACTCTCTCCACTACAGAGTTGTTGATGTGTAGAGGGTGGTCGTTCCTGGTCCTCCTGATCATCTCCTTCGTCCTGTCCACATTGAGACTTGGGTTGTTACTCTCGCGCCATTTCACGTGTCATTTCTCGCCTCTTCCCTGCAGGGTGATTCATCGTTGTTGATGACCAGGCCAACGACTTCGTATCACCTGCAAACCTGTTGGGAGCCGGATCTGGCGATGCAGTCATGAGCCAGTAGCGTGAACGTGGGTGGGCAAAGCTCGCAGCCCTGAGGTGCGCCAATGATCCACAGATCAGGGAGGTCTTCGCGAAGGAGCGGACCAGCCAGAGGGATCAACGTTGACAGTGAACTCGGTCCTGAACTCTGCAGGGAATAACATGTTTTTCCACTCATCTTCAGACTGAACAACTTTAATGCACAGTCACGGTAGATATCAACTTCAGCCATTGAAAGGAAGTGAGCAGGATGGTTAACAAGGGCAGACCCTAACCCCATTGCTCATCGGCGCAATCTCCCAGTCTCTCTGACGTAGAGGAGACTGCAGGGGGAGACCCGGACCCCCTACAGATTCACAGGTGATGTGTTGCTTCACTTGGAAGAGCCGTTTGGGGCCCCGAATGGTGGTCACAGGGCTTTGGGCCCAGTGGGATCACAGGGCTTGGTGGGGAGGGAAGAGTGGATGGGGATGCGGCCCCTGTGGAAGGTGGAGAAGGGAGGAGCGGGGAAGATATGACTGGGGGTGGGATTACGTAGCAGGGGGAGGATGTGTTGGACGGAAGGCCAGGACATCCTCTCCTTGTTATGTGTGGGGGTAGAAAGAGCCAGGGGATGGAGGATCTGTGGGTGAGGGCTGAGTTGATGGTGGTGGGGAAAGGTGCATTGTTGGAAGGAGGGGGGCATCTCTGATGATCTGGCATGGAGGTCTTTAGACCAGGATGGCGGCACCTCTATCGGCAGCACAAGGGGTTGCAGACTCCAGGGGAACAGAGGACTGCCGCACGGAAACCAGAAAACAGGGAGGCCACTCACCCCCCTCCCCGTCTGAGATGAAGACCCACGGGGGGTGGGAGGGGGCGATGACCACAGCAGCAAACCAGTGAGGGGAGGGCTCTGCGGCCGAAGGACCTGTGCTCGAAACTGGATGAAGGGGGTACCAGGTATCGGAACCGGGTGCCAAAGGCGCTGAATGGTCCCTGACCCTGTCGGAGGTTCAGACCTGGAGTTCGGGTCACCGATGGCTTGGACTGGACTCTGTGAGGCTGTGGAAGTGTGCAAGCGATCTACGGACACTCGGTAACTCGGTGGGGGCTTCTCTCTCTCTCTGACTGTAAGAGGTGCATCAGGCAATTCCTGCCGGTGGCAAATCTGTCCGCCTTACAGCAGGTGAAAGGGAATTTCATGTAATAGGACACAGTCTTATTACAATAACAAATCTTGAATGGGGCGGGGAATTGTCACTAGGAGATCAGTACTACTGCAGTGGATAATTATTACTTTTTTTTAGTGTCCGGTAACTGCTCTCAGCCACTGGGGGGGTCATTTTCAATCCCTGCCTTTCAGTCCCACAGAAGATGAATGTTCAGAAATGGTGTTCGAACCCCATCACAGAACACATTAGCAACTAAATCGGAATGAACTCTGGTCTCAGTGACAGTGGCCATTGTTTATAAACCCCTGTCTGGGGTCGTAGGGCAGGGGTGGGTAATCTGTTGACCTTAAACAAGAAAATCTGCAGGCGCTGTGATGGTGGTTTACACAATAATGCTGGAGAAACTCAGCAGGTCAAATAACGTTCTTTATGAAGCAAAGATGCACCACTGACGTTTTGGGCCTGAGAGAAGGTATGTGCCTCAATAAAATGGGAGGGTGGGAGGGGCGGGGAGAGATGGGCAGGGGGAAGAGCACGGGCCCCTCAGGCCAGAGGTAATAGGTGGATGAGAGAAGGAGGGCCCACCAGCAAACATGGGGAGGTGGGATGGCTCTGTGATTGGAGAGCTGGCGGGCTGGGGAAGGGAGGGAGAATGGGGAGTGGGACAGTTGATGTCATCAGGTTGAAGAGGACCCAGGCGGAAAATTTGGTGCTGCCCCTCCAATGTGCGAAAGGTGTCGGTTTGGCACCCAGCCTGGCACACCAGACCCTATAACGTGGGTCCCCACTGAGAGACATTGGGTTGATAAACAGAGTGAACCTTTAGGCCAGAGCAGGGCCAGGCTCAGATCGTCCCAAATGAGAGGGGAGTTTAACCATCCAATCCCCCCACCCGACCACCCGGGAGTCACCATTGACGGGAACAGCCATTTTGGTCACAAAAGCAGGTCAGATCAGAGGCTGGGGAATGACTCAGCTCCCGAGGTTGTCAGTAAAGTTAAATAGACTCTGTGATTGGAGTGAAGTGCACTAAGGCGCTTGAGAAACTCAGCATGTCACGCGCTGTCCATTGGAGGTAAAGATATATCGCCAACGTTTTGGGCCTGGGCCCTATGTCCAGGTGGGCTCATATCTTGGGCTCGGGCCTGAAACATTGGTTACCCTTCACTTTCAACCTGCTGAGTTTCTTCACCACTTTCGTGCATTGGGGACCATCTATAGTGGGACCACCTTCTCCCAGCCTCAGACCACCTTCCGACATGGCCACGACCTGTGAGGGAAGATGGCGATGCTTCTTGGCTCGGGCCAAGGGAGCAGAGCTGTCCCAAAGGCACGGAGGAAAGGCTTTCTCTAAACACTCCAGCCCCTCTGCGGAGTGGGGGGGGGGGGGTGGTCCTCAGGCTAGACGAAGCAGAGAAAGGATACAGCGCTGTCAGCCCCCAGTAGGCCACGCAGATCACCAGGAGGATGAAGGTGAACAGGGGGTAGGCCAACGAAGACATGATGTGTCCCACCGCCCTGGGGGGAAAGAGAGAGAGAGAGAGAGATGGAGAGAGAGAGAGAGAGAGAGAGAGAGAGAGAGAGGGAACAGGCAGATCATGAGAACCACTCGGGGTGGTGGGGGGGGGTGTTGGGTTACAGCTGTGGGATGGAACAGTTCATGAGCTGAGACTTAGATTGTCAATGATGGGTGTGGACAAGCGCACCGCCAAGCGCTCTCACTGGGACGTCTGGGACTGTACTCACTGGAATTTAGAAGAATGAGAGGGGATCTTATGGAAATGTAGCCAAGATAAGATAGAGGTAAGTACATTTTAAAAATAATTCTTCAAAAATACTGTATAAACATACAGCACGGTAACAGGGCCTTTTGGGCTACAAGTCTGTGGTGCCCAATTGGCCGACAACCCCGGTCTGTTTTGAAGAGTGGGAGGAAACCAGAGCCCCCGGAGGAAACCCACATAGACACGGGGGGAGGGATAATTTCCATTGGAAACCCACGCAGGCACGGGGAGACCGTTTCCATTGGAGGGGGGAGTCTAGAACTAGAGGGCATGGCCTCGAGATCCAGGGGAGTAGATTTAGGACGGAGATGAGGAGAATCGGTGGGATTCGCTGTCTGTTGAAGCAGTGGAGATGACCTCAGTAAATATATTTAAGGCGAGGTTGGATAGATTCTTACATAGTCGGGGAATTGAGGGATATGAGGAAAAGGCAGGTCGGTGGAGATGAGCCCATCAGCAGATCGGCCATGATCTCTCTGCACGGCGGAGCAGGCTTGACGGGCCAAATGGCTGACTCACGCCCCCACCTCCCTTGCCCCCGTTTCCTGTGTTCTCACTCACCTGCTGGCCTCCTTGATGAGAGCGATGGCGATCAGGATGCGCTTCCGCAGGAAGATAAGCAGGAGGAGGATTATCACCTCCAGCACCACCAGAATTATCACTGCAAAGGGCATGTTTCACCGTCAGACCAGCCTCTCGCAGGCCCACTCACGCCAACAGCAGCCACCCCTTCCACATGCAGTGAAGGGGAGACCCTCCTTCACACCGCGGCTGCCTCCCACTCTCCACAGGAGAGCCCAGCTTCTCTGGAGCGGCCCAGACAACTCAGGCAGGACCAAAGGGCCTCTGCCTCTGTGTTGGTGATGACAGCTGTGTCCACGGCCATTAGGACCAACTAGGCGGCCGCCTGAGGCGCAGACCTCAGAAAGGCACCATTAATGAGAGATTCCAACAGCTCAGCATCATCACCCCCACCCCCCCGGCCCCACCATACTCAGCCCGGCCTAGGACACAAAATAGTCTGGCACCAGCCCTGGCTGCGCCCACCTCAACGACCTCTCTGCAGCCAGTCAGCTGCAGGGGTCCAAACACCAGCAAAAGGGAGATCAGCCTCTGAATGAAACGCTGGGGTCTTCCCTCCCCTTTCCCCCCTCCCCCCACCGGAGAAGATCCTGAAAATCCAGCCAAGGCCACCGCCCACTTTCCCCACTGTAGGACGGGACACTCACAGACTGCCAGCCAGGTTTCCTTCACCTGCCCGTACACCTGAAAATTCGTGGTGAGGCCCACATCTGTGATGGTGGCACCCCTCTTATTCAGCGTGTCATATTCCCAGTAGGAGTGCCAGATTCCTGAAACAAGAAGGGAGGGGGACGTTAAGCTGTGACCTTTACCCGGCCTGCCTCAAGTGTGGCCTCTACCACCCACCGACAGACCAGCCCCAGCCATCTGCTAGGAACGTCCTGAATTATAGAAACGCCAAATATCCAGGTAACCATTGCAGTGCCGGCGACCAGGGTTTGAATCCCGCGCTCTATGTTCTCCCCGTGTCTGCGTGGGCTTCCTCCGGGGGGGGGCTCCAGTTTCCTCCCATTGTTCAAAATGTACTGGGGTCATAGGTCCATCAGGTATAATTGGGCGGCATGGGCTTGTGGGACAGAAGGGCCTGTCACCGTGCTTCATGTCCAAATTTTAATATATATTTTAAATAAAACAGTCAACATTAATTTATGAAGGAGTAGATTATTGGCATTCTCTAAGATTGAATCATGAAGAATGGAGGGGGCAAAGTAAACGGTCACTGGCGTCACTTCTGGGGGAGGGAGGGTGCAGACCGCACTGGGTGACATCATCAGAGGGGGTGACACCAAAATGAATATAAAATTTTTGCGCTGTTTTCAGCAGAAATTTATTATTTTTTATAAAAATGTCCCTGTCGTTCGTTATAACAACAAAATATTTTTCATCCGCCCAGCTGACGTGTATCAATAGACCTACAAGGCTAAAATTCGATGGTCATTTACATTTTGAACTTTCTAATGGGCTGTCATTATAACACAATGACGATGACTCCTCGAATCACGGGGTTCCGTCAGCACAAGCAAGCGCTGTTGTTTTTGTTGCTGCCGGCGCTTTTACAGTCGCTGCTTTTGTCAAATTTCAGCAACAATCTTGTGGCCATTGGTATTTATGAGTTACATTAGCACAAAAAACATCACTAAGGATCCTGTATGGTCTAGTACGGGAGGAGGTCCATGGGGTGGGGGGATGACACCATGAGTTACTGCACCGGGCGGACCTCCCTCCCCAACCCTAGTGACGCCACTGAAATCGGTAGATGTGCTTTCGACATTGGCTTTACGGGAGAAGCCAGAGGGTGAAGGTGGATGACGGCTTCTCAGCCTGGAGGCCTGTGACTAGCGGTGGGCCTCGGGGAATCGGCGCTGGGACCATTGCGGTTTGTCATCTCCAGCAATGATCTGGACGGTGACGTGGTAAATTGGATCAGCAAGTTTGCAGTTGCCAGGGGGTATTGGTGGAGGCTGGTGCAATAGGGACATTTAAATGTCTCAGGCAGGCACGTGAATGAGGTAGGGAAGCTTTCGTTTTTTTGAGTAGGTTTCTATAGATCAGCGCAACATCGTGTGCTGTCACGTTCTATGACACAAAGATTGGGGGCATCGTGCACAGCGAGGACGGCTTTTAGAGAGGGATCTGGACCAGGACAGATGGAATTTAATGCAGACGAGTGTGAGGTATTGCATTTTGGAAGGACAAACCAAGATAGGACGTCCACTGTACACGGAAGAGCACTGAGGTGCGAGGTATAACCGAGGGAGCTGGGAATACAGCTCCATAATTCCATGAAAGTGGTGTCATGGATAGACAGTGTTGTAAAAGGAGCTTTTGGCACATTACACTTCACAAATCAAAACAGTGAGTTGGGAGGTTATGTGAAGACATCGGTGAGGCCAAATTTGGAGCATTGCGTGCACTTTTGGAAAGAGATCCCTAAGATTGGAAGAGTGCAGGGAAGATATACTAGGAGGTTGCCCCGATTGAAGAACCGAGTTACAGGCAAAGGGGTGAACGGGTGAGGAGAATGAGGGGAGATTTTATTTCAAAATTATGAGAAGTATTTAGTAGAGTAGGTTTTTTTCCTTTGAGATTCAAACTAGATGGGTTAGGGGTGAAAGGAGAAAAGTTTAAAGGGAACATGGGGCGGAGGGGAAACATCTTCACTCAGAGAGAGGTGGGAGCGCGGAACAAGCCGCCAGTTGAAATGGTGAATGCAGGCTCAGTTTTGACATTTGGTCAGGTACATGGATAGGAGGGGCTTTAGGGTCCAGGTGTACGACCAGGCAGAAAAATGGTCCAGCACAGACTAGAAGGACTGAAAGGCCTGCTGTAGTTCCACGGTGTATTTGGGTTCCCAGCGGTATCTCGTAGGGTTGATTCCCAAAATCAGGTCTGCGGGTCAGAGGAGAAAACTGAAGCAGGGAGGGAAATCAGGATGACGAGGCCATTTCTGGGTTAGCAGGCCAGCCTCAAAGATCAATGCATGTCCTAAATAATTTTTAGCTTTTCAAAGATTTAATTTTTAAAAAGAAAATTAGGTTGGGAGGGCCCCCAGAGGGCCCCAGGCGCTGAAGTATATCTCTGATCGTATTGGAGGCCAGGTTGCAATGGTTTGAGAGAGTGCTGGAGGTGAATCCACGGACACTCAGCACCTCTTAAGGGACTCTTTGCTGTTGGGCAGTCCTCGGAATGACTCTTTGTTGCCTTACAGCAGGCAAAGGTCAAAGTATACCATGTTCAGTAAACCCCCCTGGCATCCAGAATTCCAGCAACTGGTTTAAAAAAAAATCGAGGAAAATAAATTTTAAAAATAAAAATAAAAGGTAATAATATACGTTTAATATTGTAAGTATTCTCTGAAGTAATACGTAAACCTTTGGTGAAGATGGGAGCAAAGGTTTAGCCATGGCTGGGCTTTGCTTGTAGCAGAAGTTGTGTTTGAATAAAATGGCGTCATCCCGGGATGAAGAGCTGGTCAATGCCGCTCGTTGCTGGGGTGACTCTATTGAAGTGCCTCCTTATTATCAGAGTCACCCCAGACAGAGGCTTTATCTGTAACCTTTGTTGGGGGGGGGGTTAATTATCAATGGTTATTGTTCGTTTTTCGGGCGGCTCTGTGGAGAGGGAGGAACCTGCAGATGCAGCAGTGGTTAAACGTTTTCAAAGGAACAAAGATAAAGTGAAATGGTTCAAGGTTTATATATTCATGCAAGTGAAGTTTGCTCAGTGGATTTATTCTTAATGTAAGTGTATTAGTTAGGCATTGTAAGACTGAGTCTCATGCAACCGGAAAATACATTTAACCAGCATCTCCAATCCCGATAGATGCCGGACACCAAGGGTTTTATTGTATATTACATTTTTATGTGCTATTACATTACAATAAAAGGAACCTTGGGAGCGGGGAGACCTACAATTGCTCACAAGACTGTAGTGGTGATGAAGGTGTCCAAGATTAGGGTCCATTGACAATGAAATAAGATGTCCCTGAGTCAGGATGGTGAGGAACCAGGAGGTGGTTGTGCTCGCCCCATCCTTCATGCGGTGGGTCCAGAGTGGCCGCAGAGCGTGTTGTGGGCATTGCACCCTGCAGCCAAGGCAAGTTGGTGGAGGGAGGGAGTGGGGTGGGAATTTAGAAGAGTGCACGGGTGTACGTATGCCCCATTTCCCTGGATGGTGGCCGGGAGCGCACTCGCCACAGGTGAGGGGAGAAACCTGCCAATCTGCAGGAGCTAGAGGCAGGAGAACGCTGGAGCAGCAACAGCTGGGAGGGAGATGGCAGGAAGGGGGAGGGCGTCCAACGGAAGGCCAGGACGTACTGGTCGAGGGAGGTTGAATGACGTGAGAAGTCACAGCCAGGTCACTGCTCACTGGGCTGAACCATTTCTCAATGTTCAGCCCCCACCCAGTGACAATGCATGTGTCCAGGTCCTTGAGTAAGGAAACAGAAACTGGGCACTCAGGAAGGCCTCTCCAATGGCTTTAACCCTCCATCTGGTTTACAGTGAAGACCAGGGGCCCGTTGGGTCTGCAAATGCTCGCTGTACTTGAAGAGGCTTATGATGAAGGGGGTGGGGCTGTGTTCGGAGATGGGGATTGGGGCCCTGTTTTGTGATAGGGCTGGAATTCGTGCTTTGCGACGGGAATTGGGGGCAGCGTTTCGCGACGGGGACTGGGGACCGTGTTTCACCACGAGGACAGGGGCCTCATTTTGCAATGGATATTTGGGCCTCATTCCGTGATGGGGACAGGGTCCGCTTTTTCAATGGGGAGTGGGGCAGTGTTTCACGATGAGATATTGGACCAGGTTTCACATTGGGGAATTTTGTGACGGGGATTGGGGCCGCGTTCCGTGATGGGGACTGGGGCCGCGTTTTGTGATGCTGTTTAGGACTGTGCTGCGCAGCGGGTAGGGGAGCATCTGCCTTTGCCTTTTCTCATCGCCGATCCCCCCCACCCCGCCTGACCTGTGCCGTGAGATCCCCAGAGAGGCGGAAGCTCTGGCCAGATCCCCACCCACTCATTCGCGGAGAGAATCCAACCTGTTCTCCTCGTACGCACCGTAAGCGATCACAGCGATTAGGCCACTGATGAGCACCCAGATCAGAATTCCAGCCAAGAATCTCAGAAGGAGCAGGAAGATCAAACTCACGACCATGGCGATCACCAAGCCTCTGGTGGAGTGGGCCGGTCACCGAGGGAGGGAACGGGAGAGAAGAAGCAAGTCAATGGGAGGCAGGCAGCAGACAAGAATCCCCACATCACCCAGATGGTTCCTGGACAGGCCCCCGACAATGCCGGTGTGTGCCAGTAATGGATTGTGGTGAATACATGCGAATCATTGGAGCTTCTTTTTAACTGATCAAACCTGGTCAACGGGTGGCGGGTCCCAACAACGACCTTGCACTCAGTGTCACCAAAGCCAAGGAGCTGATTGTTGACTTCAGGAAAGGGAAGTTTACAATCCAGTGATCATTGGGGGGGTGGAATCAGAGGTGGGGAGGGGGAGCACATTTAAGTTCTTGAGAGTCTCTATCTCCTGGGCCCAACACACTAACGTCATCGTGAAGAAAGCACGTCAGCGCCTCAACTTCCTCAGGAGTTTGCGGGGGTCGGGTATTGACATCGGATACCCTGGCAGACTTGTACAGAGATGTCCTGACCGGGTGCATCGCAGTCGGATTTAGGGACACCAATAACCCCGAGCTTAAGGCCCTGCAAAAGGTAGTGGACAGAGCCCAGAGACATCACAGGCAAAACCCTCCCCACCGTCGAGAACATCTATGGGAAACACCGCCGTCAGAGAGCAGCAGTGATCGTCAAGGATCCACACCACCCAGCACATGCTCTGTTCTTGCTGCTGCCGTCAGGAAAGAGGTGCAGGTGCCCTAAGACTCACACCCACCAGGCTCAAGGACAACTGCTCCGCCTCCACCATCAGACCTCTCGACTACAAACTCTGACTTTTTGATGTATTGATGCACTTTCTTGATTTATCTTCTCTCTGAATGACCTTCACAGCGCTAGGGGACAAATCCCACACTGTCTGTAAGGAGTTTGCATGTATCTCCACATCGTTGGTGTGAGTTTTCCCCAGGGGCCTCTGGTTTCCTCCCAAATGTACCAGGAGGGTGGGGGGCGGGGTGGGGGAGGTTGTAGATTAAATGGGCAGCACAGATACGTGGGCCAAAATGACCTGTTACCATGCTATACATCTAAATTTAAATATAGTTTACGTGCTTACTGATCAGTGGTAATTCTGCCTGGCCCATGGGATAAAGGAATCTCAGGATCGTATGTGATATGACAATAAATCTGAAATCTTTCTGCTACGATATATAAATCGAGGCGTGTGTTGTATCCAATGTGGATGTACTGCATGTGTCTTCTCTATGTGTGTGTACAGGCGACCCCTGTTTCCCCCCCCCACCCCCCAGCTCCCAAGGAGGCAAATAAAGGTCCTTCATCACAATCAACGTGGTCAGGCCTGTTGCTTCTTGGACCGTTTCTCGCATACCAGCATGGGTAGGAGAGGGTGGGGGGGCTTGAGGGGTTGGATGGTGAGGGGCGGACACTGCTGGCTCTGATCTCCGTCATGGTTCCACCCTCCCCCTCCCAATCCTGGCCGAATCTTCGGTCTGTCCAAGGGGCAGGTCTTACCCCGGCCACGACAGGGAGCACAGGTAGCCCTGGGGTCGGAGTGAATGGTGCTAACGTCACGCAGGAGGTCTAATGCCCAGGGGTTGCTGCAACTGCCGGAGGGCAGGCACCCAGGCAAGGGAGGGCACCCAGAGAAGATCAATGGGGTCTCCCTTTCCTCTACTAGCAACATTCACCAGGAGTGCACAGTATCTTTGATCAAGAAGGAGGTACAGGAGCATCAGAACCAGGGCCTGTCAGGCTGGAGAATAGCTTCTTCCCAAAGGCTGTGAGATTGACCTGTAACCGAGTAAATCATCCCAAAATATTTACCATACACAACAAATAGTAGCACAAGTAGGCCATGCAGCCCGTTGAGCCTACTTCGCCATTTAATGGGGGCACACCATGGGCGGCGCGGTGAGTGCAAAGCTGTTACAGCGCCAGAGATCGGGACTGGGGTTCAAATCTGGTTCTGTCTGTGCGTCCTCCCAGTGTCTGCCTGGGTTTCCCCGGGTGCCCTGGTTTACTCCCACCTTTTGATATGTATGGGGGTTGTAGGTCAATTGGGTGTCATTTGGGCAGCACGGGCTCATGGGCCGAATGGGCCTGTGGTGTAGGTCTAAATTCAATGAGATCATGGCTGATCTGATGACAGACTCATCTCACTGACCTGCCTCTCCCCCATACCCCTTCATTCCCTTACTATGTAAAAATCTATCCAACCTGTCTTAAATATATTTACTGAGGTCGTCTCCACTACTTCAACAGGCAGCGAATTCCACCGATTCTCCTCATCTCCATCCTAAATCTATGCCCCCTAGTTCTGGTCTCCCCCACCTACAACTTACCGACCTCTATCTTATCTATGTCTTCCATAATTTTGATCGTTTCTTAAAGATCCCGTCTCAATCTAAATTCCAGCGAGATTATTAAGTACTATATATTTTCTACGTGTATGTGCGTGCACTGTGGGCCAATGAAACGCTATTTTGTCAGGTTGGAAATGGATAATCAGATGATAATAAACGAACCTCTTCCTGCCCCCTTTCCTCGCTGACGGAGAAACTGAGCAAACAAGTGGATGTCAAGCAGAAGCACCCCCCCCCATCCCCCTCAACCATGGCAGGAGAGCCCATTCCTCATATCCTACACTCTGGGCTGGGCATGTACCACAGCTATTGGACCTTGGGGGAAACAAAGTGTTAGTGATCCATGACCACTCTGTTCCCCCACCTACACATCCCCTCCCACCCCCCACCCCCCCCCCCCCCACCACCTATTTCATTTCTTCACTCACATCAGTATCCAGTACCAGGACTTGGTGAAGTCTTCAAAAATCCGCATTCCCACCTCCTTAACATTGATGCCCTTCAGAAGGTCTCTGAGCTCAGGGAGAGAGAGAGAACACGTGATCAGTCACTGGTGGAAACAGCAGGCGGTGCCTCGAAGGCCAGGGAGACGGTTGGGAGGGAAGCCAAGAACAGTGGCAGCGAAGGCATGGCAGGGTAGGATGAAGGGAAGATATAGGGGACCGGAAGGGGTTACAGATAAAGGGAGGGGACCAGAGGGGGCTACAGAGATAGGGAGGGGTGTAGGGGGACAGAGGGGCTACAGAGATAGGGAGGGGAGTAGGGGGTTAGAGGGGGTTACAAAGAAAGGGAGGGGTGCAGAGGACCAGAGGGGGTTACAGAGAAAGGGAGAGGTGTAGGGGACTGGAGGGGGTTACAAAGATAGGTGTAGGGGACTGGAGTTGGTTATAGAGACAGGGAGGGGTGTAGGGGATGACAGGGGGATACAGAGACAGGAAGGGGTGTAGGGGATGACAGGGGGATACAGAGACAGGAAGGGGTATAGGGGATGACAGGGGGATACAGAGACAGGGAGAGGGTAGGGGACTGGAGGGGGCTATAGAGACAGTGAGTGGAGTAAGAGATTGGAGAGGGGTAAAGAGACAGGAAGGGTGTGGCAAACCAGAGGGTGGGTTACAGAGATAGGGAGAGGTGTAGGAGATTGGAGGAGGGTTACAGAGATGAGGAGGGGTGTTTGGGACCAGAGGGTATAACAGAGACAGGGAGGGGTGTGGAGGACTGGAGGGTGTTTAAGAGACATGGAGAGGTGTGGGGGACTGGAAAGGATTACAGTGGTAGAAGCATGCCAGGGTCAGAGTGGGTTACAGAGATAGCAATGAGTGTAGGTGACTGGAGGGGTTTACAGAGATAGAGAGGGGTATCTTCTTTGGCTTGGCTTCGCGGACGAAGATTTATGGAGGGGGTAAAAGTCCACGTCAGCTGCAGGCTCGTTTGTGGCTGACAAGTCCGATGCGGGACAGGCAGACACAGTTGCAGCGGCAGCAGGGGAAAATTGGTTGGTTGGGGTTGGGTGTTGGGTTTTTCCTCCTTTGCCTTTTGTCAGTGAGGTGGGCTCTGCGGTCTTCTTCAAAGGAGGTTGCTGCCTGCCAAACTGTGAGGCGCCAAGATGCACGGTTTGAGGTGATATCAGCCCACTGGCGGTGGTCAATGTGGCAGGCACCAAGAGATTTCTTTAGGCAGTCCTTGTACCTTTTCTTTGGTGCACCTCTGTCACGGTGGCCAGTGGAGAGCTCGCCATATAACACGATCTTGGGAAGGCGATGGTCCTCCATTCTGGAGACGTGACCCATCCAGCGCAGCTGGATCTTCAGCAGCGTGGACTCGATGCTGTCGACCTCTGCCATCTCGAGTACTTCGACGTTAGGGATGAAAGCGCTCCAATGGATGTTGAGGATGGAGCGGAGACAACGCTGGTGGAAGCGTTCTAGGAGCCGTAGGTGATGCCGGTAGAGGACCCATGATTCGGAGCCGAACAGGAGTGTGGGTATGACAACGGCTCTGTATACGCTTATCTTTGTGAGGTTTTTCAGTTGGTTGTTTTTCCAGACTCTTTTGTGTAGTCTTCCAAAGGCACTATTTGCCTTGGCGAGTCTGTTGTCTGTCTCATTGTCGATCCTTGCATCTGATGAAATGGTGCAGCCGAGATAGGTAAACTGGTTGACCGTTTTGAGTTTTGTGTGTCCGATGGAGATGTGGGGGGGCTGGTAGTCATGGTGGGGAGCTGGCTGATGGAGGACCTCAGTTTTCTTCAGGCTGACTTCCAGGCCAAACATTTTGGCAGTTTCCGCAAAGCAGGACGTCAAGCGCTGAAGAGCTGGCTCTGAATGGGCAACTAAAGCGGCATCGTCTGCAAAGAGTAGTTCACGGACAAGTTTCTCTTGTGTCTTGGTGTGAGCTTGCAGGCGCCTCAGATTGAAGAGACTGCCATCCGTGCGGTACCGGATGTAAACTGCGTCTTCATTGTTGGGGTCTTTCAGAGATAGAGAGGGGTATAGAGGCCAGAGAAAGGGAGGAGTTTTTGGATCAAAGGGGTCTACAGAGAAAAGGGGTGTGAGGACCAGAGAGAAATCCAGAACAGGAAAGCGCATGGGGAAAGAAGGAGGATACAGTCAGGGAGGGGTGTAGGGGCTGGAGAGAGGGGTACTGATACATGGAGGGGTTTTGGAGCTGGGGGTGGGGGGGGATACAGACATGGAGGTAGGGTGAGGGTCAGAAGCATGGAGGGTAAGTGGGGTCTTACAGAGACTCGCTCTTTACAAAGATGGTGGGGGTTGGTGTAGGGGCTGGAAGAGGACCCAAATGCAGGGAGGAAGGGATCAAAATTTGTTACTGACACAGGGATTGTTCCAGAAGTCAGAGGGCTGAGATGGGGTGGGAATGGTCACAAAGACGGCAGGTGGCAAGGTGGGGTTTACAGAGATCGGGAGGCGTACGGGGGCTGGAACAGGATCTGGGGGAGGGAGGGGGGTTGGGGATGGAGGGAGGGATACAGAGATGGAGAGCGTCAGAGAAAGATCATGGAGCATGTTTCAGATACACGGAACATTAAAGCCGGGTATTATCTGCCTGTCGAGCACTGTGAATGTATTGAATGTAGTGATGGTGGGGTGGGGTGGGTCTAAACTTACCCGGCTACAATCCACCAAGGTAGGTAGTGTCAGAGGTGGAGAGTATTGATGTGGGGGCCAGTCTAAAAAAGGGGCAAACTATGTTGTCTGGGTCGAAATGGCAAGGGAAGATGATGTCATGATGTTGGGTCCAGGAAAGGTTCCCAGTCATGGGTGCAGAGCGATTAGAGCAGTGTGCTAATGTCAGCCCTGCCTGGGTGGATCAGATTCAATGGGTCTGGTCCCAAAGGGTTTGCAATCCATACGAAGCTTTTACAAACACACATTTTATCAAATGTTTAACATTTTCCCACACTTTTAGACAAAATGTGTGTTATTGCTCGTGTCCAAACCCACCAAAATGGATTCTTTTCTCAACACAACATCACACTAACGCTGCTGTATTACATGTCCCACCTCTTTGGCTCTGGGAAGCTGGCTTGCTGTGTAAAAGGACTCACTTTCCTGGGTTTTCTTCTGTTTTGTGTGAACAAGCAAGCCGGCTTCCAGAGACGCAAGGTGTATACAGCAATAGCGTGGCTTTTCAAAGTGAAAAGGGCTAGAGAGAGGGGAAGGGGGAAGTGAGGGGCGTGTCAGTAGCAGGGGGGAAGTGGAGGATCAGTGGTGGGGGGAGGAGTGAGCACCAGGGTTGCTGGGGTGACAGAGCTGATGTTGGGAACATGGGCAGTCCAGGGGTATTACGGGGGGAGGGGGCAGGAAACTGGTGACCCGGTGAAGCGGGGGAGGAGGGGGGCACCCAGGTCTCTGGTGGACCTTACCCCGTCGCTTCCTTCACCGCGTCGGCTGTGGCGTTTCCCGCTGCGATCCCACCGATGGTGAAGTTGTCTGGGTACACCACGCCATCCAATTTTGGTATGCACCTACCGAAGACTGGAACACCAGGAGATGAAGGTTATGGAGATTGGGAGGGGTGGGGGTAGATTAGGATTATACTGTGCCCTCACCAAAGTCCCCAGGTTTGGGAAGAATATAAGAAACAGGAGCGGGAGTCGGACATCCTGCCTGTTGAGCCTCCTTCACCATTCAATGAGATCAAGGCCAATCTGATGACAGGCTCATCTCCACCGACCTGCCCGATTCCCATAGCCTCCAATTCTTTTAAAATGTAAAAATCTATCCCCTCCACTACTTCAATAGGCAGCAAATTCCACAGATTCACCACCGTTTGGGAAAAGCAGTTCCTCCTAATCTCTGTCCTAAATCTACTCACCTGAATCTTGAGGCTAAGTCCCCGAAATAATTTTGTAAACCTCTATCAATTCTCCCCTCATTCTCCTACACTCCAAGGAATAAAGCCCTAACCTGTTTAATCTTTCCCTGTAACTCAACACCTGAAGACCCGGGAACATCCTAGTAAATCTTCTCTGCACTCTTTCAGTCTTACTGATATCCTTCCTGTTATTTGGCAACCAGAACTGAGCACAATACTCCAAATTTGGCCTCACCAATGTTTTACATAACCTCACCACAACATCCCAACTCATATACTTTGATTTATTAAGATCAAGATGTCAAAAGCTTTTTTCACAGCACTGTCTACCTGTGACGCCATTTTCAGGGAATTATGTATCTGTGTTCCCAAATCCCTTTGTTCCTCCGTACTCCTCAGTGCCCAACCATTTACTGTGTTTCTCCTACCTTGGTCTGTCCTTCCAAGTTGCATCACCTTACACTTGTCTGCATTAAATTCCATCTGCCACTTTTTGGCCATTTTCTCAGTTGGGTCCAGATCCCTCTGCAAGCTTTGAAAGCCTTCCTCGCTGTCCACAACGCCTCCAATCTTAGTGTCCATATTATCATCCAGATCATCGACAGAGACAAGAAACAACAGTGGTCCCAGTGCCGATACTCCACAGCGGCCACATTAGTACCTTGTTCAGTTGCAGCAGAATCTCTAGCAATTCAATCCCTCTGGCAATTGCCAACGTTCTATTTGCCTTCTTGATCGCCTGCTGCCCCAGCAAATCAACCTTTTGCATGGACAAACCCTCCCGAGTTCTGCGCAGCGGCATGCTGCCACCAAGGGAGGACCAGGGGACAACGTAATCTGGGGTCCTGGGTCATTACAGCATCAACCCCCACCTCCTCCTCTCCATTTCTAATCACCCTTACCCTGTTCCTCCCTCCCCACCTCGCCCCACAGCCTGGCCCAGAAGGCCCCATCACTCTCCCTCCCAATCCCCACCAGTCTGAACCTCACCTCCCCCCCACCCCCCGCCCATGACAGTCTGGTTCTCTCCATCTCCTCCTCCTCTCACCCAACTCCTCCAATTCCCCCCTGTCACCTTCGATCTGTCCATTGCCGGAAGGGGACTTACCAGTGGCCAACTACTTTTATTCCACACCCCATTCCCCACACTGACATGTCTGTCCATGACAGACCATGGCCACCTGCAAATTGGAGGAACAGCACCTAATATTCGGCCTGGACACTCTCCAACCAAACGTACAGCAGGGCGACAGGCCCCCGGGTCCACGCCAAAATTACACCCAATTCACCTGCAACCAGGTACATTTTGAAGTCCTCCAGAGCACCTGGAGGAGAGCCAAGCAGACACAGGGAGAACGTGCAAACTCCTTGCAGACAGTGCTGGATTCGGGCCAGGGTTGCTGGCACTGTAACAGCATCACGTTAACTGCTACCGCCCCTCTGGTGTACCCCCTCTAGTCTCTCTCTTTTGCTATCCCTCTGCCTCCTTTCCTCCAACCCCTTCCCACATCACCTGCCCTCCCACCTGTATCCACTTAGCTTTTACCTGTTGGCCTGTGCTCCTCCCCTTGCCCCTTCCTCCCTTTCCCACCTACCCCCACCTTTAAATTCAGGTCCCTGCCTGCTTAAACCTCGATGAAGGCCAGGTCTGAAACGTTGGGTACCCCTTTACTTCTGATCGACGCCACGTGACCAGCTGAGATTCTCCAGCTCGTTTTTTTGTGTTGCATCCCACACCCCAGGTCCACCCCCCCGACCCTGTTCCTCCACTCCCCAAGCCCGTCTCTCCGCCACACCCCCCCTTTTCTCCCCTATCGTAGAACGTCCGCCAGCGCCCAGAAGTGAGACGGGAGCGGGGACATATTTCTGGGAGGAGGGAGCTGTTTCAGCTCCTCTGCCGCGCAGTCCCAGAGTGCAGCTCGCTCGTGGCCCCAGCGTCGGAAGTGGTTACTCACATGGGGTGCTGGGGATGGTGTAGGGTGGACACAGTTCCTTGGCCACGATGTCCTGGGGACTCTGAAACGAACAATGGCGCCATCAGCCAGTAGACAGCAGGCGGGTCAGCAGACTGGGCACAGAACTTGGGTGGAGGGAGATAGTGGCATGTGGGGGTGGGGCTGGAGAATGAGGGGAGGGAATGAAGCAACATTTTCCATCAACTCCTGGAAAGGTTTGTCAGTTTTGCTGTGGGAGAGGGTCAGTAGTTGGAGAAGGGCTTCACCGATATTTGTAACCAGCCCTCAGGACATGGGACCCCCTCCCAAAAATCATTGCTCCAAGTCGAGGATTAGAGAAATTTGTGAGCAGAAAGATTCTGGATTCCATAATGCCGTGACAGTGGTCAGAAGCATGGAAACCCGACCGTGCAGAAAACAGGCCCTTTGGCTCATCTAGTCTGTGCCAAATTATTATTCTGCCTCGGCCCACAGACCTGCACCCAGTCCATAGCCCTCCAGACCCTTCCCATCCATGGACTTGTCCAAATTTTCTTAATGATCAAAACCAAAACCACATTCACCACCTCAGCTGGCAGCTCGATCCACATTCCCACCACTCCCTGTGTGAAAAAGTTCCCCCTAAACCTTTCCCCTTTCAATCTTAATCCATGTCCTCAGTGGAAAAAGCCTGTTTGAATTTACTCCATCCACCCCCCTCATAATTTTGTAAATCTTCATCAAATCTCCCCTTATTCTTCTACACTCCAGGGAATAAAGTCCGAATCTGTTTAACCTTTCCCTGTAACTCAGTCCCTCAATTACCAGCAACATCCTTACAAACCTTTTCTGCACTCTTTCTATCTTATTGATGTTTCCAGTAATTACTGTAGGTGCCTAAAATTGCACACAATACTCCAAATTTGACCTCAGCCATATCTTATATAATTTCACCATATCATCCCAGCTCCTGTACTCAATACTTTGATTTGCGAAGGCCAATATGAACCTTTCTACCTGAGACACCACTTTCAGGGAATTATGTAGCTGTGTTCCCAAATCCCTCTGAGCTACCACACTCTTCAGTGCCTGACTGTTCAACGTGTACGTCCTTTCTTGGTTTGTCCTTCCAAAAGATAACACCTCACACTTGTCTGCATAAAATTCCATCTGCCACTTGTGACAGATTATAGATATGTTTTTGGGAGATAAATTGAGGGCAGGTTTGTTAGTGTAGGTCACATACAAACACTTTAAAACAGATCTTATTTAAAATACTAGAGCTCTGCTAATGCTAGACATGTCGGCTCCACAGCCTTTGCAAGAGCTTTGGAGAGTGCCCAAGAGACTTCACTAGTGGATTGTTGTTTATAAAAAGGCAACAGATAAAAGAGCTTGTTGGAGCCCAGACTGTCTGGAGGGGAACGAAGAGGGTCATGTGGTTTTGGAAGCAGAGAGAGTCAAACAGGCTTTCTCTCAGAGAGAGAGAGAGAGAGAGAGAGAGAGAGATCAGTTTTACAATTTTACAGTTAGCAGTAGCAACTGGAACAGGACAAACTGGCAAGCTTGTGGTAAACCCTATTTGGAAGACAGGTTGTGAGTGCTTTGTTCAGCCTGGTCAAAGCCCTTATGGTTCATGCAAGAGGAGAGGATTGGCTGTCTAATGTTTCACTTGGAATAAGCGAAACAAAAAGACATTCTGTGGTGACCTGAAAGGAAGAGGTTATCATCTGGAGAACCCTAAGGGAGCAAGTTCCGTCAGCAAGACACTGGAGTGGCTGATTTAAAAGGAATCAGTTGCGGATGTCCTGGAACAAAGAATCTCTCTCTGAAACCTGACAAGGACCTTCCTGAGCAGTAACCATTTACATTTCAAGCACCAAAGCCTGGTGAACTTTATAATTGTTAAATTCTGTGCACAGTGTAAGAATTGCCTGATACCAGTGAACTTGGAGGAGTGAGAAGTGAGATTGGACTGAATCAAAGAACTTTTCTGAACTTACACACACATTACACACATGTGCGCTTAGAATCAGAAGGGGGTTAAGTTAGGTTAGTTAAGTCAATAGTGATAAGTTAAAGTGTGATTCTGTTTTCATGTTTAAAGATAATTAAAAGTAATCATTTGTCTTGGTGAATATTTATTGCTGCTGGGTCCTCTGGGCTCATAACACACTTTTCAGCTGCAAGCTTTGAAAGCCGTCTTCGCTGTCCGCTGCATCCCCCAATCATAATGTCATCTGCAAACTTGCTGATCCAATTGTCATCCAGATCTGCCAAGGGACAGATTTGGATTCGCTGTATCAGCAGTTCTGCCACTTTGTGGACACACAGAAAGTGAGGAGCGGTCCCACAGGGTCCAGCCGCCCAGTCAACACCCATCAACTCAGCACAGCCCGTAGCAATAAGATACCTAGGTATACAAATAAATAAAAATCTCGGCCATCTGTATAAACTCAATTATTATCCACTAATGAAAAAATTACAGGGCGATTTAGAGCATTGGAAAGATTTACCATTAATACTAATAGGAAGGATAAACTGTATTAAAATGAACATTTTCCCAAGGATATTATACCTATTTCAGGCATTGCCAATACACTTGACAGAGAAATTCTTCAAGGAGTTAAAGAAAATAATAAGGAAATTTTTATGGAAAGGGGGGAAACCGAGGATAGCACTAGATAAATTTACAGAATGGTATAAACAAGGAGGCTAACAACTGCCAAACTTAAAAAATTATTATAGAGCCGCACAATTAAGATACCTATCAGATTTTTATCAAACAAGGAAAAAGCAAGATTGGACTAGATTAGAACTAGATAAAATAGGGGAAAAGATACCTGAACACATATTATATAAATGGGATGAAAAATTGGTACAACGTAGGAGTTCTCCAGTATTACATCATCTGCTCAATATTTGGAAGAAGATTCATGTAGAAAGGAATAAAACAAATTACTAATTACCAAAACTAATACTGACGCAAAATCAACTAATCCCTTTTACAATAGATAACCTTTCCTTTAGAGAATGGGAGAAAAAAGGGATCAAAAGAATAGAAAATTGTTTTTCAGGAAATAGATTATTATCCTTTGAACAAATGAAAGATAAATACAATATAACTCAAGATACAGTGCTGGCATATTACCAATTGAGATCCTACTTGAAGGACAAATTGGGAAGGAGTCTGAGGTTACCAGAGGGAAGTAACTTTGAATATGTGATTACAAATACAATGATAATCAAAAGATTTATAACAAATATGTATATTAAACTGCAAGAAAAGGAGAATGAGGAAACAAATGGTAAAACTAAACAAAAATGGGAACAAGATTTAAATATAAAGATAAAAAAGGAAACATGGGAGAAGTTATGTTCTGGAACGATGAGAAATACAACAAATACGAGGTTATGTATGACACAATATAACTGGATACACAGGCTATATATTACACCTCAAAAGTTAAATAAATGGGACCCAACAGTATCTGACAGATGTTTTCGTTGTAAAAAATAAATGGGAACAACAATTCATGCAATCTGGACGTGTGAGAAAGTAGAAAAATTTTGGGAAGATCTAAACCAGATATTAAATAAAATTACAGAAAACAATATACCAAAAAACCCAGAGATTTTCCTCCTAAGTAACATAAAAAACAAAGAATTTGGAATTGATTTGGATGGTGCACAAAAAAGATTTGTTAAGATAGCTCTAGCCGTAGCAAAAAAATGTATTATGTCAACCTGGAAATTGGAAGATAATTTGAAAATACAACAATGGTATATAGAAATGAATAAATGTATTCCATTAGAAAAAATAACATATAGTTTAAGAAATAATATTGAAATATTTGAACAAATATGGGAGCCATACATGAAACACAATAGAGAAAACCTACCGGGGACATTCACCACCTAAATTAACGAAAGGAGAAGGAAATGAAAAGAATTGATTCAGTGGAATTTCTTGTTTATTTTTATTGAATGACAACATTGTTTGACTGGTTTAATGTATCTTAGATTTTGTACTTTAAATGGATGGGGGGGGAGGTAGGGAGGGTGGGATGGGAGGAGGGGGGGGGGAGAAAATGACACTGTATATATTTGAAAAGGAAAATGTATGTATCATGGTCAATGTGGTTTATGGTGTGAAAAATAAAAAAATTTTTTAAAAACTCAGCGCAGCCGGTTAAAGGAGCAGACGGCTGTTTCATTTAAAATCCCGCAACCGCAGGGTCTGCATCCAAGATGGCGGTGCCTCTGATCAATAGTAGACACGAGGAGAGCGCAGGACTGGAGCGGGGCACCGGAAAACAGGGAGATCACCCCCCCCACCCAGATCTGAGAAGGAGGAGACGACCCGCGGGGACGGTAACCACAGTTGGCAGACCAGCGAGGGGGCTCCACGGCTGGAAGGCCCACCCACGTGGTGAGGAACCCAAGGAGGCTGGGGACCACTGGAGACCCGCGCCGGGCTGCGGACTGCTGGAGGCTGGCTTGAAACCGGCTGGAGGGGATGCCAGGTATTGGAACTGGGCGGGGGGGGGAGATGCCGAAGGGTTGTCGGAGGTGCAGATCTGTAGCTTGGGTTCCTGATGGTTTGGACTGGGCTCTGTGGTGCTGCAGAAGCACTGGAGGCGAATCCACGGACACTCGGTGACCCTGGGGGGGAGGGGGCGAGCTCCCTTTTGCTTCTCTCTCTCCGATTGTGAGGCGCTTCAGGCAATGTCTGCCGGTGGCAAATCTGTCCGCCTTGCAGCAGGCGAAAAGGAATTTCATGTTATAGGACCCTGTTTTATTACAATTACAATACATTGAATCTTGAGATGGGATTAGAGGAGTAAGCTCAAAGTGCCCATGGCGGGGGGGCGGGGTGGCAGCTGATATCACGACTGTCATTGGATGGTAGGAGAGAGGAGGGGAGTCAGAGAGGGAGTTGGAGCATTGATAAGGATGACGGAGTAAGTGATGGGGGGAAGTTGATGTCAGTCGCAGAGATTTGAGCCACTAATTTGTCCTTCCATCCACAGAGTAAATTGAGGTACGCGTTACTGTTGCATCGCTACGGCGGGATCTTGCTGCGCAGGTAAAGGGGACTGCACTTACCAGGGTCGTAGTGGTCAGGTTCAATGCAGGGTTGCAGTATTGCTGCTGGAAGACGTTGGATGCTTTCTGCCCTGGCACGCTTGCTAGCACTGGCAGCCAGAAGTTAGTGGGACACTGCGATACACACACCTGGACAACAGAAAATGGGCAGATGCCAACCACAGAGCCAACTCCACCCGCCCCCTCCACCACGGTAGGGAAGAGGAAGGAATCGGGTTCCACATCGCCAACTGCAGTCATCGCAGGGCGGCATGGCAAGGAGGGGCACCCGTGGGCATCGCCCCCCCCCAAAATTGCTGCCCGCGAGACTCAACCCACCACTAACACTCGTCAAGCGTCACTAGCGTCTACCGTCTGCTACATCAGAGGGACGGAGGATGTTAACGTTCGACGGCAGGTGCCAGCATCTCCCCGCTCCCCCGCCACTGAGAGAATTGCAGTGATTTCCCCCCCTCTAACACTAACACACTAATGCCCCCCTCTATCTGTTCTGGTACAGACCCTCCTTCCGCAGAATTCTTGTGCCCCTGAAGACAGGTGTTTTGAACTTGTTCCTCTCTTTCCACGTTTTGGGAAGATAACTTTTCACACCTTATCTTTACTTCTCAATGTGAATCCGATACCTAATTTTGGGTCAACTTTTTAGATCAACTAAAATATTTGAACTTAACTCTGTCTCAATCCCATGTTGTTTCCTTTGCCTTGTTTATTGCTGGACGTTCCACACTGATGAGATGCTGTCCCTCCTACTTGTACTCAATGGCTATCCGATATATGTTCCAGCAGAGTAACAGCCCAGTTTGGCCCCTCTAGTCCATGCCGAACATCTTCTCCCACCTCGTCCCGTTGACCCGCACCTGGACCGTAACCCTCCACACCCCTTGTTCACATACCTTTCCAACTTTTTCTTCAATGTTAAAATCAAGTCTGCCTCGACCGCTTTGGACAGGAGCTCATTCCCCACTCCCTCCCCCCTCTGAGGGAAGAAATTTCCCCCTTCAATCTCAATCCAGGTCCTCTTGTTTGAACCTCCCCCACTCTCAATGGAAAAAAGCCTGTCCATGTTGACTCTGTCTGTCCCAATCACGCATGTGTGTGAGAAGAAACGTGGCCACACACGGCCTATGGACCCTAGGACGCGATGAACCTTCGTGCGCCGCCATCACACTTCCCCCTCATTGCGTGCGCCGCTGTCACACTTTCCCCTCATCACGCAAGAAAAAACATGGCCGCACACTGCATTTATCAGCTAAGTCCCTTAATTTGTCCTCCATTTGGGCCTACACACCCAAACGGAGGACAAATTAATGTCGGGCTCGAGGTGGCACCGGACGGAGGACAGAGGGCTCTAAAACTGGATGTCTGGCAACCCTAGAACAAACCCAGTAGGTCCAACTTTATACAGCAAAGATAAAGATACATAACCAACGTCTCAGGTTTAAGCCATGAGATCTTGATCTATACCTCGTACCTCGATGAAGGGCTTGAGCCCGAATCGTTGGCTATGTATTTTTGTTTTTACTACCTAAAGTCTACTGTTTGACCTGCTGGGTTTCTCCCGCATAGAGTTTTAACCTTCAAAGCCCGGAGCAGGAGACGAGGGGTGCACACAATTTTGACCCTGGCTCGAGCGCGGTTCCTCGGCACGAGGAGGGTCCTCCCTCAAAGTGGCCGTGTTACCTGGGTGGTGGGGCACTGAAGTCCATTCAGAGCGGTGGTCAAGATGCCCGTGGGCGTGACGCATTTCAGGATGTTGAAGTAGAGGACGTGCGGTTTCTCGCTGTGAGGAAGAGCAGGCGCATTAACACGAACAGCCAGGGGCAGACTCCTCTGCATGACTACCCCTCCCTCTAGCACCACCACTGCCTTCCCTCTGTGAGCATAGAAATCTCCAGCCCAGGACAGGCCCTCTGACCGACAGTGTTGCACCAATCGAACAACTGCCGAGAATTTCCCGACTGCATTATTCTCAACTCCGTGGGCCTGTCTACTAGTCTCTTAAAGGACCCCACCTCCACCACCGTTTCCACGCACGCACCCCCTCTGTGTGGAAAAACTTGCCTATGACATCCCCTCTGAACTTACCCCCAAGCACCTTAAATCGTGTTAGCCATCCACACCACATTGTTTTAGAAACCTAGAGAAATAGGTGCAGGAGGAGGGCATTTGGCCCTTCAAGCCTACCCCACCATTCAATATGATCATGGCTGATCAGTCCCCGGTTCCTGCCTTCTCTCCATACCCCCTGATCCCCTTAGCCACAAGGGCCAAATCTAACCTCCTCTTAAATATTGATAAAGAACCGGCTTCAACTACTTCCTATGGCAAAGAATTCCACAGATCCACCACCCTCTGAGAGAAGACATTTTTTCTCATCTCAGTCCTAAAAAAATTTCTCTCCTTGTCCTTAAACTGGGACTTCTGGTTCTGTTTTTCCCAGCATTGGAAACAACCTTACTGCATCTAGTCTGTCTAAACTCTTAAGAATTTTATATGCTTCTATAAGATCCCACCCCTTCAATCTTCTAAATTCCAGAGAATACAAGCCTAGTCTATCCAACCTTTCTTCATCTGCAAGTCCTTCCATGTCTGGTATCAGTCTCGTGAACCTTCTCTGCACCCCCTCCATGGCGAGGATGGCCTTCCTCAGATAAGGAGATCAAAACTACACGCAGTACTCCAGATGTGGTCTCACCAGGGCCCTGTGGAGCTGTAGCAGGATCTCTGTACTCCTCTTGCGCTCCCGCACTCTCACTTTCAATGACTGATGCACAGCAATGCCCAAGTCTTTCTGCATCTTCTAAACAGATCCCATTTAGATAATAGTCCTCTTTCCTGTTTGTACCTCCAAAGTGGAGAACCTAGCATTTATCCATATTATATTGCATCTGCCACATCTTGGCCCACTCACCTAACTTGTCCAAATTATCCAGTATCCCTTCAGCCTCTAGAGAAAAGACCAAGTTCACTTAGCCTATCCTCATGAGGCCTGCTCTCCAATCCAGACAGCATTCTTATAAATCTTCTCTGCACCACCCCCCCCCCCAGTGGAATTCCGTGTGAGGTGACGCAATATTCCAAGTGGGGTCTAACCAAGGCCTTGTTTATGGCGGCTCTGCAGACCCACGGGATCAGGGACTGGAGACACAGTGCTCCTCCGCAGGGTCCTACCAGCCAGTTCGACTGCTTCCGTACAGGCTTTGAATGGCGGTTTATTTTAAAATCCTGTGACCGTGGGGTTTGGGCTCACAGTGGCAGCGCCCATGTTCTGTGGCGGTCTCCAGGGAAGCAGAGGACATTGGGAGAACAGGGAGAACACACCCCTCTGTGTGAGAAAGAGAAGCTGACCCACGGGGCGGCAGTCCAGCGAGGGACTCGGGAGGCTTGAGGACGCACAGACCACGAGCTGTCGGCAATTAACCGTGCACGATGTGGGCAGGCCACTGGTGATCGAGCTCAAAAGATTCGCACCAGGCTGCGGATGGCCGGAGACCGGCTGAAGGGGGAACCGGGAGGCAAGCGAGGGCACTGAAGGCTTTCCTGATTATGTTGGAGGTTGGGATTTGGAGCTTGGGATCTGGAGCTTGGGAGTGCACTGAAGACCGTACAGCTGCAGAGGGTGCGGGAGCACGGGAGGCGAATCCACGGACACTCAGTATCTCCCTTTTGTTTCTCTTTCTCTGACTGTAAGAGACACAGGGCAATTTCTGCTGATGGTGAATCTTTGACTGCTTTACTACAGACAAAAGGCAATTTTGTGTAATATTACATGACAATAAAATAATCTTGAATCTTGATCCCACTATTAATAACACCTTCTTAACACTGCCATCCCGTGAGTAGCATTGAGTAAACAGACTCCAAAATCTCTCAGAGGGAACGACTTGGCTCTCCAAAGCATCATGCATTCCAGAGTGGTTCTATTGGCCCAAGAACATTGGCCTGAGGCAATGGACTTGTCCCCTGACCTCAGTGTCAGACCCAGAGTCCCTGCAGCCCATCCCCAACCCCGACTTACGCGTTGCCCCCGATTCCGCAGTACATGCCAGTCGAGTTCCTGGGGTAGATCACTTCCCGGGGATCACCGTACAACCAGGCTGCAGGGAGGCAAGGGAAAGATAAGTCACGTGGCGGAGTCGCCCCATCCGCTGAGACGGCCTGCTCGCCTCGAGATTGACCCCTGGCAACAGCCCTCTCGGAGTCTGTCAGTTAGGGCACCCATCATCCAAGTCTATTATCTAATTACACAAGTACAACTCGATGAAACAGTGTTATCGGGTCCTCAGGGCAAAACACCCAGATACACAACCAGATATATCACACGTACAGGCAAACAATACATGTATAGGCAAACAATCCACATGCAGGCGAATAAGATACATGCAGGCGAACAATACACACGAAGGAAAACAATACACGTGCATGCAAACAATACACATACAGGTGAACAGTACACATGCAGGCGAACAATACATGTGAGGGCAAACAATAAATGTGCAGGCGAACAGTACACACGCAGGCGAACAGTACACACGCAGGCGAACAGTACACACGCAGGCGAACAGTACACACGCAGGCGAACAGTACACACGCAGGCAAACAGTACACACGCAGGCGAACAGTACACACGCAGGCGAACAGTACACACGCAGGCGAACAGTACACACGCAGGCAAACAGTACACGCGCAGGTGAACAATACACGTACAAGCGAACAATACACATGCCGGACAAATATTCATCTATACAAATAAATATTGTATTGTGAATATAAGAGTCTCGGAGGGTCACTGTGAGCAGTTCCTTTGGTCGTTCAACATTCTCACTGCCCCTGGGAAGAAGCTGCTCCTCAGCCTGGTGGTGCTGGCCCTGATACTCCTGTATCTCTTTCCCGACGGGGGCAGCTGAAAGGTGCTGTGTGGAAGGGATCCTCAATGATTCTACATGCCCTCTTCAGACAATGATCCCTGTGGATCACATCAATGGGGGAGGGAGGGAGAGAGACCTCAGTGATCCTCTCTGCCGCTCTTAAAGTCCTGTGGATTGGCCTCTGATCCATTTCTCTGCACCATACTGTGATTCAGCCGGCCAGGACGCTCCCGATAGAGCTCCTGTAGAAGTTTGAGATGATGGTGGCCGGTAGTGTTGCCCACTTCATTCTTCTCAGGACATACAATCTGGCTGTTGCGCCTTCCTAACAAGTGAGGGGATGTTGAGTGTCCACGATGGGTCACTAGTGAAGTGAACTCCAAGGAACTTGGTGCTTTCCATTCTCTCCACTACAGAGTTGTTGATGTGTAGAGCGTGGTCGTTCCTGGTCCCCCTAATCATCTCCTTCATCTTGTCCACGTTGAGACTTGGGTTGTTACTCTCGCGCCATTTCACGCGTCATTTCCTGCCTCTTCCCTGCAGGGTGACTCATCATGGTTGCTGACCAGGCCGACGACTGTTGTGTCACCTGCAAACCTGTTGGAGCTGGACCATCGATGCAGTTGTGGGTCAGTAGTGTGAACGGGGGCGGGCTGAGTTTGCAGCCCTGAGGTACGCCAGTGCTCACCGTGATGGTGCTCGATGTCCTGCCACCGACCCGGGCAGACTGTGATCTTTCCGTTAGGAAGCTTAGGATCCAGTCACCGAGAGGGGCGTTGAATCCCAGCAAGGGACAGCTTCTCCACCAGCCTTTGGGAAACGATTGTATTAAACAACAAACTCAAGACATGAGGCCGTTGTTCTCCGGCTGGGAGCAACACCTCATTTCCTGTCGGGGTGCCCTCTCCAATTGGATGGCATTAAAATCGACCTCTCCGGTTTCTGCTAACCTGATCTTCACTCTCCTTCCAACTCTCCACCCCCTTCCCTCTCCATTCAGAGACATCCCCCCTCCCCTTGTTTGCTGCTGTGCCCTCCCTCCCTATTACCTCCTGCCTGCGGGACCGTGTTCCTCCCCACCACCATTTTGTTCAGGTGCCCGCGTACAATTTTGCTCACACCCTGATGAAGGGCACAAGCCCAAAACATTAGTTACATATAACCATATAACAATTACAGCACAAAAACAGGCCATTGCGGCCCTTCTAGTCTGCACCGAACCAAGTACCCTCCTCTCGTCCCACCTATCTGCTCCTTGCCCATAACCTCCCGTCCATACACCTATCCATTTTTTCTTTAAATGACAAAATGGACCCTGCCACCACTACTTCTCCCGGAAGCACATTCCACATGGCTGCCACTCTCTGAGTAAAGAAGGTTCCCCTCATGTTACTTCTAAACTTTTGCTCCTTAACTCAGGACCTCTTGTTTCAATCTCTCCTACCCTCAAGGGACAAAGCCCTTCCACATCAACTCTATCTATTGTGACAAGGTATATAGATATGTTTTTGGGAGATAATTGGGAAAGGTTTGTTAGTGTAGGTCACATACAAACACTTTAAAACAGATCATTTTAAATACTGGAGCTCTCCTAATGCTCGACATATCAGCCCCAGAGCCTTTGCAAGAGCTTTGGAGAGTGCCCAAGAGACTTCACTAATGGATTGTTGTCCGAGCCACAGATTGTCTGGAGCTGTTCTAAAAGGGTCTTGTGGTTTTGCAAGCAGAGAGAGTCAAACAGGCTTTCTCTCAGAGAGAGAGAGAGAGAGATAGACAGAAATCACTTCTACAATGTTACAGTCAGCAGCAGCAACAGGTACTGGAACAGGACAAGCTGGCAAGCTTGTGGAAATCCCCATTTGGAAGACGGGATGTGAGTTCTTAGTTCAGCCTGGTCAAAGCCCTTGTGGTTCATGCAAGAGGAGAGGACTTGGTTGTCTAATTTTTCATTTGGAATAAGCGAAACAAGAAGGAACTCTGTAGTGACCTGAAAGAAAGAGGTTATCACCTGGAGAACTCTGAAGGGGGAAAGTTTCGTCAGCAAGACACTGGAGAGGCTGATGAAAGTAAATCAGTTGTGGATGTCCTGGAACAACAAATCTCTCTTTGAAAACCGACAAGAATCTTCCTGAGCGGTAACCATTTACCTTTCAAGCACCAAAGCCTGGTGAACTTTATACATGTTAAATTCTGTGCACAGTATAAGAATTGCCTGCAACCAGTGAACTTGGAAGAATGAGAAGTGAGATTGAACTGTGAACCAAAGAACTTTTCTGAACTTACACACACATTACATATATGTGCGCTTAGAATCAGAAGGGGGTTAAGTTGGGTTAGTTAAGTTGATAGTGATAAGTTAAAGTGTGATTCTGTTTTCATGTTTAAAGATCATTAAAAGCAACTTTTGTTTAAGTAACCATTTTTCTTAGTGAATATCTATTGCTGCTGGGTTATTGGGTCTTCTGGTCTCGTAACACTACCCCCCTCAAATACCTCTATCAAATCCCCCCTCAAACTTCTACGCTCCAAAGAATAAAGACCTCAATCTTACAGGACACTGTTTGGCCTGCTGAGTTTCTCCAGCATTGTGTTTTTTACTTCAACGGACTTAAGTTCGTTACCATCTGATTGTACATACACAGCCAGATGAAGCCACACATAGCACCTAATAATCATATGTAGACAGAGAGCAGGAGTTGGCTCAGTTCCACAGATTTCCAGGTGGGTGGTGGGCTTCGAACTTCTGTCCCCACCGATAGATCCAGCAGTCGGTCAGTCTGGGACAAGCACCAGGGAGCAGCCCCATACAACTCAGGGAGCAGAGGGCAGGACATGGACGGGATTCAGAGCCCCGGGCTCTGCTCCAGCGGGGGTAAACGCGTGGGTTCCAGACACTTGAACTGTCACAAATCAGCTTCAAAAATAAATAATAATAAATCTGGGAGATTTTGAAAAACATTTATGTTAATTTAGACCAATAACATGGTAACAGGCCTCCTGGCCTTTGAGCCCGTGCTGCCCAATTAACCTACATGGGTGGAGGCCGGAGCACCCGGAGGAAACCCATGCAGACATGGGGAGATCATACATGCGGACATAGGAACAGGAGCAGGAGTTGGCCATTCTGCCCATCGAGCCTGCTTTGCCATTCAATGAGATCATGGCCAATCTGACGACAGAACAAACGCCTCACCGATTAGCGCCAAATTTGAGCCTGGGTCACTGGCGCCGTGACAGTGCTGCACTCACCCTGCCACCCTGATGTTGGATTCCTGTTCCGACCAGTACAGCCAGTGCAGGATTCGGCCGACTGACCCGGCTTTGGGTCAACAGTGTCTACACGGATTTACTTCACTCTGGGCCATCCAAGCCTGGCTGGAGTCATGACTTTATACCAGGAATCCAGCCATTCAGCAGCAGTGCCCTTGGGCCCTGCACCAGGGGAAGATGGCAGTGAAATACGAAAGTCTGCAGGCCCTGTGGTTGTAGTAAAGACCCCCAGAAACACTGGGGGAGCCCAGCCAGTCTCGCAGCGTCCACAGGAGGTAAAGATACATCACTGACGTTTTGGGCCTGAGGCCTTCCTCAAGGTGTGAGCAAAAGGGAGACGGGTGCCTGAATTTAAAGGCTGGGGGAGGAGTGAAGAAGGGACAGGGGAAGAGCACAGGCTGACAGTCAAAGGCACAGGTGGACACGATGGAAGGGCAGGAAAGTGGAGAGAATTGATCATGGGAGGGGATCTGGCTGTGAATGGAGAGTTGGGGGAAAGGAGACAGGGGAATAGGGTTGGCGAAGTTACGGGGAGGGGGGTTGGAGTACAGACCAACAGACAAAAGAGTAAGATGAAAGGTGAGAATTGATGTTGTTTCTGTGAAAGGAGATAGAGGGAAGGGGAGAAAGAGAGGAGAGAAGGAGAGAGAGAAAGAGAGAGAGGAAGAAAGAGAAAGAGAGGAAATGGAAATGGGAAAGAATATGATGAGGGATTTAACAGAAACTGGAGGTTGATATTAATGCCATCCATTTGGAGGGCGCTTAGATGGAAGATGAGGTATTGTTCCTCCAGTTTGCTGGTGGTCTCAGTCCACCAGTGCATGAGACCATGGACAAACATCTTGGCAAGGGAATGGGATGGGGAATTGAAATGGGCGGCCTCTGGGAGATCCATGCTATTGCGGCGGACAGAGCCGAGGTTCTCAATGAAGCGATCTCCCAGTCTGCGTCCAGTCTCTCTGATGTAGAGGAGACCACAACGGGAGACCCCAATACAGTAGACAACCCCTGCAGATTCACAAGTGAAGTGTTGCTTCACCTGGAAGGACTGTTTGGGTCTCCGAATGATGGTGAGGGAGGAGGTGTGGAGCATCTCCTGCAGTCACAGGGGTAGGCACCAAGGGGGTGATTGATGGGAAAGGGAGGAGTGGATGAGGGACTAATGGAGGGAGGTGGAAGAGGGAGGGGATGGGATGAAGAGTCTGGTGGTGGGATCTCATCTCGTAGAAGGTGGCGGAAAAGGCACAGGGTGATATGATGGATGTGAATGCTGGTGGGGTGGTAGGTGAGGACAAGGGGAACAAGGTTCTAGTGTGAGTTTTGCCACAAAGGGGAGATTCCTACCAACCCCGCCCCCCCCACCCCATCCCAACAGTCTGTGCGTCAATGACCAGACTGAAGTAGGAGCCCTCCCCAGCAGGTGAGGAGGGGCAATGCCGGGGGTCTCTTACCCACAATGCCCACCACCATGTAGCCCAGGATGAAGACCATGAAGATGATGCAGCAGATAATGTCAGTGCAGCTCCTGCAGAGAAATGGAGGCAGTGGTTACCAGGGGAACCCAGACCCTGGGCGCCTCGGACGGGGTGGGGAGAGGGGCACTGAGCACCCACAGATAAGGATCCCCAGCACAGCCCACTCCTACTGATGGGAGGGGGCTCTCTGATTCACCTCACACTCCCCACTGATGGGGGTCTCCAGCCCACCCAAACACCCTCCTCACTTATGAGGGTTTTCAAACACATCCCCACCACCCTCTCCCCACTGACAAGGGGTCTCCAAACCCATCCCCATCACCCAGACCACCCTCTCCCCACTGACAAGGGGTCTCCAAACCCATCCCCATCACCCAGACCACCCTCTCCCCCTGATGGGGGTCTCCAAACCCACCCCCACCACCCAGACCACCCTCTCCCCACTGACAGGGAGGGGTCTTCAACCTGCCACCACGCACTGAATTCTCTCCCTTGTGCTGGATCATGGCACAACCGACCCATCACAATCAAGGTTCCCACCCCCCCCCCCCCCATTGCTGGGAATGGAGCTCTCTAACCCCCACCCTTGTACACCCAGAGACTTTCCCCACTGTGGGGAGGGTTCACTAACCCACGCACACAAACGTAGACCTGGCTCACCCCATGGACAGAGGTCACAGTAGGAGCAGAGGCTGGGGGAGGGATGGGGTAAGAGACGGAATGGGGAGGCAGGGAGTCTGCCAACTTCACCGCTCCAACACAGATCTCTGCCACCCCCAAAACACCCACCTCTTCCCCCCACACACTCATCACTCAAACCCTGTCACATCCTACCTCATGTCCCCAACAGCCCCCCCACCCATCTCATCATCAGCTCCGACAACCAACTCCCGCAGAGTGCGCTGAAGGGGGAGGCCTTACCTGTTCTTGATGGGGCCATTGAAATTCGGGTCAAACTTGGAGGGTGCCCCTGTGAGCAGAGAGAAGAAGTGGTCAGAACATGGTCACTTTAGGGTCTGGGGGTGAGTTTGGAGGGGCTCAGGACCCCCTTCACCCCTTCCCAGGTGACCACCAGCTGTTAGGCCAGGACCAGAGGTCAGGGTAGTCACCCCAGGCCACCAGAAAATGATGTAATATTTGTGGGAGATAAATTGGTAAAATTAGAATAGGTTACATACACACACTTTAAAACAGATCTTATTTGAAATACTGAAGAATTCATATTCAGTGACTTTACAGAAACCATGGAGAATGCTATGCACATTCCACAAGTACGTGCTAATTGAAATGATGTCATCAAATGAATGGACTGGAGGCAGGTCGTCTGTGTTGAACATTTTTACAAGACTTCTGACCTTTCTGCAAAGTGCTCACTCAAAGGTCACTCCTGGGTTTTTATTTACCTACAACAATAGATGGGAGCAGAAGACTGATTTCTATTGTTTGCTGGAGAAGGAGGGGGCTTTGGCAAGAGTGAGAGAGATGGAGAGAGAGTCACAGCTGAAACAAGCAGGAGAAGCTGGTTGGAACTGAAACAGAAGCTCCAGAGTGGCGGATGGCTGGAAGTGCTATCTGTCTGATGTTTCTCTTGGAATAAGAGGAACAGAAAGGAACTCTGTGCTAGCCTGAAAGAAAGAGGTTATCATCTGGAGAATCCTGATGGGGCAATTTTCATCAGCAAGACATTGAGGAGACTAATGGTGGTGCGCCAATCGTGGAAATCCTGGAACAACAAATCTCTCTCTGCAAACCTACAAAGAACTTCTTGAGCAGTAAACATTTATCTTTCAAGCACCAAAGTCTGGTGAACTTTATACATGTTAAATTCTGTGCACAGTATAAGAATTGCCTGCAATCAGTGAACTTGGAAGAATGAGAAGTGAGATTGAACTGTGAACTGAAGAACTTTTCTGACATTTACACACACATTACATAAATGTACGCTTAGAATTAGAAGGGGGTTAAGTTGGGTTAGTTAAGTTAATAGAGATAAGTTAAAGTTTGATTCTATTTTCATGTTTAAAGATAATTAAACACAACTTTTGTTTAAGTAACTACTTGGTGAATGTCTATTGCTGCTGGGTTTTGGGGTCCTTTGGGCTCATAACAGGAGCTATTTCTTTTTTTAAAATTTAAATGTGGACACACAGCATGGTAACAGGCCTTTTCAGCACATGAGCCCATGCCACGCTATTTACAACCCCAATACATTCTTGAAGGGTGGGGAAAAATCTGTCGCCCCAGGGAAAATCCATACAAGTCCTTACAGAAAGTGCAGGATTTGAACCCCTGGCCTCTGGCGCTGTAGCTGTGTTGGGCTAACTGTGCATGGGCTGGCGGCTGGAACGCAGAGGATGGAGAAGGCGATCCCAGGAACCAGGATCATGGAGGATGGAGGGGCGATCCCAGGAACCAGGATCACGGAGGATGGTGGGGCGATCCCAGGAATCTCTGCCTGGAGAGTGGGAATCCGCCTGGGACACTCAACAAGGTGAAGTGCTGGGCCCAGGTTAGCGCAGACAGGGATAGCAGCTGTGTGGGGCCAATAAAAATTGTGCACGCACACACACACACACACACACACACACACACACACACACACACTCTCTGATACACACACACACTCTGACACTTACACACAGACACACACATAAACACACACCCGTGCACACCTACACACATAGACTCTAACACACACTGATATGCACACACTCTCACATGTGCTAACATATACACACATACTCTGATACACACACACACAACCTCAATTCAACCCTCACTGCCCCCACCAGCAACCTCCACTCCCAACGCTTCTCCCTCACACAAGGACACCACATAGCCTGTCCATCTGCTCAGGCGGATCCGATTCGGACTTCAGCCTATTGCCGCCACAATCCTCAACCCCCCTCTCACCTCCCCCACAGAAATGTTGATTGACCTGATACATTTTATTGCCACCTATGTCAGGTTGGCAGAAGTTCAAGGGGGAAGTGTCAAAAAGGCCATTCAGCCCTTCATGACCCTGTGGATAACATTTGCTATCGAGTCCCTTATTCCAGCACCCCCTCCCCCTCCCCCCACCACAGGGATTCGACAAACGAGCAGCCAAACAGCCTTTTGTGCAAACACTTCTAAATGGTGACAGGCCTGCCACAGTCAGCAGGGGAGATCCCGGGAGAATCTCCCTCCCCAAGGACTCGTTCCTAAGTCTTCTCCAAACAGGGAGTTTCAGCTAACTCTGCATCAAGGGCACCACCCAAGAGGTGGTCAGAAACATAGTGGCCAATTCATGCAGAGCAGGTTCCCATCTGTGCTGACAACTGGGTCACCTGTTCCTGGAGCGCTGGTCGGGCAGGGAGGAGGGGAGTGATAAATATCAGTCCCCAGGACCCCAGGGAGAACTCGCCCAGCTCGTCTTCAAAAACAGCAGTGTCGTCTTTTACCCGAGAGAATAGGGGGGCCCCGACGGGACTCCTTCTTGGGCACGAAGCGACTTTCCCTTACTCTCTGAACACTGTCCCAGAGAGGAAGGAGGCAGCAGATGAAGGGGATAGAGTCACACAGCGTGGGGCAAACACGCAAGGCTGGAGAAACACAGCAGGTCAAGCGGTGCCCTTTACATCGCCAAGGTAAAGATGCATCACCGACGTGTCAGGCTGGAGCCCTTCATCAAGGGGTGGAAAAATGTCGGTGAGCATCCGAACAAAAGAGCAGGGTGGGGGAGAGGTGTGGTCCCAAAGGCTGGAGGTGATGGGTAGAGAAAGGAGGGAGGGGACAGCAGCGATCAAAGGGGAGGAGGGATGGCTGGGTGGAAAACAGGAAAGGGAATGGGGGGGAAAGAGATGATCAGGTTAGCGACTAAACCTCCCCACCAATCTTTTGTTCGGACGCCTGGCCGACATTTTTCCACACCTCGGAGAAGGGGTCAAGCCCGAAACGTTGGTGATGTATTATTTACCTTTGCTACGTTAAGTCCACTTGCTTTATTGTGTTTTTACTTCAATCATGGTGTCTGCAGACTGTCGTGCTTTACTTTTGACACTTTGGCCCAAGCTGAGATGTTTCAGCCATACTAGCCCCACCTGCCTGTGTTCAGCCCCCTGTAATGAAACAGGCAATGTTTGGTCTACCGTGAGGCAGAGAAAGATTTGCTCTCGGCAGAAATTACCATCAGAGAAGCAACAGTTATTGTAGCGGGTGGTGCAACGCTGATCCGGCTCAAATCTGGCACTGCCAGTAAGGAGTTTGTAAGCTTTCCTCGCGTCTGTGTGGGTTTCCTCCGGATGTTCCGGATCCCCCAACCCCCAGTGTTCAAAAACTTACCAGGGGTCTATTGGGCTGCAAGGGCTCGTGGGCCAAAATGGCTGTAGACCGCCCAGTGTTGCTGAGGGCCCGTGGATTTTCCTCCAGCGCTCCCGCAGCCTCTGCAGCCGCATGGCTGTCAGTTCAAATCGTCGGCTGCCCTGAGCTCCAGATCCCAACCTCTGACGCGATCGGGACGCCCTCAGCGCCCTCTCACATCTCTGGTACCCCTTCGGCCAGAGCTGAGCTCGTCTCCAGCCTGGTGCGGGTCCCCTAACCGCGGTCATGAGCAGCCCGCAGCCTGCATGGGTTCCTCTCTACCTGTCCTACCCTTGTAACTGCCCAATTAAACGTCGCAATAGCACCTGCCTCAACCACCTTCTCCAACCACCCCCCCCTCGGATTGGTTGAGAGGAAGGGGCTTCTGTGTGCTCCTGCTCTCAATCACGTCCTCGGTGCTCCTTCTCCCACCGAAATGACAACAAACATCAGAAATAGGAGTCGGCCATTCGGCCGTCGAATCTGTTCCGCCATTCAATTAGATCATGGCTGACCTGATGATGGGCTCATCTCCACCGGCCTGCCTTTTCCCCATTGTAATGCAAGTCGAAAGAATGAAAGACTTGTTGATCCAAACCAAGGCTTTTATTAACTAAAAGACTGGAGCATATCACAAGTAGGTTGACCAGTCCAGAATGACCTGGTCTGGCGAGGAGCAATCCTTTAAGACCTGTCAGTAGGTGTGGCTATGCTCTCAGCCAATCACAGTCATCCTACACTACCATCTGTACATATACACATTGGTGATAGAATCTGTACGATCACACCCATATCCCTCAATTCCCTGATTTTGTAAAAATCTTTCCAATCTTGCCTTAAATGTATTTACTGAGGTCACCTCCACAGCTTCAATGGGCAGTGAATTCTACAGATTCATCTCCCTCCAGGAAAAGCAGTTCCTCCTCATCTCTGTCCTAAATCTACTCCCCTGAATCTTCAGGTGATGTCCCCTCATTCTGGTCTCCCCCACCAATGGAAACAATGCACCTACCCCTTTCTTATCTATACCTTTCATAATTTCATCTGTTTCTATAAGATCCTCTCTCATCCTTCTAAATTCTAGAGGGTACCATCCCAGGCGACTCGTAGGCCATACCCTTGTCCCTGGTGATCAGCCTGGTGAACCCCCTCTGCACTGCCTCCAAAGCCAGGACGTCCTTCCTCATGTCAGGAGGCCAGAACTGCATGCAGTTCTTGAGATGTGGCCTCACCAGGACCTTGTACGGTTGGAGCAGAATCTCCCTGATCCTAAATTCAAACCAACGCTCCATTTTCCTTTTTGATGAGCCATGGGTTCCCAGGCAAGGGGGATGTTGTGTCTTTTCAGAGGTTTGAGAGATAATCTTTGGATCTTTTCCAAGGACGATGAAGGACTGCTTTTCCCGGAGAGAGGGGAATCTGAGGAATTCTCTGCCCAAGGAAGCAGTGGAGACTTCCTCATTACATGGGTTTAAGGCTGATTTTTGAATAGTAGGGGAACTACGGGGAGCAGGCAGGTAAGTGTTCAATACCGATGTATTCATGGATATCTTCAATATCTCATTCCAGCAGGGCATGGTACCCACATGTTTCAAACAGGCATCAATCGTACTGATGCATAAAAAGAGTGCAGTAACCTGGCTTCTCTACTATCGACCATTGGCGCTTACATCAACAGTGATGAAGTGTTTTGAGAGGCTGGTGATAAAGCCTTTCAGCTCCTGTCTGAGCGGGGGCATGGACCTGTTCCAGTTCATCTATTGTAGAAACTGGTCTACAGTGGATGTCATCTCACTGGCTCCTCACAAAGCCCTAGAACACCTGGACAGCAATGATGCAGACATCAGGGTGCTCTATCTTTTTTTTTTAATTTTTTTTTTCACACCATTAATCACATTAACCATGATACACATTTTTTCCTTTTCACACATATACAATGTCATTTTCTCCTCCCCTCCCTCCTCCCCTCCCACCCTCCCCACCTCCCCCCTCCCGTCCATTTAAGGTACAAAATCTAGGATACATTAAACCAGTCAGACAATGTTGTCATTCAATAAAAATACACCAGAAATTCCACTGAGTCCATTCTTTTCCTTTCCTTTTCCTTCCGTTAACTTAGGTAGTGATTGTCCCCGGTAGGTTTTCGCTATTGTGTTTCATGTAAGGCTCCCATATTTGTTCGAATATTTCAATATTATTTCTTAAACTATATGTTATTTTTTCTAATGGAATACATTTATTCATTTCTATATACCATTGTTGTATTTTCAAATTATCTTCCAATTTCCAGGTTGACATAATACATTTTTTTGCTACGGCTAGAGCTATCTTAACAAGTCTTTTTTGTGCATCCTCCAAATCAATTCCAAATTCTTTGTTTTTATGTTACTTAGGAGAAAGATCTCTGGATTCTTTGGTATATTGTTTTCTGTTATTTTATTTAATATCTGATTGAGATCTTCCCAAAATTTTTCTACTTTTTCACATGTCCAGATTGCATGAATTGTTGTTCCCATTTCTTTTTTACATCGAAAACATCTATCAGATACTGTTAGGTCCCATTTATTTAACTTTTGAGGTGTAATGTATAGCCTGTGTAACCAGTTATATTGTATCATACGTAACCTCGTATTTATTGTATTTCTCATCGTTCCAGAGCATAACTTCTCCCATGTTTCCTTTTTTATCTTTATATTTAAATCCTGTTCCCATTTTTGTTTAGTTTTACCATTTGTTTCCTCATTCTCCTTTTCTTGCAGTTTAATATACATATTTGTTATAAATCTTTTGATTATCATTGTATCTGTAATCACATATTCAAAGTTACTTCCCTCTGGCAAACTCAAACTGCTTCCTAATTTATCCTTCAAGTAGGATCTCAATTGGTAATATGCCAGTGCTGTATCTTGAGTTATATTGTATTTACCTTTCATTTGTTCAAAGGATAATAGTCTATTTCCTGAAAAACAATTTTCTATTCTTTTAATCCCTTTTTTCTCCCATTCTCTAAAGGAAAGGTTATCTATTGTAAAAGGGAGTAACTTGTTTTGCGTCAATATTAGTTTTGGTAATTGATAATTTGTTTTATTTCTTTCTACATGAATCCTCTTCCAAATATTGAGTAGATGATGTAATACTAGAGAACTTCTATGTTGTACCAATTTTTCATCCCATTTATATAATATGTGATCAGGTATCTTTTCCCCTATTTTATCTAATTCTAATCTAGTCCAATCTGGCTTTTCCCTTGTTTGATAAAAATCTGATAGGTATCTTAATTGTGCGGCTCTATAATAATTTTTTAGTTTGGCAGTTGTAAGCCTCCTTGTTTATACCATTCTGTAAATTTATCTAGTGCTATCCTCGGTTTCCCCCCTTTCCATAAAAATATCCTTATTATTTTCTTTAACTCCTTGAAGAATTTCTCTGTCAGGTGTATTGGCAATGCCTGAAATAGGTATAATATCCTTGGAAAAATGTTCATTTTAATACAGTTTATCCTTCCTATTAATGTTAGTGGTAAATCTTTCCAATGCTCTAAATCGTCCTGTAATTTTTTCATTAGTGGATAATAATTGAGTTTATATAGTTGGCCGAGATTTTTATTTATTTGTATACCTAGGTATCTTATTGCTTGCATTTTCCATCTGAATGGAGATTCCTTCTTAAATTTTGAGAAATCCGCATTATTCATAGGCATTGCTTCACTTTTATTTACGTTAATCTTGTAACCCGACACTTCTCCATATTCCTTCAATTTCTTATATAATTCTTTTATTGATAGTTCTGGTTCTGTTAAGTATACTATAACATCATCTGCAAATAAACTGATTTTATATTCCTTGTCTTTTATTTTTATCCCTTTTATATTATTTTCTGTTCTTATCAATTCTGCTAGTGGTTCTATAGCTAACGCGAACAATAAAGGTGATAGTGGGCATCCCTGCCGTGTTGACCTGCTTAAGTTAAATTGCTTTGATACATATCCATTTACTGTCACTTTCGCCAATGGTCCCTTATATAATGCTTTAATCCAATTAATATACTTATCTGGTAAACTGAATTTTTGCAATACTTTGAATAAATAATTCCATTCTACTCTGTCAAAGGCCTTCTCTGCGTCTAAAGCAACTGCTACTGTTGGTGCTTTATTCCCTTCTACTGCATGAATTAAGTTAATAAATTTACAAATATTGTCTGTTGTGCGTCTTTTTTTGATAAATCCAGTTTGGTCTAGATTTACCATTTTCGGTACATACTCTGCTAATCTGTTTGATAATAATTTAGCTATTATCTTATAATCTGTGTTAAGTAAAGATATTGGTCAATATGACGCTGGTGTGAGTGGATCTTTCCCTTGCTTTAGTATTACTGTAATTATTCCTGTTTTACATGAATCTGGTAAGCTTTGTGTTTTATCAATCTGGTTGATTACTTCCAGGAAGGGCGGAATTAAGAAGTCTTTAAATGTTTTATAGAATTCTATTGGGAATCCATCCTCTCCTGGTGTCTTATTATTTGGTAATTTTTTTATTATCTCTTGTATTTCTACTATTCCAAATGGCTCTGTTAATTTATTTTGTTCCTCTATTTGTAGTTTTGGTAATTCAATTTTAGTTAGAAATCATCTATTTTCCCTTCTTTCCCTTCGTTTTCAGTTCGGTATAATTGTTCATAGAATTCTCTAAAGTTTTCCTTAATTTCTTTTGGATTATATGTAATTTGTTTGTCTTTTTTCCTTGATGCCAATACCATTTTCTTAGCTTGTTCTGTCTTAAGCTGCCATGCTAGGATTTTGTGCGTTTTTTCCACCCAGTTCATAATATTTCTGTTTTGTCTTCATTATGTTCTTCTCCACCTTATATGTTTGCAGTGTTTCATATTTTTTTTTTATCTGCCAATTCTCTTTTTTTAGTGATATCTTCCTTCATTACTAATTCTTTTTCTATATTTACTATTTCCCTTTGCAACTGCTCTGTTTCCTGATTATAGTCCTTCTTCATCTTGGTTACATAACTTATTATTTGCCCTCTAATGAATGCTTTCATTGCATCCCATAGTATAAACTTATCTTCCACTGATTCCGTATTTATTTCAAAATACGTTTTAATTTGTTTTTCAATAAATTCTCTAAAATCCTGCCTTTTAAGAAACATGGGGTTTAATCTCCATCTATACATTCTTGGAGGGATGTCCTCTAACTTTACTGTCAATATTAAGGGTGAATGGTCCGATAGTATTCTAGCTTTATATTCTGTTTTTCTTACTCTATCTTGCATACGGGCTGATAACAAAAATAGGTCTATTCTTGAGTATGTTTTATGTCTAGCCGAGTAATATGAATATTCCTTTTCCTTTGGGTGTTGTTTCCTCCATATATCCAAAAGTTGCATTTCTTCCATCGATTTAATTATAAATTTGGTTACTTTGTTCTTTCTGTTAATTTTTTTCCCACTTTTGTCCATATTTGAATCCAAATTCAGGTTAATCCAAATTCCTATTAATATGTTCCCTTGCGTATCTGCTATCTTCAAAAAGATATCTTGCATAAACTTTTGATCTTCTTCGTTAGGTGAATATACATTGAGTAGATTCCAAAACTCCGAATATATCTGACATTTTATCATTACATATCTCCCTGCTGGATCTATTATTTCCTCTTCTATTTTAAATGGCACATTTTTACTAATTAATATAGCTACTCCTCTTGCTTTTGAATTATACGATGCTGCTGTTACGTGTCCTACCCAATCTCTCTTTAATTTCTTATGCTCCAATTCAGTTAAATGTGTTTCTTGCACAAATGCTATATCAATTTTTTCTTTTTTCAGTAAATTTAGCAGTTTCTTCCTTTTAATTTGGTTCTGTATTCCATTAATATTTAAAGTCATATAGTTCAACGTAGCCATTTTATACTTTGTTTATCTTCCCTTTCTGTTTCTCCATCATTACCTTTCCTTCTTATCCATTTCTGTTTTCTTGTTTTGAATCCTTTATAAGACAACATTCCTAAAACATCAAACATTTTCCTTATTCTCCTATTTAAAACTTCTTTAGCCCCAATCCCCCCTTCCCCTCCTGAGTTGTCCTTTATCCCTTGTCGGACAACCACATCTCCCCTCTCCATTTGGATCTGCGAATTCACTCGCAAGCGTCAGCTGATTTTGCAGTGACCGTAACACCCCCCCACCCAGCCCCCCCCCCAGAAAAGATTTCACTTTTCATATGTGACAAAGGTCACTCTTTTAGTTCCCTCCTTATTCCCTCTATTCCTTTTCCTTCCCTTATTAATTCTTGTCTGTACTATCTATATTTTCCTCTAAATACGGATACATTCATGTATGCACATTATACATATATACACATATACCTCTTTACCCACATAGATATAAATCGTGGTCATTTTTACTCTAATTACATGTCTTCATCTCTCTGTTTGTTTTGTAGTTGTTCTACAAATTTCCTTGCTTCCTCTGGATCTGAGAATAGTTTTTTTCCATAAGATTGTTTTCGATGTTTTGAACTCCTTCCTCCTCTTCAGGAGTTCAAAACTTATGTCTTTTTAGTTCGCAGTCTTTTGTACTCTCGTTACACGTCTTCATCTCTCAGTCTATTTTGTAATTGTTCTGCAAATTTTCGTGCTTCCTCTGGATCCGAGAATAGTCTGTTTTGTTGTCCTGGAATAAATATTTTCAATACCGCTGGATGCTTTAGTATAAATTTATACCCTTTCTTCCATAAAATCGCCTTTGCTGTATTGAACTCCTTTCTCTTCTTCAGGAGTTCAAAACTTATATCTGGATAAATGAAGATTTTTTGCCCTTTATACTCCAATGGTTTGTTGCCCTCTCTTACTTTTTCCATTGTTTTCTCCAGTACCTTTTCTCTTGTAGTATATCTTAGGAATTTTACTAAAACAGATCTTGGCTTTTGTAGTGATTGTGGTTTAAAGGCCAATGCTCTATGTGCCCTTTCTATTTCCATTTCTTGTTGTAGTTCTGGACATCCTAGGATCCTAGGGATCCAATCTTTTATAAACTCTCTCATATTCTTGCCTTCTTCATCTTCCTTAAGGCCCACTATCTTTATGTTATTTCTTCTGTTATAATTTTCCATTATATCTATTTTCTGAGCTAACAGCTCTTGTGTCTCTTTAACTTTTTTATTAGATTCCTCTAATTTCTTTTTTTAAGTCCTCTACCTCCATTTCTACTGCTGCTTCTCGTTCTTGCACCTTGTCCATTCTTTTTCCCATTTCTGATAAGGTCATATCTATTTTATTCATTTTCTCTTCTGTATTGTTTATTCTTCTTCTTAAATCATTAAATTCTTGCGCTTGCCATTCTTTAAATGACTCCATGTATTCTTTAATAAGAGAAAGTATATCCTTTATCTTGCCTTTCCCTTCTTCTTCTATTTCACTGTACTCTTCCTCTTCCTCTTCTTCTTCCTCTGGGTTGGCCATCTGTTGTTTCTTTGTTGCCCTTTTCTTCTCTTCTTTCTTGTTTTCGTTGTCTTCTATGTTCTCCTCTTGCTGCAGGTGTTCTGCAGCTGTCGTTGTCGGCTGTGGAGATCGACTCCCCAGCTGGTCGCCCCTCCCGTCGGTGTGTTTTTTTGCATGCGCGGTTGTGCACTTTTACTCGTCTCAGCGAGCCATTTTTGTAGTCCATATTCTACCGACCTGAGGGAGCGGGTTTCTCTCTCCACCGCGGGCCTCTTCGAACAGGTAAGGCCTTTTCCTTCATCTTCCGTTGTCTTCTCTTCCTCTCTTCTTACCGTTGGTTTCGACTTTTCTTTTTTCGTCGCCATCTTCTTTCCACCTTTATATTCACTTTACTTTGATTTTTATTTCTGTGCCTTTGTGTTTTGCTTTGTTTTTTTTCTGACTTTTCTGGAGAGGGCTGGAGTTCACCGTCCGGCCACTACTCCATCACGGGACTCCTCCAATTCTGGGTGCTCTTTATTGACTGCAGTTTGGCATTTAACACCATCATCCCTTCAAAACTGATCAGCAAACTCAAAGACCCAGGACTCTGTGTCACTGGATCAGCTCCAGACCATGATCAGTGAAGATTGGCAAGAACTTCTCCTCTACCATCTCCTTCAGTACCGTTTCCCTACAGGGCAGCATTCTTTGTCCCCTGCTCTCCTCACTTTACACCTACAACTGTAGAGCTCGGTACAACAATTAACACCTTCTACGCATTTGCCGACAATACCACAGTAGTGGGTTGTATAAAGGAAGGGGATGAGTCAGCCGACAGGATGGAGATCGAAAACATGGTTGAATGGTCCACCAACAACAACCTTTCACTCAATGTCACCAAAACTAAGGAAGTGATTGTTGACTGCAGGAAAGGAAACACAGAGGTTTATAATTCAGTGATCATTGAGGGGGGCGGGGTGGGTGAAATCAGAGGTGGAGAAGGTGAGCACATTTAAAGTTCTTGGGATCTCGGAGGATCTTTCCTAGACCCAACACACCAACGGCATCGTGAAGAAAGCACATCAGCGCCTCTACTTCCTCAGGAGTTTGGGGAGATTCAGTACGACACCACAAACCCTGGCAAATTTCTACAGAGGCACAGTGGAAAGTGTGCTGACTGGCTGCATCACGGTCTGGTGTGGGGGCACCAATACCCCTGAGCATAAACCTCTTCAAAGGGTAGTCGACACAGCCCCAGGACATCACGGGCAAACCCTTCCCCACGAGTGAGAATATCTACAGGGAACGCTGCCATCGGAGAGCAGCAGCGATCGTCAAAGACCCTCACCACCCAGCACACGCTCTGTTCTCACTGCTGCCATCAGGAAAGAGGTGTCGGGGCCACAAGACTCTCACCACCAGGTTCTGAAATAGCAGCTCCCCCTCCACCATCAGACTCCTCAATGACAAATTCGATCAGGGACTCATTTAGGAATCTGACTTATGCACATTAATATTTTTTTCCTCTCTGTATTGCACAGTTTGTTAACATTTGTTTATTTGTTTACGCAGTGTACAGTTTATTTTTTGCACTACCGGTTAGTGGAAATTCTGCTGCGCCCACAGGAAAATAATCTCGGGGTTGCAAGTGATGTCAATAAATCTGAAATAGCTCCAGCTAGCAGGAATGCATAGGGCTGAATGGACACTCGCTGTGCAATCAGAAAAATGCAAGTCACTTTTCAGAGGCTACTGCTGCAAGAATTGTGGAAAAGGGTCAGTAGCCAGCGGGCAGTTGGGGAAGCTGGTACCTGCTAGTCGACAGGGAGCTTGTTGCAACAGAAAGTGCACTTAAAAAATTAATGCTGACAAAATGCTGGTTTTGAGTTGCATTGGAAGGAGGCCAGGCCCTGGGAGAAGTTCCGCCAATGCAGGCGTGACATGGGAGGGGGAGGGAGGGGGGGAGGAGGAGAGGGGAGGAGGAGGAGGGAGGGAGGGAGGGGGAGAGAGGGGGAGGGAGGGGGAGGGAGGGGGAGGGGGAGAGGGGGAGGGTTAAGGGGATTGGCACCACCCTTCCTGTAAACAGAACTCCACTCTGAGCTCCCCAACCACAAAAGAAACAGGACACAACTTCAGAGCCAGTGCAACCCACTCAGCCCCTCCTTCCCAGCTCACAGTTACTAAAATTCTGGCTGATTCAACTGCAACCTTCACTCCCACTGAGTTGCTGCCTACCTCCAATCTCCAGTAACCTTTCAGCAGCCCCACCGCCCCCCAGCCCTTAGCAAAAAGGACTCCTTAGCAAAAAATCTATTCGACTTGAAGGACCCGTGTCCGTGTGGGTTTTCCTCTGGTAGTTCCTGTTCGAAACGTACCAGGGATCTAGGTTAATTGGGTGTATATTGGGCAGCACGGGTTCGTGGGCCAAAAGGGCCTGTTAGCATTTTTTTTTAAAAACTCTTCCTTAAGGTTCCTTTTTAGACATACAGCCTGGAAACAGGCCCTTTCGGCCCACCAGCCCGTACTGCCCAATGTACTCCCAATTAATCTACACCCCTGGTACGTTTTGAGGGGTGGGAATAAACCTGAGCCCCCAGGGAAAACCCACAGAGACACAGGCAGTGCGTACAAACTCCTTACAGACAGTGTGGGATTCAAACCCCAGTCCCGATCGCTGGTGCTGCCAACGTGCACCACCCCTGGATCTGCTTCCATTTCACAGAAAAATATTCCCAAACATTCAGAGATCGAAGAAAAATGACTTCCTGTCTTAAACGTGGGCACTTTATTCATAAAATGGAGTCTCCTCGTTGAAGATTCACTCACAGGAGAGACATCCTCTCCTTGCCAACTGATTGAGATCCCCTCCCTCTTTGCTCTATGTCCCCACCTTTCCCCTCTCCCCCTCCCCAACCTGTCCAAACTTCTCCTCCTGGGGACAGGATCCGTCCTGGAGCCTCCATGTCGATGCACTCACGAAGAAGGCCTCGCCAGCGGCCATACTTTGTGAGAGGCCCAGGACGTAACCGAAGACTCTGGAAAACTTCTACAGGTGGAGAGTAATCTGGCTGGTGGCATCGCTGCCTGGTTTGGAGGTGCCTACGGTCAGGGCAGGAGAAAACCCCAGAGGGTTGTTAACTCGGCCTGTGACATCACAGGTACCAGACCTCACTCCATGGAGGAACTCGACACGAGGCCACACCCTTCATCCTCAGGTCCAGGCCCTCTTCACTCTGCAGGAAGGAAGTCCAGGAGCCTGAAGACGAGCACTCAGCGGCACGAGGATGGCTTCTTCCCCCTCCCCCTTCCTGAATGATCAATAAACCACAGACATGGCCTGACTTTGTCTTTTTCTTGCACTGTTTTTATTTATTTAGTAAGGTGGCTTTATCAAAATGTTTATGATGACTTGTTCATGACAAAAATTTTGATTCTCGGTCATCCCGCCGAAGGACAGCGCACCTACCATTTCCCTGAGCATCCAAGGCCCATGGAGCATGGCGGGGTGGGGGTGGTAGCTCACCTGTTGCGGAATGGGACTGCCCTGACCGACGTTGCCCACAGCTCCGACATGCGCTAACGTACCAGCTTCTACCCACAGAGCTGCGCGTGGCCTTTCCGCCAGCCAGTGCGACCCAGCCCCTGCCCCAAGCAGAGCGTGGAGGCACACGCCAGTGCTGAGCCGTGCCAGGCCAGCTGCCCACCCCTCGGTTGGGACCATTCACGCCAGGCGTGTCAGTGCTGGTGGGTGGTGCTGGGGGTGGGGCACGAGCATCAGTTCAGGACAGGATCTGTCATCACCTTGATATTTCTGGAACCAGTCTGTACACATAATAGGCGAGTTGTCTTCAATGTCGCAATGAGGAAGAACAGAGGGACCTTGGGGGTCTGAATCCACAGATCTGCACAAGGGTGAGGCGACCTTATCAATTCAGTTCAGGTTAGTAATACAAGATCAAGATTCTGTTTATTGTCATTGCAATAAAACCGTGTCACATTACAGGAAATTCCTTGTGGTCTGCCTTGCAGCAGATTCATCACCAGCAGGAATTGCCTGAATCTCCTCTTACAGTCAGAGAGGGAGAAGCAAAAGAGGGACCCTCCCCCACCCCGAGAGCTCGTAGATTCGCCCCCAGCGCTTCGACAGTCCCTGCAGAGTCCAGTCCAAACCATCAGCAAACCCGAGCTCCAGATCTGAACCCCCAGCACGGTCAGAGCCCTTTAGTGCCCTCGACACCCCAACCTGTGATCCTTGTTTGTGTCACTACCTGGACCCTCTGATCTGGTTCTCCGCGTCGCAACGAGGTGCTGCACTTTGAGAGATCAAATGTAAGAGAAACGCGTACAGTTAAAGGCAGGACTGAAAAAGCACTGGCGTGCAGAGGGATCCGTGGGGGTGGGGGGGGGGAAAGAGGGGGGGTTCTGGCCCAGAACTCGTTAAAAGCGACCACACGCAGACAGGGTAGTCAAGATGGTGAACGATGCACTTGGCTACATTGGGTGGGGCACTTGGAGTATGCAGATTGACCGCACTTACGACGTCCTGACATGCGGCATTTCAGAGTCATGATGGTTTTGCTCTCGTGTTTTTGCGGCGAAATCTTGTGTGTTTTTTTCTATAAATCTAGCATTTTTTTCCAGCAAATCTCACGTTATATCCCCCCGGAAAATCTCGCATATTTTCCCTCCGGAAAATCTTATGTTTTTTCCCCCCCGGCAAATCTTTTGTAATTTTCCCCCGGCAAATCTTTTGTAATTTTCCCCCAGCAAATCTCATGTTATTTCCCCCTGGCAAATCTCGCGTATTTTCCCCTTGGAAACTCCTACATTTTTTTCCCCGGCAAATCTTGTGTTATTTCCTGGCAAATCTCGCATTATTTCCCCTGCAAATCTCATGTTATTTTCCCCGGCAAAACTCTTGCTATTTCCCAGCAAATCTCGCGTTATTTTCCCCCAGCAAATCTCACATTATTTCCCCAGAAAATTTCACTTTATTTTCCCCCAGCAAATCTCGCATTATTTTCTGGAAAATCTCGCATTATTTCCTGGAAAATCTCGCATTATTTCCCAGTAAATCTCTCGTAATTTTCCCCGGCAAATCTCACGTTATTTCCAAGCAAATCTTGCGTCATTTCGCTCGATTTCAATTAATGACAGTTTCAATAAATGATGCAAGTCTCGGAACCAAACTCTATTGTAAGTTGGGGTCCCCCTGTAACATGCAGTCCTGGTCGCCCCATTGCAGGAAGGGCTTGGAGATGTTGGAAAGGGTACAGAAGAGACGAATTGGTACATTGCCTGGACTAGAGGTATGAACTACAAGGAGAGGCTGAATAAACTTAGAGCACAGAGCATGACAAAAAAGTACAGGCCCACAATATTACGCCGGCTTTTAACAAAATCATAATCAACAAACCCTACCTCCCATCCATAACCCTTTTGTGATAGTTCAGATTCTATCACCAGTGTGTCTAGGTACAGAGGGTAGTGTAGGGTGACTGTGATTAGCTGAGAGCGTAGCCACACCTACTAGCAGGTCTTAAAGGGTTGCTCCTAGCCAGACCAGGTCATTCTGGACTGGTCAACCTACATGTGATATGCTCCAGTCTTTTAGTTAATAAAAGCCTTGGTTTGGATCAACAAATCTTTGGTTCTTTCGCCTCCACTACCACCCCCAGGCAATGCATTCCAGGCCCCCACTGCTCTTTATGTGATAAACCTCACCCTGGTGTCTCCCCTAAACTTTCCTCTCTGCAGAGTCCTCTGGCCGGGAAACAGGCCGATCTCTCATAATCCTGCAGACCTCTATCAAGTCTCCTCTCATCCTTCTACGCTCCAAGAAGTCCCCGCTCTGCTCACCTGGCCTCATAAGACTTATTTTCCAATCCTGGTAAATCTCCTCTACCCCCTCTTCACAGCCTCCGCTTCCTTCAGGAGGTGACCAGAACTGAGCGCAATACTCCAAGTGTGGTCTTGCCAGCGATTTGTGGGAGTTACTACATGACCTCTCAACTCTTGAGCTCAACCCACTGGCTAATGAAGCCCAGCGTCCCATGGGCCCTACAAACCTGCACGGCAGCTGTGAGAGATCTATGGATTTGGACCCCAAGGCCCCTCAGTTCTTTGGAGAGGTGGCAACGATGGGGGGGCACCTTCAATTGGCACCCAAGCACTGGAGGGGAGGGGGAAATCCCATTGAAACATTTTGAATGTTGAAAGGAGTGGACAGGGCAGATGTCGAAAGGTTGTTTCCCCACGGTGGGAGAGTCCGGGACAAGAAGGCATAACTTGGGATTGAAGGGCATCCGCTTAGATGCGGAGGAATTCCTTCAGCCAGAGGGTGGTAAATCTGTGGAATTTGTTGCCACGGGCGGATGTGGAGGCCGGGTCACTGGTTGTATTAAAGGCAGAGATTGATAGGTTCTTGATTAGCCCAGGTATGGGGAGAAGGCTGGGTGGTAGGTCTGAGTGGGAGAATGGATCAGCTCATGATTAAATGGTGGGGCAGACTTGATAGACTGAATGGCCTGTTTCTGTTACTATGTCTTATACAGTGAGTTTTACTCATCCAGAGTCTGGTAGGTACCTGGAACGGGGTGCCAGGAGCAGTGGTGGAAGGAGCTACAATAGTAGTGTTGAAGAGGTTTCTAGACAGACACATGAATACGCACGGAAGAAGGATCACACGCAGAGCCCGAGCTAGTCTTGGACATCAACACCCAGCACAGACTCATGGGCTGAAGGGCTTGTTCCTGTCCTCTGCAAATAAATTATATTCACTCCGGCGCCCGGCCACTGGTCCACACCGACTCTGGATCATTGCCCGGAGAGGGAACTGGATCCTGCTGTCACACTCCCACAAGTCATTTATTATCCAGCTCTGATTGGCCCTGGGGAGGTGGGTGTGTCACCGTCTCAGACTGCTGGGTTTGGCGGGGTGCACCAGGGAAGGCGAATGCAACGCTGGCGTTGGTTCCCAGAGGGAGAGACTCGATAGAGCACTGGTGAGACCTCACTTGGAGCACCGGGCACCCATATTTATGCTGGTGTTGTAGAGGGCTCGGAGAAGAATGATACCAGGAGTGAAAAGCTTGGCATATGGTTCTCGTCGCAGTACTGAAGGACATCTGGTCAGGTCACTCGCCTGAGTGCTACTGGGATCATGTGACCTGTCGCGCACAGGATTCTGTGGACACCGGTGGTTAAGTGAATAAACACACCAATGCTGGAGAAGTTCAGCAGGTCAAACAGTGCCCTTTAACGTAGCAAAGATACATCGCTGACGTTTCAGGCCTGAGCCCTTCGTCAAGGTGTGGAGGGGGGGGGGGGGGGGGAAACGTGAGAGATGTCCGAACAAAAGGGGGAGGAGGAGTGGGGGAGGATAGGTGGAGAGAGAAAGGAAGTAGGAACTGGGATGACTAGTTAAGTGGGGGGGTGGGGGGGGAAGAGGCAAGCTGATTAGTGGAATGCAGTGAACTCCAGGTTCATGCCCTGGGGCAGGAGGGTCCCCCGGATGAAAAATGAGGTGTCATTCCTCCAATCTGCGGGTGGTCAGGTTGGGGTCATGTGAAAGGCTTGAGAGCGTGACTCAGAATTGAAATGATTGGCTCTGGGGAGGTCGCTGCTGTGGCAGACGGAAAGGAGATGCCAGGTGAAGCGATCTAATCTGCGACCGGTCTCTCCGACGTAGAGAAGGCCACAGGGGGTGCACCGGATGGCGTAAACAAGTTTTTTGGAGGTGCAGGTGAAGTGATGCTTCACCTGAAAGGTCTGTTTGGGACCTCGGACTGGGGCGAGGGAGGAGGTGTGGGTGCAGGCATTACACCTCCTGCGACCACAATGGAAGGTGCTGGGGGACGATGGGTGCTGAGGGAAGAGTGCACAAGGGAGTCATGGAGGGAGCGGTCCCTACAGAAGGCTGAGAGAGGAGAAGGAAAAATGCGTCTGGTGGTGGGGTCCTGTATTAAGTACTAGAAATTCCATCAGATAATGTGTTGGATATGGAGGCCGGTGGGGTGGCGGATGAGGATCCTGTGTTGATTGCTTCTGGGGGCGGAGGGGACTAGGGCAGATGAGCGGGGAATGGAGGGGATGCGGGTGAGGGCCGAGTTAGTAGTGATGGAGGGAAAGAAGGCAGATATTTCGGATGCTCTGGACTGGAAGACCTTGTCTTGGGAGCAGATGTGGTGGAGACGGAGAAGGGGATGGAGTCATTACAGGGGACAGAGTGTGAGGAAGAGTAGTCCAGGTAGTTGTGGGAGTTGGGAGGATTTGTAATGAATGTTAGTGGAGAGTCCGATTCCTGAGGTGGAGACTGAGAGATCCAGGAAAGGGTCATCGGAGATGGACCAGGTGAGTTTGAGGTCTGGGAGGAAATTGGCCGTGAAATTGATGAAATTGACCTGTTCATCACGGATACATGAGCCTGCCCTGATGTAGTCATCGATGTACCGGAGGAAGAGTTGGGGGGGGGGTCTTGTCTGTGTCGGCTTGGAGCACATTTTGCTCCATAAACAGGCAGGTGTAGCTGGGACCCACACGGGTACCCATGGCTACTCCTTTAATCTGGAGGGAGTGGGATGAGTTAAGGGTTAAGGATGAGGACAAGTTGTGCCAGGCAGAGAAGGGTGGTGGTGGATCGTGACTGCTCAGGTCTGAGGTCCAGGAAGAAGAGGTGCTTTGAGGCCTTTTGCATTAGGAATGGGAGTGGAAAGGAATTGGGGACGCCCATCGTGAAGATGAGGCGGTGCAATTCGGGGAATCTGAAGTCTTGGAGGAGTATGTGAGGTGTTGCGGATATAGATGGGGAGGGATTGAAGTAGGGGAGTCAAGGTGGGATGAAACTAGTTGTGTGGGGAAAGAGCGAGGAGAGACAATGGGTCAGCCTGGATAGTTGGGTTTATGCATCTTGGGCAGAAGGTAGAAACGGATGGTGGCCGTGGAGGGAGAAGTGCCCAAAGTCGATGAAGTGAGAGATGGTGTTGGAGACGGTGGCGTGGTCAGCAACTGAACCGGCTCCTTCCCCCCCCCACCACCAGGCTTGGCTGGTGTGGAGGGTGGCTGGACACCCTTGGCAGGATGAAAAACAAGACATGTTGCAGGGCGGACGGACCCTCTTGTAGGGTCAGCGGCCATTGAGGAAACACGCGGCACGAAGCACGGAAAGGGCATCCCTTGCATTGAAGCTCGGTCTGGCCACTCACAGCAACCGAGGCATCTCGAATGGGGAAAGGCCTGGATAGAGTAGATTTGACAAGGATGTTTCCCATGGTCGAGGATTCTTGGACAAGAGGGTACAACCATGTTAAAAGGGCATCAATTTAAAACAGAGATGCAGAAAAATGTCTTTAGCCAGAGGGTTGTGAGACTGTGGAACTTGTTGCACTTGTAGAAGGGAGGTCACTGGGTGTGTTTAAGGCAGAGATTGACAGGTAGTTGATTAGCCAGGGCATCAAGGGTTATGGGGAGAGGGGGTTGAGAGAGAGAGGATGGATCAGCTCATGATTAGAAGGTTGGGCCAACTTCTGCTCCCATAACTTGTGAAGATTAGGTCCAGTGACAAATGAAGAACCAGGAGGACACAATGAGCTGGGCTTTATATTTATTTCCCAACCAATAGGACCAGACCGATGCTGTCAATGGGAGCTTGCAGTGCAGATGTGGGCTGCTGCACTGCCTGCACTGAACAGCGACTCAGCCCAGCCCAGCCTCCCCCAAAACATTTTGTTGACCAGAGGAGTTAGCGAAACCTTTGTGGCCGTGGTTCATATCCAGCCTTGGACATCAGTGACCTGAGGGCGCATGCGGTCTCTGCAAGGTTTCATTCAGTGGGGCAGAAGCAGACACATCCCCACACCCCGACCCACACACACACCTACACACATGCATCCACCCACGCACACACGCCCACACCCACCCACGCATACACACACAATACCCATACACACACCCACACCCACCCAAACCCACACACCCACCCATACCCACACACACCCCCACCCACACACCCACCCATAGACACACCCATAGATACACACCCCCACCCACACATACACACCCACCCACACATACACACCCACCCACACATACACACCCACCCACAGCCCCCACACACACACCCATACCCCCCCACACACACATTTACAGATGCACAAGATAAACTGAATCGACAGGAATATAAAATTAAATTATCACAATGTGCTAAAAACACACTGCAGCTCCACATTTGTCAGATATCAGAGCAGAAGCAGGCCATTCAACCCATCGAGTATGTTCTGCCACTGAAGCTGATCCATTCTCCCACTCAGCTCTGCTGCCCGGCTTCCTCCCCACAATCTTTGATACCCTGACTATTCAGGCACCTGTCAGTCTCTGCCTTAAATTCTCCCGACGACAGCCGCCCGTGGTAGCAGATCCCAAAAGGTGAAAGAAATTCCTCAGCTTCTCGGGTTTGAATGGGTGCCCCTCGTTCCTGGAGTGGTTTCCTCTTGTCCAGACTGCCTTGCGAAACAACTTTGCCACATCTACTCTATCCAGTCCATTCCAAATGTTTATACGAGATTCTCCGCCCCCCCCACCCCCACCCCAATCCTGCTGAACTCCAAGGAGTTCAGACCAAGAGCTGTCAAACATTCCGCATATGTTAGTCCTAAAACTCATCCTTGTTGACTCTTCTCTGAATATCCTTTCCGAAACGTGGAGCCCAAAACTGTACCCAGTTCCCCAAATGAGAGCCTTATAAAGTCTACACAGGGAGGGCTCCCCTTGGGCCCTGGGTACTGAAGGCTTCCTCATCGCATCGGCAATTTGGACCTGGATCTCTGGATTCCGATGAGTTTCAACTGAACTGGAGTCTTGTGCGGCTGCAGAAGCGCTGGAGACGAATTCACGGATTCTGGGGTGGTGGGGGGGGGGGGTGGGCGGATGGTGTCTCTCCTTTATTATCTTTCTCTGACTGTATGAGATGCCAGGCAATTCTAAAGGCGAACCTTTGTCTGCCTTAGGCCAGGTCAAAGGCAATTTCATTGATGATTACATATCTGTTTTATTACACGATAATAAACCATATCTGATCTGAATCACCAAACAAAAAATTCCCCAAGCTATTTCGCCTGCGCTTGATACCCCTCTGCATCATTGGATCCAAGAACTGCTGACAGAGGCGTCACTAGGGTCGGTGTCACCCAGTGTGTGTCAGCCCCCCCCTCCCCCATAGAGTTGTAAGAATAAAATAGAATAATACGTGATAAATATAGCTGTAAATTGCTTAAATGTAATATTTCTCAGATTATATGAATATAAAGAACAGAGTTGTTCTGTAAAATCTTTCTACATTGAATTATAACATTATTAGTAACAAGCGGAACCTTGTTTGATTTTTCTCCTTTAATTACTACTTCATTCTCAAAAAAAGTTAGTGATTTTGGTTCCCAAATACTAATGTCGTCGCTAAAGCACCAGAAAATTTGACAAAAAGCCAGCAGCAACAAAAACAACAGCGCTTGCTGATGGGCGCATGCAGACGGAACTCCGTGATTCAAAGCATTGTTGTCATTGGACCATCACAACAGCTCCGTCCAGAGATTCAAAAAGTAAATGAGCATCGGGTTTTAGCCTCATAGGTGCATTGATACATGGAGCTGGCAGAAAATGTTTTTGTTGTGTAATGAACAACAGGGATATTTTTATAAAAAATACATTTCTGATGAAACACCACACAAAAATCTTGTGGAGAGTTGGCCTTTTCACACCGCCGTGTAAAAATGGTGATTCCCTGGAAACTTATGGTGTGAAAAGGTCGGTCCAGGAATTTTAAACTGGTCTGCAGCCCTACCTCCCGCGGCCCCAGGAAATTTTCGCGGACCACCCTCTCCCTGCGATGTGAAAGGGCAAATGGCCGCGCTGGGGAAGCCTCATGACGTCAGCGCTTGGATGCTGTGTCAAGTAGGCAATTAAAATCAAAAGATGCTTACTGCCTGACAACAGTGGGCTGCTTCGGCCCGCCGCGACAGCAGCATAATGCGGGACAAATGGTCGACCTTGTTAACCACAATCCATCACGCAGCTGTCTTCCCAGAATGGTTTCAGCTGCATGAGGGATTATGGGAAACAATGTCAGCCATTCAGCCTGCATCGTGCCGCCATCACGGGGTGCCAAAGCACGGGGGAGTCAAGGTACAGGGAGGAGGGGACGGGCTGAGAGCAGGCCGGTGGAAGGGAGGGAGAGGGAGCAGGTGGGCAAGCTTCCAACGGATGGTGGGAGGGGGTGAACTTATGCAACGTGTCATCAGTTGGGGGCAGGATCCTCCCCCCCAAATTGCCGGGAATTTGGACCGCGGTGTGAAAGGTCCAGAAGGCCCTGAATTCCTGAGAATTTCACTGGGACAAAGTAGGGTCACTGCTCCCCTGCGATGTGAAAACAGCTAGTCATTTTGGTGTCACCCGGTGCAGTCCGCACCTCCCACCTCTCACAGCTGACGCCAGTGACTGCTGACAGCCCCTCCCTCCATGAATCTCAACAACGCCCTGGCACCTCAAGGCTGTCTACGTACTGTCCCATGATACTCCCTGCGTACCCAAGACTGTGAGGCCAAACACAGCGCCAACATCCATCTATAAATTTATGCATGACACCACGGTCACAGGCAGGCTCCCTAACAATGACATAACAGGGCGCAGAAGGGTCAGCAAGGCCAAGAAGCTGGTCGTAGAACCTCCAGGGAAGGGGTGGAGCTCTTACCCCACCCTCCCCCAGGTTCGCGTTAACAGTGCTGAGGTGGAGATTGTCAACAACTTTTAAGTTCCTCAGGGTAAACACCTCTAGTAACTTCTCCAGAGAAAGTTGGCGTGTTCACAATGTCCGAGATGGCACTGGCAGAGTTTACATCTCTCCATAGCCTTTTCCTGTCCTGTACATTGGCATCTCCACACCAGACATTGAAGCAACTGGTCGGAATGCAAGTCTTTGGTGACATCCCAAACCCCCTCAAACTCCCGGCAAAGTATAGCATCAAAATTCAGATTGATCATCTGAGTATGTACATGACATCACATACAACCCTGAGATTCTTTTTCCTGCGGGCATGGCAGAATTACCACTGATTGACAGTGCAAAAAAAACCTGACTCAATATACAAATAAAGAAATGTAAACAAACTGACTGTGCAATACGGAGATTAAACAAAAATCAATAAAGAAGTAAGAGTCCTTAAATGAGTACCTGATTGAGTTTGTTGTTGAGGAGTCTGACGGTGAACCTGGTGGGTGCGAGTCTTGGGGCACCTAGACCTCTTTCCTGATGGCAGCAGCGAGATCAGAGCGCGTGCTGGGTGTTGAGGGTCTTTGATGATTGCTGCTGCTCTCCGATGGTAGCGCTCCCCGTCAACGTTCTCGATGATGGGAGAGGGTTTTTTTTGCCTGTGATATCCTGGGCTGCATCCACTACTTTTTATGGGGCTTCATGCTCGGGGGTGTTGGTGACCCCGTAATAGACTGCTAATGCAGCCGGTCGGCACACTTTCCACCGCACCTCTGTGGAAATTTGCCAGGGTTTCCGACATCACGCCAAACTTCCTGAGGAAGTATAGGCGCTGACGTCCTTTCTTCTCGATGCCATTGGTGCGTTGGGTCCAGGAAAGGTCCTCTGAGATAGCGACATCCAAGAACTTACATTAGCTCACCCTCTCCACCTCCAGCCCCACAATGAGCACCTGCATCCCTCAACACACCCTTGTCAGAGTGTGTCGTACGTAGCGTGGGATGGGAGAAACTGCGAGAGGACTGTGAACGTGAACATGCCCCACCCTCCATTGACTCCGTCTATAACTCCCACTGCCTTGGAGAAGCAGCCAACATATTAAAATATTAATCCCACCTTTGCCACACTTAATTTACCCCCTTCCCATCCAGAAGAAGTGAGATCACGTGCCACAGTTCTTTCCTGCCGACATCAGACAAGTTCAGTCAAGTTCTCTCTGCACTGTACCAACTTATCTCCCTCTGTGTAAAAAAGAACTTCCTCCTGATGTCTCTTCTAAACTTTCTTTCCTTCACTTTGTACAGATGTCCCCCAGTATGTGCTTTGCCTGCCTTGGGGAAAAGGCACTGGCTATCCACCTTATCTGTGCCTGTCAGAATCGTTTGGATTGTGCTATGAATGAGATATCTACTGGTCTGCTCACAGAACAACTGCAATCGCTCCATTTTCGATACATGCGTCAATGGACTTGACTCCACCTCGTGTGCTTGAAGGTATTTGGCAGGGCGGCTCATGAAGGTGCACAAGGGTTAGCACTGCGCCGTTACAGCGCCAGTGATCTGGACCGGGATTCGAATCCCGCGCTGTCTGTAAGGAGTCTGCAAGCTCACCCTGTGGGTTTTCCCTGGGGGGCGCACTCCAGTTTCCTCCCAAACGTACTGGGGTGTGGGGTGGTGGGGTTGGAATTGGGCGGCACGGGCTCATTGGGCAGGAAGGGCCCGTTACTGTGCTGTACGTCTAAAAGGCTGGAGTTCATGGTGTCAGAGGAAGAGTGTTAGTTCAGTCAACAACATAGAAGATGGAACCAATCAACTGGCTTTTCTCCCAATGGGAACCACAGAATGAGTATAGGGCACAAGACCCAATTCTCCACCTCAATTATGTACCGACCATATTAATAAATTGGAGGAGGCAGCCATGTTAGGTGTCCAAGTTTGCTGATGACCCAAAAATAGATGGGGGGGTGGGTGTTACAAATGAGGGTGTACGGACCCTCCAATGGGATACGGTTAAGTACCAAAGCCCGGCCAAGTGTGGAATAATGTGCACTTTGAAAGGGTACTCTCGAAGCAAAGCAGGAGAACGAGAAGTCAATCCATAGAACATAACAGCACAGAAACAGGCCCGTCTAGGCTGTGCTGTCCAGTCCCACTGACCTGCACTCCCTCCACAGACCTCCTATCCATGTCCCAGGACCCCTTTATTTGTCGATCATACCATAACTACTTATGCAGAGTAAAGACGAGATATTGTTTCTCCGGGACCATACATAAATAGGAGTTAGATATCTACAAGTACACTCATGTTGTAGGAATTGAGGAGTCTGATGGCTTGAGGGAGAGGGGGGACTATTGCACAATCTGGACGTGTGTGTCCAAGTGCCATGGTACCTCCTTCCGGTTAGCAGAAGGGAGTTTATAAGGGGGGGGTGAGAGGTCCTTCACAATGTTATTTGCCATCCGCCTGCATCGTGTGTTGCAGACGTCCATCCTAAAATATCAAAACTGAGCCTGCATTCCCACCACTCTCTGAGTGAAGAAGCTCCCCTCATGTTCCCCTTTCACCCTTAACCCATGGTTTGTGTCTCAACTGCCCTCAGAGAAAAAAGACGACTTGCATTTCCTCTGTCTACCCCCCTCATATCAAATCTTCTCCCATTCTTCTATGCTCCAGGGAATAACCTTCCCCGTAACTCAGTCCCTGAAGTCTGGGCAGCATCCTAGTAAAACCTTCCCTGCCCTTGTGCTACCTTAAAATACACGGTGTTCTTGTTGATTTTATGCAGGAAACTTTGGCAGCAGAGAAGGCAAATGAGAAGGAAAATGGTTCTTGAGAAAGGGTATTTGCCATTTGAGAATTATAGTCCAAAACTGACCCAAAAGGCTGACTTTAAATGAGAAACAACTGGACCTGCAGACACCACGGTTGAAATAAAAACACGATGCTGGAGAAACTCAGCAGGTCAAACCGTGTACTTTATGTAGCAAAGGTAACATCACCGACGTTTCGGGCTTGAGGCCGTTGGAAAAATGTCAGCAGGCACCCAAACAAAATGGTTGGGGGGGGAGGGTGAAGGGCCAGGAGCACAGGCCCACAAGCAGGTAATAGGTGGATAAGGGAGGGAGGGCCCACCAGCAAATGTGGGAGGGGGAAAAATGGAGATAAAGATACATAAACGTTTCAGGCTTGAGCCCCTCATCAGGTGACTTGTGTTAAACCTGCTCACAACTGGAATCTAGACATCATGAAGATGTTCCCAAGACCCTCTGAAGGGCACATTTTCCTGCTTTTGATCGAGATCAGGGTCTAGCTGTCATTTATCACAGTCCGAACTGCGCTCCAGCAGATGGCTCAATCCAGCAGGTAATGATAGGGGGGGGGGGGGGGGAGGGGACAGGTGAGGGGGGATGGGTGGAGTGGGGTGAAGGAGGAAGAGGGAGGGGAAGGAGGGAGTGGGGAAGGGGAGGAGAAGAGAGGGAGGGAGAGGGGGGAAGGAAGAAGAGAGGGAGGGGAGGGGAAGGAAGAAGAGGGAGGGGAAGGAAGAAGAGGGAGGGGAAGGAAGAAGAGGGAGGGGAAGGAGAGGGAGGGGGAAGGAAGAAGAGGGAGGGGAAGGAGAGGGAGGAGAGGAAGGGGGAAGGAGGGGGAAGGAGGGGGAAGGAGAGGGAAGGAGAGGGAAGGAGAGGGAGGGGAAGGAGAGGGAGGGGAAGGAGAGGGAGGGGAAGGAGAGGGAGGGGAAGGAGAGGGAGGGGAAGGAGAGGGAGGGGAAGGAGAGGGAGGGGAAGGAGAGGGAGGGGAAGGAGAGGGAGGGGAAGGAGAGGGAGGGGAAGGAGAGAGGGGAAGGAGAGGGAGGGGAAGGAGAGGGAGGGGAAGGAGAGGGAGGGGAAGGAGAGGGAGGGGAAGGAGAGGGAGAGGGAGGGGAAGGAGGAAGAGGGGGGAGAGGGAGTGGGGGAAGGAGGAAAAGAGGGAAGGAAGAAAAGGGGGAAAGAGGGAGTGGGGAAGGAGGGAGTGGGGGAAGGAGGAAGAGGGAGGGGAAGGAGGAAGTGGGGGTGGGAGTGAGGGAAGGAGGAAGAGAGGGAGGGGAAGAGGGGGAGGGGGAAGGAGGGAGGGGAAGAGGGGGGAGGGGGAAGGAGGGAGGGGAAGAGGGGGAAGGAGGAAGAGAGAGAAGGGGAGAGAAAGGAGGAAGAGAGAGGGAGGGGAGAAGGGGAGGGAGGAAGAGAGGAAGGAAGGAAGGAAGGAGGGGGAAGTTTACAATAGGAGATGAGCACCTCCCGGAGCCAGTCCCTGGAGCGCGATTGTTTTCGACATTAATCCGATTTAAACACCTTGGCGTCGCAACTCGAGGTGTTGCTTCCCCTCGCCATCTCCTTACCATACGGCTCCGAGTCTTTCCCTCCCGCCTCCTTCTTCTTCTTTCCCATCCCGGGGACACCGCTCGGCCCGAACTGCACCTGCCGACTCAGCGCCGCGTCGCCTGCACCTTGCCGCCCCGTCAGGTCTGTCCGGATTGCCCTCCCGCCCTGCCACTCAATCAGGCTAGCCCCGCCTCCGTGGGCATCAATCAATGGGCGAGTCCTGAATGGGGGGGGGACTGACGCACCCTCACCTGCCGGCCCCGCCCCCTTGCCTGCTGGCCCCACCCCCTTACCTGCCGGCCCCGCCCTCCAGGGGGCACGTCAATCAGGTGGCTCCTTGCCAGTGCAACCTGGCACATCTCCTTCAGGCCAGGGCGTCTGTGAGAGTTTCACAAGGTAAATATTGGGCTGGGTTCAACCCGACCACCCACCAGGCCGGGAGTATCAAGAACAAAACGAATCTTTCCAATATAGTCCAAGCTCTGAGTGCACAAGAACATCAGAAATAGGAGCAGGAGGCGGCCATTCAGCCCGTCAAACCTGCTCTGCCATCCATCCATGGCTGACCTGATCATTGATTCAACTCCACCCACCTTCCCCCATATCCTCTTTTTATGTAAAAATCTAACTAGTTTAATGAAGTCACCTCAGCCGCTTTCCTGGGCAGAGAATTCCATAGATTCATTTCTCTCCGGGGGTAAAAAAAGTTCTTCCTCATCTCCATCTTAAATCTACCCCCCTGAATCTTGAGGCTGCGTCCCCTCGTTCTGGTCTCACCTGCCAGTGATCTTATGATCTCCTTCCATTCTTCTGAATTTGAGTGAGTCTAATTCCAGTCTCCCCGGTCCTCGGTCAGAGAACTGCAGAAGGCTACCGCACAGAAACGCAGGCCATTCTGCCCCTCTAGTCTGTACTAGCCTCGCTAGTCCCACTGACCTGCACCCGTTCATAACCCTCCGAACCGCTCCCATCCAGTTTATTTTTAAAACTCAAGATTGAGCCCGCATTCACATCAGAAGGCAGTTCCTTCCACACTCCCACCACTCTCTGTGAAGAACTGCCCCCTAAACCTTTCCCCTTTCAACTTAAAACTATGACCTCTCATATTTATCTCCCCCAATCAAAGTGGAAAAAGCCTCCTCGCATCCATTCTCATAACACACGTCAGAATCAGAATCAGAATTTATTATCATGAACATATCACGAAATTCAGAACATTGCTGCATTATTACAGTGTAAATATTTATATGAACCACCTAACAAAATAAATCAAAAAAAGTGCAAGGAAAAGGCAAAGTAAGTCTATGGTTTATTGCTCATTCAGGAATCTGATGGCAGGGAAGAAGCTGTCCTTGTGCCACTGAGTGCTTGTCTTTAAGCTCCTGGACCTTTTACCTGATGGTAGCAGAGTAAAGAGGGCGTAGCCTGGGTGGTGGGGGTGGGGGTCTTGGAGGATAGAGGCTGCTTTTTCATGATGCTGTCTCCTGTAGACGTCCTCGATGGAGGACGTCTGGTGCCTGAGATGTCGCAGGCCGAGTTAACAACCCTCTGCGGTTTATTCTTGCCCTGAGAGTTAGTGCAGGCAGTGATGCAACCGGCCAGAATGCTCTCCACAGTACACCTGCTATGTTTTCGAGTCTTCGGTGATGTACCGAATCTCTTCAAACTCTTCATCCAGGACAGATCCTCAGAGATGTTGACACCCCAGGAATTTAAAGTTCTTGACCCTCTCCACTACTGAGCCTTCGATGAGGACTGGGTCGGATTCCCCCGACTTCCTCCCGAAGTCCACAGTAATCTCCTTGGATTTGCTGACATTGAGTGCAAGGTTGTTGTCGTGACACCATTCAACGAGCTGATCCATCTCCCTTCTGTACACCTCCTCGCTCCCCCTCAACGAGCTGATCCATCTCCCTTTTGTACACCTGCTCATTGCCGTCAAACACAAATATCTGAAAGATGCTATGTGTGGTTGAAGGGGGTACTCAAAGGGGGTCCTCAATGATTTTGCACACCTTCAAACTATGATCCCAGTAGGTCATGTCAATGGGGGGGAGGGAAACTCCAGTGATCCTCTCTACTGCTCCTGGGGTCCGTGGATTGATCTCCAATCTATTTCTCTGCAGCAACCGTCCCACACTGTGATGCAACCGGCCAAGACTCTCTTAATAGAGCTCCTGTAGAAGGTTAAAAAGATGGTGGCCAAGAGCCTTGCCCGCTTCAGTCTTCTCAGCAAGTGCAGTCTCTGTTGCACCTTCCTGACAAGTGAAGAGATGTTGAGTGTCCAGGATAGGCCAGTAGTTAAGTGAACTCCACTGCAGTTATTGGTGTGTTGTGGAGGGTGGTCGTTCCAGGTTCTCCTTTGTCTTGTCCACGTTGATATAGTTCCTCTCGCACTACACCCCAGCGAGGGACAGCTTCTCCACCAGCCTCTGGGGAACGATCGTATGAAATGCTGAGCTGAAGTCGATGAACAACAGCCTGGCATGTGAGGCATCAATCTCCAGGTGGGTCAGGACGGACTGAAGGGACAAGGTATCTTCTTCAGGTCTACGAACAGATGTCAGGTTCTGCTGCCAGAGAGTTAATACTGAAACATTTTCACTTCCATAGACGCTCAGTGTGCCCAGCACATTTTAAATAAAATTATTTTGTTTTACTGTTTTTTTTTACTGTGGATGGCTTCTGGAGCTCCTTGCCCAAGGAATACCACGGCAAACATTGCCTCAACGACATTCCCTCGGAAACCTGTCTGGTCAACCCTGCCAGTCCTGGGTTGTGATTCGTCAGTCCTCAACCAGTTCACATTACCCCCTCTCCCTTCCCAAGGATAACAGCTTTTGCCTACAATCCATTTCAGGTAGCCCAAAAGTTGAGATGCAAAGGCAGAGAAACTCCGCCAAAATGCATAATCACCTACCTCTCTGAATGTGCAGAGGTGGTCTCCGAGCTGCATATTCCAAACCCTCTCCAAGAGGGATAATCTCCACAGTGCAGTCCTCTGCCGATCAATTAATGGTAGGCTGATGATGCCATCTGCCCACAACCCATCTCCCCCCCTTCCTCCAAGTCAGGGTCGGTGGGGAGCCCGAAGGCAGTCGGGGCAGCGGGGGCTGTCAGTGGGGACCGTCGGGGCAGCGGGGGCTGTCAGTGGGGACCTTCAAGGCAGCGGAATTATCAATGGGGACCATTGGGGCAGCGGGGATCAGCAAGGCAGCGGGAGCTGTCAGAGGGTAGCCAGTGCTGGCTACGATAGCCTCACCAGGCCGCTTCGGCCTTCTCTGCAGCTCAAAATGCAGCAGAGCAATGGTTGTCTTCCCTACCCATAATCCCCCATGCAGCTGGAACTGTTCTGGGAACCATAGAGCGGTTTCAGCAGAATGGGGGATTATGGGTAGGGAAGGCGGCCATTGCTCTGCCATGTATTGATGACGGGTGGCGCTATAGCACTAGTTGCCCCACCTCCGTCAGATCCAGAGGGCGCCATGAGGCGCCTCTGGATATGAATGGGACACTGGAGCAGCCTTTTAAGGCTGCTGTCTGAAAGGTAAATTCCCATTTTTCCATCCTTTTTGTAGCCGGCCTCAAGGCGGAAGCCAACGTGAAATGGCCCAATGCTAGAATTTAGTAAAATTGCAGAGCACTGGAAATGCCCAAAGCCCCCAGCAACAGTGTAACAGAGGACTCCCTGATCTATGGGCTGTTCCCAGGGTCACATTCAGAACCACTGGAAGACCATCGATTCAATGGAAGACGCCCTTTGGTCAGCCCAAAACCCATTGAGTCTTTCAACGCACAGAGATGTCAGTGAGGGAATGCTGACCCGGGCACAGTCCAGGAGGGCGTGCTGTGGGACGCACTGAGGCCTGGTGCTCTGTGGGGAGGCACCACAGTCGAGAGCAGTGGTTCTCAACCTTTTTCTTTCCACTCACATCCCACCTTAACTAATCCCTGTGCCATCAGTGCTCTGTGATTAGTAAGGGATTACTTAAGGTGGGATGTGAGTGGGAAGGGAAGGTTGAGAATTACTGCTATAAACCCAATTGTTACTGAAATATTAGGCTTGAGAAAAATGGTCATTGGCCCATTTCCTTCGGAGTTCTGAAACAGTGCACATAATGAGTCAATGAGGGGTGATTTAAACAGTGGTTTTCAAATTTTTTCTTCTGTGTTGGATTATATTTTATATTGTATGTAGATATATTTTAAAGGAGATAAATTGTGGGGTTTTTTTTAAGTTAGGTCACAAACAAACACAAACATTTCACAACACTTAAAATGACAGAGCTCTGCTCAAACCAGACAGCTCAGGCTCCGAGTGCCTTTGTAAAGACAATGGAAACTGTTTTGCTGAAGGACTTCACAAATAGGTGTTAATTGGACATGCTATGGAGGAATGGATTATTGTTTTGGAAAGCAACAGATGAATGGACTTGGGAGATCGGGTCTGGAGCCTCAGTCTGTCTGAGTGCACTTGGCTGTTCTAAGAGGATCCTTGGTTTTCTCTGTGAGAGAGAATTCAGTTCAGCAGTGGCAAGCTTGTAGAAAAACCCCATTTTGAAGACGGGTTGTGAGTTCTTAGTTCAGCCTGGTCAAAGCCCTTGTGGTCCATGCAAGTAACCATTTGCGTTGGTGAATTTCTATTCCTGCTGGGTTTTGGGGTCCTCTGGGCTCATAACACTTTCCACCTTTGTACAACCTGAAGCAATCCCTTACTGATCACAGAGCACCGAAGGTATAGGGATTACTTAAAGTTGTATGTGAGTGGGCTCGAGTCCTCCCGTTACCGGGCACTGAGGGGAAGTCCCTCAAACAACAGAGGTGTGGGGAGTAACGACAAGGTACCACAGGGGTGGGAATGGGGTGCTTAGAGAACTAATGTCACAGTGTACATTGATGGGAATGTAGGAGATATGACTGATGCTATGGGTGTGAAAAAAATGTTTTATTTTTTGTAAATAATTTATGGTGAATAAAATCGATTTTGAGGGAAAATAAATAGGCCATGCCCAGAATTTTCAAATACCCACGACCTTCCAAACGTGTTGGAGAATCTCAGCCACGCAGCAGCTGCAGAAAGTTTTTTAAAAAGTAACCAACATGAGCCCTTTTAGAAAGAAACTGGGAGACAACCGAATAAAACAGTGGGGGAAGGAAACGAGGAAGGGATAGGGGGAGCAGCTCAGGCCAACAGGTGGGAGGGTAGAAGGGAAAAGAAAGGCTGAGAAGTGACAGGGGAAGAGGGCTTCAGAGGGCATTTGTCTTCACTCCATTAAGGACGTCTTTAAGAACGAAGGCACCCTCTATCCTTAAGGACCCTCACCACCCAGTCCTCTTCGCACTGCTACCATCGGGCAGGAGGGACAGGACACCCAAAACTGCAAGGGACAGCTTCTTCCCCTCCGCCATCAGATCTCTGAATGGGCAACGACCTACAGACACCACCACCTCACCTTTTTTTCCTCTTCCTTTTGCATGAACCTTTGCTTTTATTTTTAAATAGTTTATTTACGCAAATGTCATGTGTGGCAATATTTACACCCGGCACCTAATAGCCTGACTACGCCTGGGATGGTCTGATCTTTGAAGCTGAGCAGGCTGAGGCCTGGTCAGTACTGGGAGGGGAGACCGTCGAGGGCTGAGACCTGGTCAGTACTGGGAGGGGAGACAGTCGAGGGGCGCCAGGTGCTGTCGGTTTCTATGAGGGGTGCTGGACAAAGTGGTGACTCTCCATCTGCCTTAGGGTGGTGTGACGGGCCCAGAGGACCCCAAACCCCAGCAGGAATTACTTAAACAAAAGTTCCTTTTAATTTTCCTTAAGCATAAAAACAGGATCAAACTTTAGCTTATTACTATTAACTTAACTTAACCTCCTCCTAATTCTAAGCGCACATGTGTAATGTGTGTATAGGTTCTGGAAAGTTCTTTGATTCACTGTCCAATCTCACTTCTCACTCCTTGAAGTTCACTGGTATCAGGCAATTCTTATACTGTGCACAGAATTTAACATTTATAAATTTTCACCAGGTTCTGGTGCTTAAAGTCAAATGGTTACCACTCAGGAAGGTTCATGTTGATTTCAGAGAGAGATTTGTTGCTCGTTGGACACACACAAGCTGATTTCCTCTGATCAGTCACTTCAGGGTCTTGCTGAAGAAACTTGCCCCATCATTTGGTCTTCCAAATGATAACCTCTTCTCCCAGGTCACCCTTTGTTTCCTTTATTTCAGGAGAAACACTCTCGCCAGCCATTTCCTCTTATAAGGACCACAAGGGTTTTGAACAGGCTGAACTCAGAACTCACAACCTGTCTTCAAAATGGGGTTTTAACAAGCTGCCAGCTCACCAAGTTGCAGCCTCAAAAAGCTACTGTAGAACTCAGTTCTCTCTCTCAAAAAGAGAAACCCTGTTGGTTGTTTCCTCTCTCTCTCTCTTTGCTTTTAAAAATCAGAACTTCTTGAAGAGCTCCAAACCCCAATCCTTGAAAGATCTTTATGAGCACTTTGAGCCTGGACTGTTTATTTGCATCTGCTTCTGAAGTTCATTCCAAAAGCAGTTTCATTGTCTTTGCAAAGGCATTTGGAGCCGGGATGTCTGGCTTGAGCAGAGCTCTGGCATTTTAAACAAGATGTGTTTTGTAAGTATCTGTTTGTGAAGTGACCTACACACTAAACTCCCCACAATCTATCTCTTTCAGACATATTAACACATTATATAAAATATATGACCCATAACAGTCGACAAAAGTCAAAGAATTGCAGGTATGTTACATTCTAAATGTGGTATTACAATGACAATAATGTAACTTTTATCTCTACATTGGCACAACTCAAGAATATTTGACTCTCTCTCTTTCTCTCTACATATTCACTGCTACCTCTTCCCAGAGAGTCTCTCTCATCAGGAATATCCAGATCTCTCCAGAATATCCGTGTGGCTATGGGGGTTATGTGAGCACATTAGGCAGTGGGATCTGATGAGGTGGCTAGATTTGTCTCTGAAGAGACCCCCTTTTGCTTCCCTTTCCCTTCTTGGTGGACTAGGGGGGCATCTTTGTGTCTTTACGGGAAAACTAAAGTGAACCAATTTTGTGCACAGGATGCCTCGAACTCCCCCCATTGTGCTTAAAGTTTTCATGTCCTCTGGGAATACCAGAACCTCATTCAGGGAAATCTTTCACCTCCCCCACCTCCGCTCACCCCACAAAGTTCCATGTTCATCTCAAAAGCAGCCGGCTCTGGCTTTCCCCCGTCCAGAATGGGAACCTCCTTTTCAGGGAATCTATGACCCTGACGGTGCCAACCAACTGGCCGGAGTGTTCACGGACATTTTCAACCTCTCATTGCGGCAGACAGAGGGTCCCACCTGCTTGAAAAGGGCATTGATCATCCCGATACCCAAGAAGAGTGGTGTGAGCTGCCTCAATGATGACCGCACGCTTGCACAAACTTTAACTATGATGAAATGCTTTGAGAAGCTGGTCATGGCCAGAATTAACACGTACCCAAGCAAAGATCTGGACCCACTAGAATTCGCCTATCGTCACAATCGCTCCACAGCAGATGGAATATTGCTGGCTCTCCACTCAGCTCTGGATCACCTCAAAAACAATAACTCATACATACGGCTGCTCTTCATTGACTACAGCTCGGCCTTCAACACCATTCAATACCTTAGTGCTAGTCAAGAAACTACAAACTCTAGGCCTCCGTAACCCCCTCTACAACTGGATCCTTGACTTTCTCACCGGAAGACCACAGTCAGTACAAATCGGAAACAACATCTCCTCCTCACTGACGATCAACACGGGCGCACCCCAAGGATGCATGCTTAGCCCACTGCTCTACTCACTCTGCCTGCAACCAGTGAACTTGAAGGAATGAGAGGTGAGATGGATCTGTGAACCCAAGAACTTTTATGATCGTACACACACATTACATGCACATGCACTTAGAATTAGAAGGGGGTTAAGTTAGGTTGATTAAGTCAATAGTGATAAGTTAAAGATTGATTCTAGTTTAAAGATAATTAAAAGCAACTTTTGTTTAAGTAACCATTTGTCTTGTTGAGTATCTATCGCTGCTGGGTTTTGGGGTCCTCTGGGCTTATAACAACGGTAAAACCCTTTCCACCCATGAACCTGTGCCCAATTGACCTCCGACCTCTGGATGGTGGGAGGAAACCCACGAGAACATCCACCTCCTTAGAGCGCCAAGTTTGAAACCTGGTTTCTGGCACTGTAAGGGCTACACTAACTGTGCTCCGCTCTCTGTGAATTTTCCACTGATTCAGCGCAGAAACTCCTTCTTAAATAGGCAATCCTTTATTCTGAAACCATCCTCGTAGTTTGAGATTCTTTAGCATCCTGTCAGTGCCTGAATAGACTGCCCAAAGTAGGGGTGGAAGTAAGTATTGCTGTATTGCTTTTGGATGGATGTATGAATATGCAGGGATTGGAAGGGTATGGATCATGAAGAGATTCCATTTAATTGGCCATAGGTGCAGAGCAGGAGTGTCCAAAGTGGTCACTATCAACCCATGAAGGGGGGGGGTCGATGGGACTATCCAAAGGGTTGATAAATTCCTGGGGGAGGGTCTATAAGCATTGGAGGGTCAATTTAACTTTTTCCAAAGTAGGGACATATCTATGGAAAATAGCGCCAATGGTGGGGGTGGCCAACCCGTCGCGAGAACTGGCCTTGGCGGCCGCCATGTTGTATTTGACGATGAGGGAGGGTGGATGGAATGGAGGTCGATGAGGGGTCAAGGGCTCCATGAAGGGGTTGATGATCTGAAAAGGTTTGGGGAACCCTGGTGTAGAGATGGAGGCAAAAGCCCCTGCTCTTGCGCCGCGCCTTGCACTCAACGTTAGCAAAACTCAGGAGGTGATGTGGACTTCGGGAAACCAGGAGAGCACGAACCCATCCCTGACAAGGGGTCAGCAGTGGAAAGGGCCAGGAACTAACACCAAATTCCTGGGGGAGGGGGCAAACATCTCTGACGATCTATCCTGAGGTCTCCATGTTGATGCAATCGCGAAGGCGGCCCGCCGGCAGCTGTACTTCGTGAGGGGTTTGCGGAGATTTGGCGTGTCATCAACACAGGTCTATTCTGACCATTTTTCTGCCCAACCCTGCATACTGTCTATATCCTGCTGTAACCTACAACAACCTTCAGCACCATCCAGAACTGTGTCTTCTACCTCTTCATCCATGTCATTTATTTCAACCACAAAGAGCAGGGGTCCCAGCATGGCGAAACACCACTTGTCACTGACCTCCAGACAGAATGTGTTCTGTCCATTACCACTCCCTGCTTTCAAAAGGCAAGCCAATTTTGAATCCACACAGATAAGGTTCCATAGATCCTGTACCTCATGACTTTCTGAACGAGTCTTCCATGGGGGGCGGGGGTGGAACCTTGTCAAATGCCTCAATAAAATCCACGTTGACCACACCCTCATCAATTTCTCTTGTTACTGCCTCAAAATACTCAATTAGGCTTGTCAGGCTCAACTTTCCCCTCACAAAGCCATGCTGACTGTCCCTGAGAAGTTCATACTTCAAATAAATCCTGTCCTTAAGAATCCTCTCCACTAATTGATGCAAGACTCACTGGTCTGTAGCTCCCAGGATTCTTCCGTTACCTTTTTTAAACAAGGGGACAATTTGCCATTCTCCAATCCTCTGGCACCTCCCCTGTGGACAAGGAGGACGCAAAGATCATCGCCAACACCCCAGCAATCTATTCCCTCCCTTCCCACGGCAACCTGGGTTATATCTCCTCCAGTCCCAGGGTCTTATCAACGCTAATATTTTTAAATCAATGGAACAATGCTATAAAATCCCTCATGTGTATTATCTATCTCTATAGATTTCCTTCACCCCTTTAAGACCATGAGACATAGGAAAAGAGATACGCCATTCAGCCCATCCAGTCTGCCAGCCATTTAATCATGAGCTGATCCATTTCCCCACTCAGCCCCGCTGCCCGGCCTTCTCTCCCATAACCTTTGATGCCCTGGCTCTTCCTGTCCATCTCTGCCTTAAATACACCCAATGGCCCAGCCTCCACAACCGCCCGTGGCAACAAATTCCTGAAAGAAATCCCTCCGCATCTCCGTCCTGAGCAAACACCCTTCAATCCTGAAGTTGTGCCCTCTTGTCCCGGACTCTCCCACCGCGGGGAAACAACCTTTCCACGTCTACTCTGTCCACGCCTTTAGACATTCAAAATGTTTCCATGAAATTCTCCCCCCCTCACTCTCTTCCAATTCTCCTAAATTGCAATGAGTACAGGCCAAGAGCTGTCAAACACTCCTCATACAATAACCCTTTCAATTCCCAGAATCACCCTAGTGAACTTCTGTACCCTCTCCAATGTCAGCACATCTTAAACGAGGAGCCCAAACTGTTCACAGTAGTCGAGGTGAGTAATCTTTAAACTCATTGAAGCTGGCTTTCTGAGAGCTCTGAATTTAATGACAAGGTCCTTGAACGTCTACATCTATAACCCTTCCATTAAATATCCTTCCTTGGCCAATCACCTCACTCAATGTCATTGGCAATGCCTTTCAAAAGACAATCACTATATCAAGGAAGTGCAATAAACAAATTATCACTGTTAAAAGATTAATGTTTCCTGCTTCCTGGTGTAATCAAATGGAAAATTACGTGTTTGAGGAGGTGAGGGTCATGCAAATAGTTTACTGAGGACATTCCTAGCAGTGAACCTTTGCACCAAAGGCAGCGTCTTACAAAAACCTGGTAATCACTTCGCTTCATGGCTTGGTGAGCTGTAAATCAAGCATTTCCTGGTAATGTTTTGTGGAGTACTAACTGGTCACTGTGGTAACAGTGTAATTATTATCCAACTTGTGCTTTAGGTATGCCACAGCTTTGGAAATAAAGACTGATTGAAAGGTTTGAGGGAGATGTGTAGGGCTTAGTAGGCTGTTTAAACAATTACATTATTCTACAATAATTAGTATCATAATCAGGATTTATCATTACGAACAAGTCATGAAATTCGGGGTTTTGCGGCAGTGTCATAGCACAAACATTCACATTATAGCCATCTTACAACATTACGATAAAAATAATCGTGCACAAAAATTAAGGTGGCATCTTTGGTTCATTGATCCTTCAGGAATCTGATGGCGGAGGGGAAGAAGCTATCCTTGTGCTGTTGAGTGCTCGTCTGGACCTTTTCCCCGATGGTAGCAGAGTAGCATGGCCTGGAAAGGGGGAGGGGGGGTCTTTGAGGATAGCGCCAGCTTTTTTAAGACCCCGCCTCATGTTGACGTCCTCTTCAGAGATGAAGTCTGGGGCCTGTGATGCAGCAGGCCAAGTTACAACCCTCTGGAGTTTATTCTTGTCCTGGGAGCTGGCGCCTCCATACCAGGCAGTGATGCGACCAGCCAAAATGGTCCCCACATTCCACCTGCATAAGTTTACAAGAATGTTCGGTGACTTACCAAATCTCCTCAGTCACCTCACAAAGTATAGTCGCTGGCGAGCCTTCTTTGTGATTGCATCGATGTGGAGGCTCTAGGACAGATCCTTGGAGATTTTTGACACCTAGGAATTTAAAGGTCTTGCCAAGTTTTGTGTGTGCATGTGCACGTGCGGTTTGTTTCGTCCGGCTGTTTATGTACAGTCAGGTGATAATGGACTTCAATCTACCTGTAACCATTCTCTTATCCTTGCCCCTGCAGATGGTGATCTACCACCCCATATTCTTGGTCTTTCTCACTTTCAACAGAGAAATGATTCATATTAACAGAGGTCTTTTGCCAACTCGTTGTTGAAAGGTGGCAGGGACCCAGCTTGAGGTGTGTGTGATGCAGGGCAAAGGCCAGAATTACACACATTATCCGTCTCTCCAGACCATATCTGACCCCAGACAATATGGATGTCTAGGTCCTCCACCTTGTCCATGTTCAACTTATTTCTCAGTTCACTGGTTCAACGGCGCCAACCCCACCTCATCTCTGTATGCAGATCTACATCAATGAAAGCCCCGGGAGGGGGGGGGGGGGGGGGAAATCACTGACTACTGACGGCTCTACCATTAGCAATCAAGAGTGTCAATTCCTTGGTGTTTGCCCGGCGTACAATCTCATCTGGTTCCTTAACACCAGCTCCATCGCCAAGAAAGCCCAGCTGTCTTTGAGATGCGGACACTCTTGGACCTGCGTGTCGTTACCTCGCCATTATCAGACCATAAATCACACGAGCAGAGATCAGCGCATCATCTGCTCCACCATTCAAATCATGGCCGAGGCATTTTACCATCAATCCCATTCTCCTGCCCTTTCCTCATAACCTTTGACTCATAACCATATAACAATTTACAGAATGGAAACAGGCCATCTCGGCCCCTCTAGTCCGTGCCGATTTAAGTGAACTCCACTAGTCCCACCTACCCGCTCCCTCTCCATAACCCTCCAACGCCCTCACATACATGCACTCATCCAACCTTGTCTTAAATGACAAAATTTACCCTGCTGCAGCCACTTCTTCCGGAAGGTCATTCTACTCAGCCACCCCTCTCTGAGCGAAGACGCTTCCTCTCATGTTACTTCTAAACTTTTGCCCCCTGAGCCTTAACTTATGACCCCTCGTTCCAATCTCTCCTACTCTCAAGGGAAAGAGCCTATTCACATCTACTCTATCTACCCCCCCCCCTCAACCTTCTACGCTCCAACAAATAAAGACCCAGTCTACTCAATCTTTCTCCGTATTCTAGATACTGCAATCCTGGCAACATTTTAGTCAGTCTTCTCTGCACCCTCTCTACCTTATTGATATCCTTCCTATAATTTGGGGACCAGAACTGCACACAATATTCCAAACTTGGCCTCACCAACACCTTGAACAGTCAGTCGCAACATCACCTCCCAGCTCTTGTATTCTATGTTTTGATTTATAAAGGCCTGCGTATCAAAAGCCTTCTTCACCACCCTATCCCCATGAGATTCTACCTTCAGGGAATGATACACCGTTACTCCAAGATCCTGCATTCCTGTGTCCTCCCCTTCACTGCATATGTCCTGTCATGATTATTCCTTCCAAAATGAAGCACCTCCCTGGCGAATCGAGAAACTATCAACCCCCACTTTAAATCTACCCGGTGATAAGACGCCCACAGCCACCTGTGGTAACAAATTCTGCAGATTCTCCACCCACGGAATGAAGTCGTTTCTGATCTCTGTCCCAAAGGGAGGTCCTTTTTATTCTGAGTCTGTGCCCTCTGTTCGAAGACCCTCACACTACCGGATGTATCTTCCCCATGCCCTCACTTTCCTTTTCCCTTTCAAAATTTAGTTGGTTTCAATGAGATCCCCACCCTTCTAAATTCAGGCCCAGAGCCATTAAAAATGCTCCTCATGCATTAACTCTCTCATCCCTAGCCATTCCAATGTGTTTAACTTCTACTCCAACATATCTACGTCAACATGATCTGTGGTCCTGGAGTAACGCTATCTCGACTTCACCGCATAAAGGTGATTTGACTTGATTGGTCTTGTGAACCTCCTCTGGACCCTCACCAATGCCTTTCGATATGGGGCCCAAAACTGCTCACCTACTCCAAGTGTAGTCTCACGATCTGTAAAACCTCATCCTCTTGAAGTGAATGCTGACATTGCATTTACTTTCTTTACTACAGCACAGAAACAGGGCCTTTGGCCCTTCTAGCCTGTGCCAAACTATTTTTCTGCCTAGTCCCACTGACCTGCAGCCAGTCCATATCCCTCCATTCCACTCCCATCCATGTACCCGTCCAAACTCTTCTTAAATGTTAAAATTGAGCCCGCATTCACCTCTTCAGCTGGCAGTTCATTCCACACCCCCACCGCTCTCTGCGTGAAGAAATTCCCCCTAAACCTTTCCCCTTTCATCCTTAACCCATGCCCTCTGGTTTGTATCTCACCCACCCTTTCGGTGAAAAAAGCCAACCTACATTTACTCTGTCAATCCCCCTCATAATTTTAAATACCTCTATCAAATTTCCTCTGATTCTTCTACGTGCCAGGGAATAAAGTCCAAAGCTGTTTAACCTTTCCCTGTAACTCAGTTCCTGAAGTCTTGGCAACTCAATCTGCAAGTTAAGTTACTTTTAAATTTAAAAAAGTTAAATTTAGATATACAGCACAATAACAGGCCCTTTCGGCCCAGGACGCCAAATTTACACCCAATTGACCTACAACTCTCGGTACGTTTTGAACGGTGGGAGGAAGCCTGAGCCCACAGGGAAAACCCACGCAGACATCGGAAGAACGTACATTGCAGACAGCTCATTACGGCGCAAGAACCCCCACGTCCCTTTAGACCTCCGGTTTCTGAATTTTTCTCCCCATTTAGAAATTAGTCTATTACCAAACAGCATGGCCAAACACTTCCCTAGGGTGACGTGGTTGGTGTAGCGGTCAGCACCATCGGGACCGGACCTTGAGTCCGCACTGTCTGTGAGGAGTTTGCACGTTTTCCCTGTGTCTGCGTGGGTTTTCTCTGGGGGCTCCGGTTTCCTCCCAACATTCGAAACTTACCAGGGGGTGTTGGTTAATGGGGTGTGAATTGGGCGGCACGGACTCGTGGGCCAAAATGGGCCTGTTACCGTGCTCCATTCCTTCGGCCACGTCTTTGCCCATTCTCCAAATCCGTCCAAGTTCCCCTGCGGACTCTCGGCTTCCTCAGCACTACCCATGTACGTGCAGACGATCAATAAACTAAGCAAGGTATTTAAAAAAAAAACAGCACGAAGGCGTTTAATGAACAGTATCAAACAGAAGTCAAGCCCACAAGATCGAGCACATATTAAAAAAAAAGTCATTCACTTTGAAGTGTGTGGAGGGTGCAGGGGAGAGGGCTGGGTTTGACCTCCAGCAGTAAAACCGTGGACATTTCTACAATTCGCCAATCTCAACGAGGACATTGGCAACACAAGAGATAGCAGTCTCACTCTGACCTGTGATGAACGTGTGTCCAGTCAAAACGCAGAGGGGCCCATGACGTGGCTATCCCCATCACTGCAGAGTATTGAGGGGAGATTTCGGCACATGATCCAAGACATTCTATCCACTACAAGATTTTTTAAAAAAACATAAACTTGCAGGATGGTACAGACTGCACAGGAAACCACTAAGAGGGAGCTTGTTCCATGCAGGCCTCCCTGAGCAGATCGAGTGATGATTTGGATAACCCCACCTACCGACACGGAGCGGAGAGGATGAGAAGAACCTTGCATTTCATCTCACACCCTCTGCTGGTCCGGTTGCTCTACATTCAGAAAGCCAATCCCCGTTTTAGAGAAACTTGGCAGTCAGTTTCTGCTCCCACCAGCAGCGTTGAGTTCGATTTTGTTCTGTGCTGGTGATACAAGGACACGTTTTTCCCTTCATTTCCCCCCTGTGCTCCACAGTTTTAAATTTGTAATCAAAACAATTCGCATGTTATTAAAGTGAACGTTCCAGATTTGTATACATTTTGGTTTAATTACAGCACCTTTTATACATAGTTCCCCCATGTTTGGGACATTTGGCTTCACAAGGTGTTTGTGAGTACTCAGGTCTGTTTAATTGCTTCATTGGTGCGGGTGTAAGAGAGCTTCTTTCAAAGCCTTTGGATTCTAGTTGCCAATTTTCAACACGAAGTCCATGAAAGACATGACGAGGCTAAAGAATAAAACAGCAGGAGACATCGCCCAAACCTTAGGATGACCAAAATCAACAGTTTGGAACGTCTTTAAGAAGAAAGAGCTCAGTAATGGCAAAGGGATTAAAGGATGACCTCCACTTCTGATGCTGACGACAGAAGAATTCTCATCTTAATGAAGCAAAACAGCCAAAGCCCGTCTGACAGATCAGAAACATTTCAGCTGTGGACATGTCAATGAACGACCACTGTCTGCAGAAGACTTTGTGAATACTGCAGGATGCAAGCCAAGGCAGAGGTGGTCTGCTTTGGACACTGCAGGATGCAAGCCAAGGCAGAGGTGGTCTGCTTTGGACACTGCAGGATTCAAGCCAAGGCAGAGGTGGTCTGCTTTGGACACTGGAGGATGCAAGCCAAGGCAGAGGTGGTCTGCTTTGGACACTGGAGGATGCAAGCCAAGGCAGAGGTGGTCTGCTTTGGAGACTTTACGTCTCCACACTTTGCTCTTGCCATCAGTCTGACACAGGTTAATCTTGTCCACATGACCTTTATTCCAGAATTCTGCAGGTTATTTTCAATACCTCTGCCGCTAACTAGTGTTTACATCTTGCAGTCAAACCAAAATGTATACGAATAATCTTGAATAAAATCTGGAACATGCACTTTAATTACATGTCAGTTGGTCGATTACAAATTTAAAACTGTGGATCACAGGGGCAAAGAAAATTAAAAAAAAATCTTTGTCCCAAAACGTTATGGAGGGCATTGTATAAAATTCCATCCAAATGTCAGCTCCTCCAAAACTGGGTGTGCTCCCCTCACCACTGCTTCCCCCACCCCATTCAGCATAGCACTCTGCTTAGTGTTTTCCCAATATGGCAGGGATGGCCTAGTGCGTCATGCTACTCCCACAGCACCGTCCCCACCAACAGTGATCCACCAGGCATGGGCTTTGCCCTCTGCCTGACATCCCACGGTCCATCAGCACCACTCCTCTGACAGGGAAGGACTCAGTCCTGCCACGCGCGCATGCGGGTGGGCTGCCATCATAACAGGGTCAGGGCAGTGGCACTCTCAGGGGTGCGTTAACGGTCCCTCTGGCCCTGTCCTGGGAATGGAAGGCTGAGCCTCTTGTGCTGTGAAGAGGAAGGGAAGGGTTGAAAACCCTTTAAGCACCAGCACTTGGTTCCTTTTGTCCACTGACAAAGCCCCTGACCCTCGGATTATCACCAGCTCTCCCCACACATTTGTGTTGATGACCATGTCCAGCAGGAGATTCTAACCATCCACCCCTGACGTTCAATATCACGACTTTCCCCATCACCGATCATTATCATCCCAAAAATTTCTGTTGACTAGAACCAACCAGCCAGATTCATTGTGCCGACAAGACCTCATCAGAGGCTGGGGAACCTGAGGTGAGGGACTCACCGTTTGACCTTCCCTCCCCCACCTACAGGAAATGAGTCAGGTGTGTGATGGAATAGGCTCCAACAACTCTCCATTATCTCAACACCATCTGTGTCAAAGCCAATGTTTGATTGGCCTACCCACCCATCCAAACCCTCCTCCCTCCTCTGACAGCCCAGAGAGGATCCAGTGGGGCACTATCTACAAAATGATCCACAGTTACTTCCCCGAGTTACTCTGACAGGGCCTCCCAAACCCACAATCTCTGCCATCAAGAAAGACGAGAGGCATAAGAGAGGTTCATGGGATGGGAGGGCTACGGGCTGGCTGCAGGTCAGTGGGACGACGCAGAAAAATGGTTTGGCACAGACTAGAAGGGCCTGTGTTCTGGGCTGTAATGTTCTATGCTTCTAAGAGATGAGGACACTACAGCCTGCAGTTCATTACCTCCTCACCCTAACCCTCCAGTCTGTTCTTGGAAATATATCGCCCCAGTCCTTTGGGGGGAAAAGTCCTAATACCCCCACCCCTGCAGAACTGAGAGCTCGTTCACCAAGAAGGACTGCAATGGTTCAAGGAGGCGATTCATTTCCACCTTCTCGAGGGGCAATAAAAGGCGAGGTCTGAGAGAACTCACCGCTGACAGGGATGGAGTAAGTGACTCATGCCCGTCTCCAGTGGACGCAGGATACCAAGAGGTGTCGTCAGGTATGATCCAAGAGGACAATGAGACTGAATCTCCTTCTGAGACCTGGGAGCCAGGAAGGTGGAGTCATCACCAAGGGCCCTGACTAAGCAGGCTCCATTGTTATTTACCTGACCCACTGGATTAACCCTGCCCCCCTCCTCCATACCATGGGCCACTCCTGTAAATACAGCCTGATATCAAACACTGGCCTCCACCACACTCCTGAAGGAAGATTTTAAATTCACAATTTACTGTGGAAGGGCAAAACTAATGATGACACCTCCAGTTACTGGAAAGAGGAGCAGTTTGGGCTCTGTACAAGTGCACTGGAGAAACTCAGCGGGTCACACAGCATCCATAGGAAGTAAAGGGTACCCAACGTTTAGGGCCTGGGCCCTTGGAAACCTGCATACCTGGGAGAGTGGGGAGCTCCGAACGTTTCAACCACCCTTCCAAGTGTGGCTCTGTGCAGGCTTTTAAACACCCTGTTAAAGGAGCCGACGGTGTTTGTAAGTAAAACCCTGCCATGCTTGGCAGCGGCCACAGGGGTTGCAGCGGACTGGCGCGGGGCGCCAGAAACAGGGAGAGCACCCTCAACCCTGTTGAGAAGGAGGAGCATGGGAGACGACTGAGGGGCTCAGTGACAGGCAGGTTGCGGCGACTTACGGTTGGGGGACCCGCATGGGCTGCAGGAGGTGAATCCACAGGCACTCTCTTCTGTTTGTCTTTCTTCCTGTAAGGGGCACCAGGCCATGCTCAAGGCTGACTATTTGTCTGCCTTACAGCAGTCAAAAGTTAATGTACATCACCGTTGGATGGTGTGTGACTTGCTGAGTTTCTCCAGCTGGTTTTTGGATTGGACTTGACCCCGGCATCTGCAGACATCCTGTACAACAGTCATGGCCCCGAACGGACCCTAACACTGCCAAGTGCAGCAAGGAAAACAAGTTGATCGGTGCCGTGCGGAGGATAATCCCTGGGCAAATCACTGTCCTGGTGGGAGGGGCACAGTTACCAATGATCCTCGCCTTTTGATCCCATCCACCCCAACCCAACCCCCTGTAAGATGGGCCAGAGGTTCCGTGGGTAGGGGGGGAGTGAATAAGTTGGGGGGAGGGGGGGTCGGAGTGTTCTCTTGGTGCTGCAGAGAAAGGGAGAAGGGGAACCGAGCAAGGATGAGGAAGGCAGGGGGCTCAGGAGGGCCCGATTACAGTCAGGCTGCTTTCGGGCATGGTGTCCTGGTAGGCCTCGAGCCTGGCCAGTCGATTCTGCTCCAGTGCAATGGCTTCAGCTGAGTGCTTGCACTTCTCTGAGCCGCACTGACACGTAAAGTATTTGCACTTGATATCCCAGAAACGGTCGCCATAATCAAACCTGCGGAGAGAGATAAACGAGCAGTGAAATCTCACGAAGGCGTAGCCCTGGATGTGGAACGGGTCATTTAGGCCCTCCACTCAACGAAGCCACGAACCATCTTTCCCGCATGACCATTTTATTTCAGATTTTCGTTTCCTGCTGGTTCTTAATTTCAGTCGGTCTTGTAGATGTTTTATACCCCGTAAATTTAAGGAGTTTCTACATTCTTTGTAAGTTTGTACGGTCTGCCCGTGTTTGTGTTTCCTCCCACCGTTCAAAACGTACCAGGGTGCCTGGACTCATGAACCGAAAGGGCCTGTTACTGAGCTGTATGTCTAAATTTAAATTTTTTTTTTAAAATGTAAAATTTACTATCAATGCCATGTAGAGATTGGTCCATTGTAATTTTCTCTCTCCATAGAACTTGCACCAATATAAACCCAAATTATCAGAGATGCACTTTAGGTGGGGTGTAGAGGTTGGTTCCTTTTTACACTCTACCTGGCTTTGCACAAAGGTGAGGGCCCTTCTGGTTTGACCTCTGTGATACCCTAACCAAGATCACGGGAGTCACCTTCCCAGCAGACCCAGAGACTTGTCTGCCGGAGAACTTTACCACGGCGGGTAGATCACTAATTTTCAAATCAAATTCACAGAAACTGCCTTGTGTGTGACCAGGAGGTGCACAGCAGTAGTATGGAATTCTGACGCCCATCTACTCATGGACAGGTGGTCTTCGGAGATGAACAGCTGCATTCCCACTTGTAAAGGTCACGTACAATCTCAGGAAGGGATAGACACCTTCCTAAAAATCGGGCAGCCTTATTTAGAGCATACAGGTACATCACTGGCACCAATATAGAGTCACAATCGTTACTGGCTAGCAAGTAGACCTCTATAAAGATTTTAACACTGTGGGATTATTGTGTCTCCATGTGTTTTACTGTACTCTCTGACAATGGGATGATCTTTTTGTGATTCTTTTTCTTTGCTCTTCTCAGTTTAATGGAACGTATAGAGGGGAGGGGGTGGAGGGAGGGTATTTGGTATGATTGTTGATTGTTAAATAGATTTAAAATAATAAAATATTGCAAAATAAATGTAAAATTTAATATTTTCCAAACAGCTTCCAACATATGAACATCATTCCTTAAATAAGTAGGCCAATACCATACTCTCAAAACAGTCTCACCAATGGTCTACATCAGCCATTCTCAACGGGGCCAAGGAGTGAAATCATAAAATGTTTTTCACGCAGCTGGTTGAAGAGAAGTGCGGAAGAAACGAGCTAAATTTGAGTGCCTCACAGGGAAAGGGGCCCAGACACATCGAGCAGAGTCTGAAGGAGGCCAAACTTAAAGATTGGGTGAGAATGGCTGCCCTGTGTAATGATGGAAGGCCTTCTGGCTTTTGTTTTCATTCCCCTTCGTGATAAAGGGATACATTCTGTCAACTTCTATCAAACTGATCCATGCTATCTAAGACGCCAAAGCTAATTCCATTTGTCTGGTCCAAAGTTAGCCAAACGTTTTTTTTTAAAGTATTGTGTTCAGTTCTGGTCACCTCACTACTTCAATGAAGCAGCATTACAGTGCCAGAGACCAGGGTTTGAATCCTGTGCTGTCTGTAAGGAGTTCGTACGTCCTCCCTACGTCTGTGTCATGTTTCATCTGGGTGCTCCGGTTTCCACCCACCCTTCAAAACGAACCGGGGGTTGTAGGTCAATTGGGCGGCACGGGCTCGTGAGCCGAAACAGCCTGTTACCGCGCTGTATGTCTAAGAAAAAAAATTAAAGCACCTGGAGGAAACCCAATGCAGACATGGGCAGATCATACAGACAGCACCGGACTCAAGCCCGGGTCACTGGCAGTGTAAAAACAAGAGGTAAATCATGAAAATCTGCAGACATTGCGGTTGGAGTAAAAACACAAAATGCTGGAGAAACTCAGCGTCCTTAATAAAGGAAAGGTGAAGATGCACAACCAACATTTCAGGCTTGAGCCCTTCATGGAGGGATGAGAGAATGCTGGCATGGATCCGAACGTAAAAGTAGAGGGGAGGAGGGGGGTGGCAAAGGCAGGAGATGATAGGTGAAGAAAAGAGAGAGCAGCAATGAAGGGCAGGGGTGTTGGGTGGGTGGGTGAGGGGAGAACTGGAACGACAGGAAAGGGGGAGGGGAAAGAAAATGTGAGCAGGTTTAGCAGAAAAGTCGATGTTAATGCCATTTGGCTGGAGGGGACCAGACAGAAAATAAGCTGTTGTTCCTCCAATCTGCGGGTGATCAGGGTGGGATAGTGCACAAGGCCATGGACAGACACGTGAGCGTGAGAGTGTGGCTCAGAACTGAAATGGTTGGCTATTGGGAGGTCGCTGTTGTTGGCGGACAAAGAGAAGGTGCTGAGCGAAGCAATCCCCCGGTCCGTGACTGGCCTCTCTGAGGGAGAGCCAGATGCAGTTAAATAAGTCCTGTGGCTATACCAGTGAAGTGTTGCTTCATGTGAATGGTCTGTTTGGGGCCCAGGACTGTGGTGAGGGAGGAGGTGTGGGCACAAGGGAAGGTGCTTCGGGGGGAGGGGCACAATAAGTGGGGAGGGAATTGCAGAGGGAGTGGTCCCTGGGAAAGGCTGAGAGGAGAAGGAAAAGTGTGTCTGGTGGTGGGACTGTATTGGCGTGCTTTAACTTCTGTTTTCTGCCTCTTCCCCATTTCCAATTTGCTATTTTACGATCTCATGGAATCAATCTCCCTAAACCTGCCAAACCCTCTGACCATTTAGTTTCAGTGGAGAGGTTCACGTATGTAACCTGAGAACTCAGAGTCCAGGTGGCTGGGTGATGGGATGGGGAGAAGAGCGGAGTTTTGGGAGTATTATGATAAAGACAAGCTTCGTGCGTTGAGTCAGGTACCAGTTGGGGCACCGAGCTGTCCACAGCTACCTACCCTAGCTCCTCGTCTGTCCGGATGTCCCGGCTGCTGAAGAACGCAATCCTGGGAAATCGCAGGTCTTGGTGCAGCATAAAAACGCGGACAGGAATGATGTTCGGGTCGCACAGATGGTTAATGAAGCGGCTCACGTTGCCGTAGTAACGGGCATCGATGCAATACACCTCTCCATCCTGGAGGACACAACAGCAGAAAGCGAGGCGGGGATACGCGTCACATGTGGGTGCACAGTGCTAAACCATGGTCAAGCCAGGCATGCAGACAGCGAGGGTGGAAAATACACACACACACACACACACACACACACAGATGGAGACCTACATGATGATACACACATCCACAGATGTTGCTACACACACACACAGATAGAGACCTACATAATGATACACACGCACTCACACATCCACAGATGTTGCTACACACACACACACACACACACACACACACACACAGTGATACACAAATACACACACCAAACACAATATGGATATACAGTGTCAAAATTCAAGACTCCTTTATTGTCATGTAATAATTCAGAACATGTATTATTACACAAATTTGCTTTCTGCCTGCCGTAAAGCAAAGAGCCACCATTAATGGTGAGAGTTGAGAAGCGAGAGTCCCTTCAGAGACACTGAGTGTCCGTGGATTCGCCTCCAGCGCTCCCCCAGCCCCTGCAATTGCACAGGCCCCTGTTTGATCCATCGGTGACCCGAGCTCCAGGTCCGAACCTCTGACACGATCAGGCAGCCTTCAGCGCCCGAGGTCCTATGGGAGCCTTTCTTGCCCTCCTGAATCCTGGCTCTGACAGGTCATTCCCATGAGCCCGTGTGTTCATCAGCTGCCGAGCACCTCGCTATTCCGCTGCCGTGGACAACATCCTATAGGGTCGTCTCTTCTGCCTCACCTTCTCAATGGGGGGGGGGGGGGGGCGGGGTGTGTGATTGGTGCTCTGTGCTGGTCCACTGCTCTCCTGGAGTCTGCAGCCCCTCATGGCTGTTCCTGAGCACAGGTGCCGCCATCTTGGGCACTGACCTCCGAGGGTGCAGGATTTCACTTACCATTGGCTCCTTTAGCAGGCCGTTTGAAGCCTCTGTTGACATTAAGACTGGGCAGTGGGCTAAAGCCTAGGGGTCCGGAAAGTAAGAGGAGCTGTCTATACCACTGGTACATCAATGTCAATATGGGCTCACATGAGTCCTGGGTCCATCTGTCAATCAGGCTCCAAAATGCCAAATAGACTTTGGAAACCTGGGAGCTTGGTCTTTTGATAAATGATTGGGGCAAACATCACAGAATACCATGCAGTGCAGCGGCCAGTTTCATGGCCACCAGAATTATCCAGAAACCCCATGGTGAGAATGCACCTTATCTCCACTGAAGGAGCGGTGGGCGCGGTCGTGACTCGGAAGTGACTTAAGGAGCATACGCTGTGTTTTCCAACACCCCGGCTGGCAGTGGCGGGGGAATCGCGCTAGTCTCATCGACATGGAGGCGGGGACCCGCATCATGAAGAGAATGCGTGGGTGGGGTGGACGAGGAACTGGGGCGAGCTCCAGGGAAATCCATGGGCGGCTGCACAGGGGGGGAACTGTGCCCTGCCCTTTGCCCGTGCAAAGTTTTGGTCTACGGGTGGGTGGGCGGGCCACAATGACTTATTTGGGGGGAAGGAGGGCATGGCCTGCAAATGCTGCTCCCCACCCCATGATGCCGGCCATGAATTTGTGTATTCCCACCAGTGGATAAATTTAGATTAGCCCTAAGGCTAATAAATGGAACTATTTCACTTTATTCTATTCAACAAAGGGTGGGGGCTCAACCTAGGGCCTGGTGGTCGTTAATTTGCCACTGGCTCTGGGCGGTTGAACCCTACAGAGCAGCACCGCGTCTCTGCGGGTCTGCACCATTACCACAGTTCCAGCAGAGCCACCATTGTTTATATCACGTACAATGTTACACTCACAATGATAGACAAAGCCACACACAGTCTCACAAATGTATAGTAATGCAGATACAAACACAGAGCATCTTTTTCTTTCTCTCACATACACACAGCAGCAACCCCACCCCAATCCCACCCATTGTAGAAAGGTCCAGGACACTGGATGTACACGGCGAGGCCAGATTTCCTGCCTGTTAAACCAAACGCCAGGTGTTGTGGGTACCTCAATCCCCCACCATTGATGGGAAGCCCATTAAACAGGTTTCCAGGAGACATGTGAGAGAGAGCTTCAAACAAAAAAAAAAATTGAAAATAAACAGAGTGGCAGCAAATGGCCCTGATCCACTTTGCTACTGGCAAGGTGAGGCTCCCTTCAGGGGCGGGGTGTGAACTGTGGGACGGAGATCCGGTTTCCTATCTAAACTGGAGGGGGCTGCAGGGCTTATTAAGCAAAGTGCGGAAGTCTGCAGTTTAAAAAAAAAACACTGAAAAGCCGGAGGAACACAGTGGGTCTCGCAGCGTCCGCAGGATTACGATGTTCTGGGCCTGAGCCCTTCAAGGTGTGAGTGAAAAGCAGGCAGGCACCTGAAATAAAAGGCTGGGGAGAAGGAAAGAAGTTTATCCCTCCCCTTTTTTTCCCCCTTATAGCCCTGCATTCACAGAGCCGCCCTCTCCCCCCCGATCAATTCTCCCTTGTCCTCCTCCTCTGTCCAATTGGTTGTTAGTCTGTGTTCTTCTCTCTGCTCCCCCCCACCCCGCCTTCTCCCCCAGCTATCTTATTCACGCGCCTGGCTGCTTTTTACTCGATGAAGGGCTCAGGCCCGAGGCGTCGGTAATTTTTTTTAACCTCCTATGGACGCCGCTGAGTTCCTCCAGCATTTCTGTGATTTTACTGCGTACCTTATTATCCAGATCAAAGAGGTAAGAGTCATCCTCACGGACATCCGCCTCTGCATCCGAGATGATCTCACCCACATACCTGAACAGCAGAGATGGCTTTTAAAGTCAAGTTTATTGTCATCTGAGTGCACAAGTATAACCCAATGAAACAGCGTTTCGGCGCAAAACATAACGGGACATAGCACACCTACAGTCTATATGTAGCTCAAGAGTATTCATATAAATAAATAATCAAGGTTAGGCATGACTCCATGGCAGAGAGAGAGAGAGAGAGTGAGAGAGAGTGAGCGAACGTGCATGACAGCAGGAGAGAGGGAGAGAGAGAGAGAACAGATGAGAGAGAGAGAGAGAGAGAGAGAATGTGCTGAAGGCATGGAGAAGGAGAGGGGGAGAGAGGGAGGGAGAGAGAGAGCGAGGGAGGGAGAGAGAGAGGTGGAGAGTGTGAAGGAGTGTGTGTGTGAGAGAGAGAGAGAGCGAGGAAGAGTGTAAGCGAGGAAGGAGAGGGAGGAGGAAGACAAATAGACAGACCTAGTCAGGTACCTCCTTCCCATTACAACATCTGTCTTTGATGAAACCCACCCAGGGCCACATATCTTCCTACACAAAGGTCTGCATATTCCACTGAGTGGCAGCTTGGGATAAATGGACTGTCTGGAGTGACGGGTCAGGAAAAGGCCCAGGGTAACTGCAGGTCAAACCAGACAGGCACTTCATCCCCAATTCCAGAGTGGGAGGCAGGCAACCCTTCCCAGAACCTACAAAGGCTCCCAGAGACCTGGACCAAGGTGCAGCAGGATCAGTTCTCCATTGCATCACAGGGGGGGTCAAAGGCAAGAGGGACATGACATCCAGGCGTGGAGGAACAGGGGGCCAAGGGGCAGGAGGTCAAGGGATGGAGGAACGGGAGGTCGAGAGGTGAAGGGTGGGACTTTGAGGGATGTCAGTAAAGGCTGGGTGTCTGAATGTGGGCCAGAGGAAGAAGTAGGAGACAAGGCTTGCGATCCATCCCTAGGGATGACAACATTCCGGGCTTCCCGACCACAGCACTTACTCGCAGATGAAGGTTCCCTGTGGAATATCCTGCAGCGCTCGCACACCCCAGCCCATCTTCTCCGTCCGGTACAGCTGTAGTCGGACCCTTCCCAGCAAGGACAGGGTCAGGAAGCAGATGTAAATTAATGGGAATTACAGCATCAAATCCGCGGTTCTACCCCACCACTAATGCAGCTATTGACGTCGATGGCAGAGAAACGTCCCTTGAAATCCATGTTGATCCCTCTGCCCACCTACTCAAATCCCCAGTTACCAACATTAGACCTGAATCCTTCTCTGATTTGCCAATTTTAGTGTCTGTCATTGGGGTAATAATTGTTATATCTGAAGCCACTGCCACCTCTGGCAGTGAGTTCCAGATATTGCAGGACTGTAAAGGACAAGGCTCCACTGAGCTATCCCTTGCCCCTTCCCATCCCCATGTTCGCAAGACAGATGGGGGGGGGGGGGGGTCAACATACAGGTAAACATAGAGCAGAATTAGGAGAGGTGAACTGATTGGAACACAAGGGTCTGATGGGATTGAGACAGAGGAGGCGGAGGGAGAGAATCCCCCCTGTAGGGGAGCTGGGGAACAGAAGCATCACTGTGTGTTCAGAATAGGATGGAACTGAGGAGGACTGTGGGTCTATGGTCCTCTCCCCACCTAGGGTGGCCATTCTAAAAGGAGGACATGGTCATAGGTGACTTACAGTAAAAACATATGCTGCTTTTGCAATATCATTTAAATCTTATTTTAAAAGTGTTTTTTTTAAACAACATTGTTTATATGTGGTAACCTATGACCATATCCTCCTTTTGGAATGGCCACCCTTTTCTACATTGCAGGGAATTGTGTCGGGTCCTCTCCACACCCCAGGGAATTGTGGGTCCTTGGTCCTCTCCCCACTCTAGGGAATTGTGGGTTGGGTCCTTTCCCCACCCCATGGAATTGTGGGTCTTTGGTCCTCTCTCCACCCCATGGAATTGTGGGTCTTTGGTCCTCTCTCTACCCCATGGAATTGTGGGTCCGGTCCTCTCTCCACCCCGTAGAATTGTGGGTTTTTGGTCCTCTCTCCACCCCAGGGAATTGTGGGTGTTTGAACTCTCTCTACCCCAGGGAATTGTTGGTTGGGTCCTCTCTCCTGTCCAGGGAATTATGGGTTGGGCCCTCTCCTCACCTCTGGGAATTGTGAGACAGGTCCTCTCCCCACCCTAGGGAATTGTGGGTCACGTCCTCTCCCCGCCCCAGAGACATGTAGAGGCAAATGCACAGAATTTGTTCAAGGTGGAGACAGCCAGACATGTGAACTACGATGGAGGATGGAGTCAAGCTGATGGGAAGAGAGTGGGAAAGTCGCATCGAGATCAAGTTTGGATTAACTGTCCTCTGAATGAAAGCTGGCACAGGTTTCACTGGCCTTTTCTTCATCCTATCTTCCTAACCAGAAGCTATAGAGCCTAAGTCTAGCATCTCTAGGTATTTTATCAATTTCCATGGTTCTTGAACCTTCCTGACCAACCATAATCTACTCTTCTATCGAAGATCTGCTTTGTACTTTTTAAACATCACATTGGTTTTTGGACTAATTGCAACTGTGAATATTTATCTATCCAGAATCAGTCACGAATTCAGTGTTTTGTGGGAGAATCGTTGTGCAAACATTCATATTATAACCATCTTACAACATTGCTATAAAAGATAATTGTGCACGAAAAATAAGGTAGTGTCTTTGGTTCAGGAATCTGATGGCAGCAAGGAAGAAGCTGTCCTTCTGCCGCTGAGTGCTCGTCTTCAGGCTCCTGTACCCTTTTCCCGATGGTAGCAGAGTGAAGAGGGCCTGGCCTGGGTGTGGGGGGTCTTTGAGGAGAGATGCTGCTTTTTTAAGACACCGCCTCATGTTGATGTCCTCGATGGAATGAAGTCTGGTGCCTGTGATGACGCAGGCCGAGTTAACAACCCTCTGGAGTTTATTCTTGTCCTGAGAATTGGCGCCTCCGTACCAGGCAACGATGCAACCAGCCAGAATGCTCTTCACGGTATACCTGTAGAAGTTTACGAGAGATTTTGGTGACGTACCAAATCTCCTCAGGCAGCTCACAAAGTGTAGCTGCTGGCGAGCCTTCTTCATGGTTGCATTAACATGGAGGCTCCAGGACAGATCCTCAGAGATGGTGACACCCATTAAAACTGATATTTTTATGTGGTAACATGATTTCCACATTGCTTGTTGGTGTATTTTTTGTGCCCGTGTAGTTGCAGCAAGCAGGAATTTCCGTGTCCCTGTACGTTGCACTTATGGGTATCACAACAAAGCCTCACCATCTTTCTCACTTACTTGATTCCACTTTGGACCACACGATTCTTGCACGATCTCCAACAGGAACAGGCCTGATTACACTCGAAGATCAGAGGGGGTTCGATTTTGTTAAACTCTTGCAGGAGCCGCCCATCCTGTCAACGTGAAGGAGCGGAGGTTAACAGCGGGACTCCCGGGGGTGGGGGGGGGCAGCCGGGTGAGTCAATCGATAGCCTGGGACACCCATCCAGAGGCTCAATCGTCCCCTTGCAAGGATTATATCCCTGTCTCTCAATTCCTTTACCTTTCATCTCAAATTAACTTGGTCCATCTCCGGCAATGCATCCCCCTTTCTTGATCTCTCTGTCTCCATCTTTGGAGATACACTTTCTACAGAATTTTTCTTTCTAAATATTTTTATCAACTTTTACAGATATATAGATGACAAATGTAAAGAAATCAATAAAATTGTCTAATTTATACTCTACGGACATTTCTGACAAACCTACCATCTCCCATAACTACCTCGACTACACCTCTTCACACCCAGTCCCCTGTAAGGATTCTCTTCCTTTCTCTCAATTCCTCCATCTCCGTCATATCTGCTCCCAGGATGAAGTCTTCCAGTCAAGATCATCAGAGATGCCTTTGAATTGCGTAAGAGTAGTTAAGACTCCCAGGCCGGATAGAATGCACCCAACAGACATTTTTTTACAAACCGACCAACTCCCCCAATGACCTCTGCGAATGTAAGTGGAACCCAAAGAAATGTTAGAGAGAACATTCCATTGAGGGTTTTGAGAATTCAGCAAGGTTGAAGAAGAAGAACAACTCTATATTTGGTAAGGTAGTAAAAAACGATTATCCTTTGGGTAATGGACATGACCCTGATTAATGAATCCCAAGAGAATTCTAAGGGATATGTATTTATATGGGGCAGTCTGCTCGAATGTTCAAGAAACCTAAGGGTCTGAAGATATTAAAGCCAAGAGGGACAAGACCAGCTGCTCACACTTTGCAAAATGATTTAAAAAGTCTGTTTGTGTAGCTGTATCTGTGTTTGTTTTCAAACAACCAAAGGTTCATTTTAACACCTCGACTGCACCTCTTCACATCCAGTCTCCTGCAAAGATTCTCTTCCTTTCTCTCAATTTCTGTTTCCGCCGTAGCGACCCCCCCCCCCCAAACGAATGGCCCAATTTAATGGCAGGTGGAGTTCCAATCGACAACAGATCCTTGCTCCTCGAGGACCATCTCAAGTGACTGGGACACAAGTGCCGTGACTGAGGGATTCTGGGTAACAGCAAGGTGGGCGTTGGGTGGGAAAACGAAAGCAGCAAAGAATTCAATCTGGAACAAGATGACTTCAGGGATGGCAGAGAAGGTGGTCAGTGGTGGGAGACTGAAGTGGAGATTTCAGATTTATTGTCAAGTACGTACATGACATCACGTACAAGCCTGAGATTCTTTTTCTTGTGGGTGAATCAGAATTACCACTTATTGGCAGTCCAACAAAAAACTGTACTCAACGTACACATGTAAACAATTAAAGAAATGTAAGCAAACTGACTGTGCAATAGAAAGAAAAAAAATCACTAAAGAGTAAGAATCCTAAATGAGCCCCTGATTGAGTTTGTCGTTGAGGAGTCTGATGGTGGAGGGGTAGCAGCTGTTCCTGAACCTGGTGGGTGTGAGTCATGTGGCACCGCTACCTCTTTCCTGATGGCAGCAGCGAGAACAGAGCGTGTGCTGGGTTGTGACGGTCCTTGATGATTGCAGCCACTCTCCGATGGCAGCATTCCCTGTAGATGTTCTCAATGGGGGTGGGTTTGCCTGGGATGTCCTGGGCTGTGTCTACTACCTTTTGCAGGGCTTTCTGCTCAGATATCTTAGTGTCCCCGTACCAGACCAAGATGCAGCCGCTCAGCACGCATTCCACCACACACCTGGAGACATTTGCCAGGGTTTCTGATGTCACACCGAACCTCCGCAAACTCCTGAGGAAGTAGAGGTGCTGACATGCTTTCTTCACGATGCCGTTAGTGTGCTAGGTCCAGGAAAGAGTCTCTGAGATAGTAACACCATTGGGATTGCAGCAGATCCTTGAAGGTTGTAGAGCAGTTGGATGAGGTGGGTGAGAAGTCCATTGGTTTCTTGCCTGAGACACAGAGTCTTGTTGGGCTTGAATAAACCACCAGCGAAGACCCAGATGGAACATTTGGACCTTTCTGGTCATCACATTAGAGGGAGGGGGTGTGGCAGCAAGGAGGGGGTGGAGAGCATTAGAATCAGAATCAAAATTTGTTATCATGAACATGTCACGAAATTCGTTGTTTGTGGCAGCATCTCAGTGCAAACATTTCTATAAACCACATTTCAAAATAAATAAAAATAGTGCAAGAAAAAAATAAGAAAGTAAGGCAGTGTCTTTGGTTCATTGATCGTTCAGGAATCTGATGGCAGCAGGGAGGAAGCTGTCCTTCTGCTACCGAGTGCTCGTCTCCAGGCCCCTGTACCTTTTTCTTGATGGTAGCAGAGAGAAGAGGGTGTGGTCTGGGTGGTGGGGGTCCTTGAAGATAGAGGCTGCTTTCTTAAGACACTGCCTCTTGTAGCTGTCCTCGATGGAGTGAAGAAAGCTGCCTGTGATGTTGCAGGCTGAGTTAACAACCTCCTGGAATTTGTTTTCTTGTCCTGAGCTTTGGCGCCTTTGACGGTAATGCAACCAGACAGAATGCTCTCCACCTGAAGAAGGTTTCAAAAATCTCCGGTGACGTATCCGAATTTCATCAAACTCCCCACAAAGTATAGCTGCTGGCGAGCGAGCCTTCTTCGAGATTGCATCAACGTGAAAGCTCCAGGTCAGATCCTCGGAGATATTGAAACCCAGGAATTTGAAGTTCTTTACTTTCTCCACAGATGAGCCCTTGATGAGGATTGGGTCACGTTCTCCTGAAGTCCACAATCATCTCCTTGGTTTTGCTGATACTGCACACAAGGTTGTTGATGTGACACCACTCAACCAGCTGATCGATTTCCCTCCTCTACTCTTCATCATTGCCACCTGTGAATCTGCCGACAACTGGGGGGTAACTGGCAAATTTTTAGATAGCATTGTGCCCAGTCACACAGTCATGGGCGTAGAGCAAGTGCACCTGTGTTGATCGTCAGTGAGGAGAAGACTTTGTTGCCAATTTGTACTGACCATTAGCGAGGGTGATGTCAGTGTTGGGAGAACAAAGCCACTTTCCTTGGAATGGAAATTCAGTCAACATGTACAAGGTGATGAGTCAGCTCAGGGTGAACAGGAAGGACCCATAATCTCTTGACAGAAGGTCAATTATTGAGTTTCTTGCAAGAAGGATTAGAGAGAAAATGTTTGTATGGGTGGAACGGGACAGTGGATGTGTGTAGCTGTGGGGGCTGGATGTGTGGAGACTGCTGGACAGTTCTGTGACCTGCAGAGCTGAAGATGGGGTGAAGTATGGCAGGGAACCGTGACATAAATCTCTGATGATTCCACAGGAACTCGAAAGGAAGTGGCAGACTGCAGAGCATCAGATTGCAAGTCAATCCACAGGACCATCAGAGCATCAGAGAGGATCAATGGGATCTCTCTCTACCCCACCACCACCCTCAACGGCATTTAATGGGATTGTTGTCAAGAGGACCCCCCAACCACCCTGCACACAGCATCTTCCAGCTAATCCCGTTGGGGAAAAGTACAACATAAGAAATAGGAGCAAGAGCAGGTCATCCGGCCCATTGAGCCTGCTCCGCAAGTTAATGAGACCCTGGCTGATCTGATGATCGATATGCCTTTTCCCCATATCCTTTAATTTCCCCGACTATGTAAAAATTGATCCAACCATGTCGTAAATATATTTACTGAGGTCGCCTCCACTCTTTCAATGGGCAGCAAATTCCAAAGATTCACCACCCTCTGGGAAAAGCAGTCCCTCCTCATCTCCATCCTAAATCTACTCCCCTGAATCTTGAGGCGAGACATACGTACATTAGCGAGGGTGGCGGCACGAGTCCATCCCGCCCAGTTTACACCTAATTACACCGGTATGTTTTGAGCGGGAGCAGGAAACTGGAGCCCTCAGGAAAACCCAGGCAAAATCAGGGAGGATGTACAAACTCTTTACAGACAGTGCAGGATTCGATCCCAGGTCCTGATTACTGGCGCTGTAAAGGCGTTGCGCTGATTACTAGGCCAACTGTGCTGCCCTTAGTTCTGGTCTCCCCTACCAATGGAGTAAAACATCTCAATTGGGCACCTTGGCTCCACCTGCCGCAATAGCATGCATCTCCCAGTGGCCACTCACTTCAATTCCCTGCCTCATTCTCTTGCCGACAAGTCTGTCCATACACTGCCAGGCTGAGACCATCTTATGTCTGGGCACCCTCCAACCGAATGGCATTAACATCAACTTCTCCAACTTTCATTATCCACCCCCCTCGCTCTGTTTTTCTCCCTTTTCCCTCTGTCTCCCTTTGGATAGACAAAATCAATTCTTATCTCTCTCCTTATCATGTCCAATTAACACCTTTTGTTGGCCTGGTCTCCTCCCCCAGCCGGCACTGCTTTGATTCTGAAACTTCCTGTTTCTCTTTGCTTATTCTTTGCCTATTCCTTGAAGAAGAGCTCACGTTTGAAACGTCACCAATATATCTAACTCCTATGTACGCTGCAAGACCGGCTGAGCTCCTTTTGCATTCTGGTGTGTTTTTCCCCTTACCTACCTCTATCTTATCTATCTATGCCTTTCATAATTTTGTATAGGACCTCAGCGGGTACAGTTCCAGACGTCTCAACCTCTCCTCGTAGGCTAACCCCCTTCATCCCTGGAATACAGGGATGCAGGAGTACCAGAACCACCAGGCTGAGAAACAGCTTCTTCCCATGGGCTTCGAGACTTCTGAACGACAAATGAACTTCTCATATAAGCCCTCCAAGAATCTGCTATTTATTTAAGATTTGTATATATGTACTGCGCATACGTGTATTGTGTCTGCTTGTGTGTTTGCACCGAGGGTCAGAGAACCCTGTTTCAGCGGGTGGCACTTGTACAATCGGATGATAAATGAACTTGAATGTTACCTTATCATACCAGCAGCGGATACTGAGCTGGCCGCAGAGGCAGTTACTGGAGGAGCAGTCGTCCAGACAGGTGCAGTGCTGTGGAGAAAGTAGGCCGAGTGAGCAGAGGGACAAAACATAACCGAACCTGCCGAATCTACTCCCAGCTCACTGACATTCAGGGCAACAGTTTCGAGGCAGACCCAAAAAATCCATGAGGGTTAAAAAAAAATCACTGCCCAAGATGGAAAATGGAAATCTAAATCAGAAAAATGAAACACAGTAGGTCTCGCAGCGCCCACAGTGGGGTAAAGATATATGATCAACATTTTGGGCCTGAGCCCTTCTTCAAGGTACCAGTAAAAAACAGGCAGGCGCCTGAATTAAAAGGCTGGGAAGAATGGACAGGGACTGAAAAGCTTCTCAGATTGGAAGCCTGTGACTAGTGGTGGGCCTCAGGGATTGGCACTGGCAACCATTGTGGCTTGTTGTTTATATCAGTGATCTGGATGATAAGGTGGTGAATTGGATCAGCAAGTTTGCAGATGACACTAAGACTGGAGGCATTGTGAACAGGGAGGGAGACTTTCAAAGCTTGAAGAGGGATCTGAACCCAACTCGAAAAATGAGCCAGAAAATGCCAGATGGAATTTAATGCAGACAAGCGTGAGGTGTTGTATTTTGGAAGGACAAACAAAGGTAGAACATACATAGTAAATGGTAGGGCCCTGAGGTGTGTAGTAGAACAGAGGGATCTGGGAATACAGGCACATTATTCCCTGAAAGTGGCGTCACAGGTGGATAGGGTTTTAAAAAATTTAAATTTAGACCTACAGTACGATAACAGGCCACTTTGGCCCATGAGCCCATGCCACCCAATTTATACCCCATTAACCTACACTACACCCCTGGTGCCTTTTGAACGGTGGGGGTCCCCAGAAAAACTCCCCATTGGCTTGGGGAGAATGTACAAACTCCTTGCAGACAGTGCGGGATTCGAACCCCAGTCTAGTCCCGATCACTGGCGCTGTAAAGGTGATGCACCGCTCTTGTAAAGAAAGCTTTTGGCATCTTGACCTTCATAAATCAAAGTATTGAGTCTAATAGTTGGGATGTTGTGGTGAGGTTGTATAAAGCATTGGTGAGGCCAAATTTGGAGTATTGTGCAGTTCCGATTGCCAAACTACAGGAAGGATATCAGTAAGATTGAAAGAGTGCAAAGAAGATTTACTGGGATGTTGCCGAGTCTTCAGGAGTTGAGTTACAGGGAAAGATTAAACAGGATAGGGCTTTATTCCTTGGAGCGTAGAAGAATGAAGGGATATTTGATAGAGGTTTACAAAATTATGAGAGGTGTAGACAGAGTGGATGCGACTAGGAGATAAATACAAGAGGACATGGCTTTATGGTGAAAGGTTTAGGGGAAAACTTCACTCAGATAGTGGTGGGAGTGTGGAACGAGCTGCCATCTGACGTGGTAAAGGCAGGTTCACTTAAGTTTTAAGAATAAATTGGATAGGTACAGGGAGGGGAGACTTTTGGAGGGTGATGGAATGGGTGAAGGTCAGTGGGACTAGAGGAATGATGTTTCAGCACAGACCAGAAGAGCCAAATGGCCTGTTTTTTTGTACTGAAGTGTTCTATGGGAAGTAATCTTGTCTGAATGCAGTTTGCTGTTCTAAGAGGGTCATGAGAGAGAGAGAGAGAATTCAGTTCTACAGTTCAGCAGCAGCAGCTGGGACTGGAACAGGACAAGCTGGAAAGCTTGTGGAATCCCCATTTTGAAGATGGTTGTGAGTTCTTAGTTCAGCCTGTTCAAAGCCCTGGTGGTCCATACAAGAGGAGATGGTTGGCTGGATAATGTTTCACCTGAGATAAGGGAAACAGAAAAGGATCTCTGTGGTGACCTGAAAGAAAGAGGTTATCATCTGGAAAACCCTGATGGGGCAAGTTTCTTTAACAAGACACTGAAGTGGCTGATTGGAAGGAATCAGTTTGTGTCCAATGAGCAACAAATCTCTCTCTGAAAACTGAAAGAACCTTCCTGAACGGTAACCATTTATCTTGTAAACACCAAAGCCTGGTGAAATTCATAAATGTTAAATTCTGTGCACAGAATAAGAATTGCCTGATATCGGTGAACTTGGAGGAGTGAGAAGTGAGATTGGACTGTGAATCAAAGAACTTTTCTGAACTTATGCACACACATTACATACACGTGCACTTGGAATTAGAAAGGGGTTAAGTTAATAGTAATAAGTTAAAGTTTGATCCTGTTTTCATGTTTAAATATAATTAAAAACAACTTTCGTTTAAGTAACCATTTGTCTTGGTGAATTTCTATTGCTGCTGGGTTTTGGGGTCCTCTGAGCCCATCACAGTGGAATAAAACAGGAAATACAGGGTTGGGGAAGCATCTGAGGAAAGAGGAACATTTGATGTTTCAGTTCAAAGACGTTCAAGGGCGTGGACAAGACTGTCGTAGAGATGACGGCGCCTGGCTGTTGGAATGATGAGAGCAGTTAGATGGAGATTAAAATCCCCCCACCACACTCCCTCGGGATTGGGGTACCTGTAGGTGAGTGATGTTGCGGTCAATGTTCATTGTAGATGTCTCACAGTTCTCAGAGATGTATTTGTAGTCTTCCGGGGCTGACTCCTCATCCACTGCGTTCACACACGGGATTGGGACGTTCTCGTACCCTCTGGCAATGTCCCTGAGAAAGGGAGAGAAGAGGGAAGGCAGAAAAGCAGACAACAGTTCAGTGCAAGCAAAAGTGGACCTTTTCTTTGCCAGCCTGTTTTAAATCAAAATTCATACCCCTGTTATTGTCACTGACAACTTGCTGTCTGTGGGATATTTACGATCAAGATTTCAAGAGTCAATCTATTGCAGTGTAATGAAGATAGTGTAACATTACTCAAAATTTGTTTTTGTCTGTCGTAAGGCAGGCACATTCGCCATCGACAGACATTGCCTAAAGTGTCTCTTACTGTTAGAGAAAGAGAAGCAAGAGAGAGTCCCCTTAGAGTCACCGAGTGTCCGTGGATTCGTCTCCAGCGCTCCCGTAGTCACACAGAGTCCAGTTCAAACCATCAGGTACCCGAACCCCAGACACAAACCTCTGATAGGGTCAGGAATCCTTCTGCGCCCTGGGCACTCTCTCGCATCCCAGTTCCTTTCAGCCAGTCCGCTACTCAGTCCAGTCGCCAGCAGTTCACAGCCTACATGGGTTCCTCACCTCAAGTTGCCAACAGCCTGCCGCCTGTTTGTTCTTTAGCCTCAGAGACCCCTCACTGGTCCACCGCCGTGGTCACTGCCCTGTGGGTCATCTCCTCTGCTTCTCCTTCTCAAACAGGTTGGGGGGGGATGGTCTCCTCATTTTGTGGTGCCCTGCACCAGTCCTCTGCTTCCCCAGTGTCCATAACCCCTTGTGGCTGTTGCCAGACCCCATGGTTGCAGTGTTTTTAAATAAAACTACCTTCGGCTCCATTTACAGGCCAGTTAAAGCCTGTACAGGGCTGATGGCAGTTGGACTGGGCGGTTGGACCCCACGGGTGCGCTGTGACCACGGTCCCGGTAAGTCCACACCAGCAGTAGCCCCCGTTGTTACAGCAGTTCCAGCAGTGCGCTACCATTTTTCTGTAAGCTGGATATTCCAACGCTATCCACAAGTTTGCCTATGACACCAGAGTTGTTTGGAGATTCACAGACAGCAATGAGGAGGCTTAGAGGGGGAAGACGGATCAGCTCGTTGAATCGTGTAACGACAACAACTTTGCGCTCAACGTTAGCAAAACCAAAGAGCTGATTATGGACTTCAGGAGGGGGAAAATCAGGAGAACACGAACCAGTCCTCATTGAGGGGCCAGTGGTGGAGAGGGTCAGGAACTTCAAATTCCTGGGTGTCAACATCTCTGAGCATCTGTCCTGGAGTCACCATGTAGATGCAATCATGAAGAAGGTTCATTGTGAGGAGTACGTCACCGAAGACTCTTGATAATTTCTGCAGGTGGACCGTGGAGAACATTCTGGCTGGTTGCATCACTGCAACATCACTGGTATGAAGGCACCAATGCTCAGGACAGGAAAAAAATTCCTGCAACATCATGGGCATCCGATTTCACTCCATCAAGGACATCTACAAGAGGCGGTGTCTAAAGAAAGCAGCCTCTGTCCTCAAGGACCTTCAACCACCCAGACCTCTTCACTCTGCTACCATCGGGAAAAAGGTAGACATTTGCCTGAAGGTGAACACTCAGCGGTACAAGGACAGCTTCTTCCCCAAATCTCCTCAGAGACCTCACGAAGTATAGCCCATGGCAAGCCTTTTTAGTGATTGCATCAATGTGAAGGCTCCAGGACAGACCCTCAGAGATGTTGATACCCAGGAATTTGAAGCTCTCGACCCTCTCCACGACTGAGCCCTCGATAAGGTCTGTTCCCCACAATCGTCTCCTTGGTTTTGCTGACGCTGATCGCAAAGTTGTTATTACAGCACTCAACGAGCTGCTCTATCTCCCTCCTATACGCTTCATCCGTTTGCGATTCTGCCAACAACTGTGGTATCGTCGGCAAACTTGTAGATGAAGTTGGAATGGTGCCTGGCTTTTAATGTAGGTTAGACAGGTTCATAATAATTTTTTTTTGTTTTAATATATAATTACTATTAATCAGTTTCCCAAACGCAAATTGCAGTGGAAATGTATTTAGTGGGAGAACCGTAGGAGTTTTGCGAGTGTTTTATGCTGGGGGACACTAAACCACAGGGTATTAATGTGTGGATTTTATACGACATATAAGGTGACTCCTGCTTTTGAGGCGACATTTTTAAAGTTCAAATACTTCCTTATATGCCGACATACAGGTGCTCAACTCACGATAGGGTTGCATTCCAGCAAACACATCGTAAGTCGAAAACAAGTACCACACCTCCCATTTTTTAATAATTAAATTTTGAACACCTTTATTCCACACTGAAAAAAACCATTAACGTACACAGCTGAAAGCACACTGGCATAAAGAATGTTTGTGAGGCGTTGAGCGTGGTTGAGTCAACGTCATGAGAGAGTCTGCTGTACGACACTCTCACCGTCGCTCAGCAATGGTAGATAGAGTAGCATGCCATATATCGCAAGTGTGGGAGCAGATCAGAACTCAAAATTGAAAGTACAGATTCGAACCATTGTAACTTTGAAAAATCGTAGATCCGACCTACAGGGGAGCACCTGTATACGGTAATCTCTATGTAAGTCTGCCTGCTCGACTTTTCTGCACAGTCTGTGCCTGACATGAAGGACATTTGATGTTGCCTGACATTTGAGATTGTGGAATGTCAGCTTGGTGAGAAACAGGTTTTGGCAGCTTCCACCGTTCCACCCACAGGCCGACAGGAACTATCAAGAGCTGGTGGAGGAACTCACAAGTCGGACACTGTCAGTCGGGGAAAGTAGTCACAACTTTTCAAACTGTAATGGGGACGCCCCTCAGCGGAAGTCAGCCGTAATGGCACAAGCTCTGGGGGTGGCAAAGCTCAGCTCAACACTACAACGGATCACTGTCAGCCCACCATCTCGTCCATTCTCCCATCTACCCCCCCCCCCTACCCTCCCCGTCCATCACACCCACCTCCCACCCAATCCACTCTCCTGGTCCATCCAATCCCACCCCAGCCAGCCTGCCCACCTTCCCGGCCCACCCCGTCCACTCTCCTGGAACATCCAGCCCCACCCCATCCACCCCACCCATCAAGCTTACCCTCCCCGGGCCACCATCTCGCCCATTCTCCCGTCTACCAATGCAGCGGAAGAGCAGCCTGCCTGTGTTTCCTTGTGGAGTGTCTGGAGGCCCATGGGAGAACATAGAATTATTTCAAAGAACAGCAGGGGTCACTTCTCCTATTCAATGGCATTAAGAGGACTAAAGCCTTCAAACTGCTGCTTTTGGGAGCTTATATGGCCAGTGTTTCCTCCACACAGCAGAGCCCTGCAGGGAAACACACGTCAGTGGCTGTAGAGGGGAGGGAGAGACTGTGACACTGTGCTGGGGTTAAGATGCACAGAAGGGCAGAGTCTGCATAGTTGCTGCCCACATTGGGCTTCTCATAGAACACTACAGGCCTTTCAGCCCTCCATGTTGTGCCGACCCATATATTCCTTCCAATTGATTGATGATGGGGAGAAGGCCAGGTAGTGGTGCTGAGTGAGAAAATGGATTAGTTCATTGGACTAAATAACCTATTTCCACTCCTATGTCTCATGGTGTTATGTCATGTTACTCCAATCGTCATTGTACGGCCTCTAATTCCATTTTATGGGCAATGAAAATTATGGCAGCAAAGGTTTTATTTTAATCTTGTGCTGATTTTTGTGAAGCTCGACAAGTAACCGGTCACACAGACTGCAGGTTCTGGAATCCGGTGCAATAACCAAACTGCTGGAGGAACTCAGTGGGTTCAGCAGGAACACTGGCAGAAAAAGTTTCAGGCCAGAACCTTAATTAGGACTGCTCAACCCACCAAGTGAGTCCAATAAATCTGCTTTCTTATCCAATTTCTCTCCCGCGTCTCTCTCTCTCTCTTTCTCCCCCCCCCCACCCACCCCGGAGGGGATCACCTCCTGCTTCTCCCCTCTTCCCCTCCCTGGTAAACCCTCTCCAGGATCTTCACATCCTCCAGAAACCTCACCTGCTGACGATCTTCTCCGTGCGGACCGCTCGATTGATTACCCCTTGCTTGAGTCTCTTGTTGAGCTGGAGGGCGAACCAGACCTGCGAGTTGATGATGCAGCAGTCTAATGGGCTGTCGCCTTCGCGGTTCTTCACCTCGATGTCCGCTCCCCGCGACAGGAAGAGTCTGCAACGACAGAGCCTGGCTGAAGGCTGCACTGGCATTCTGACCATTACCCTCCCCGGGAGTCCATTCAGCCCCTCAAGCCTGTCCCGACTCCAACTCTTGTATCACCTGCACTCACTGCTCTCACCAGTTTTGGAAGAGAGCTTCCAGAATCCCATGATTAAGTGTCTTTACCTGCCACCCTCCCACACCCCCCCCCCCACTCCATCCCACACTATTGCTAAGTCTGTGAATCACCAACAACAATTTGGTTGTTGTACCCCTGTAAATGAGCGCATGGGTGTGTGTGACTCTGTATGCCTCTTAATGCAGCTTTGTGTGACCATGCCACCGTTTGTATGCATGCCTGCCTGTGTTTACATGTGGAATATATGTCCCCGCACATGTCTATGTATGTGCTTGAGTGTGCATACAGATGTGTTCTTTGTGTTTCCACCTCTATCAGTGGGCGGCATGGTTAGCAATCTGGACCGGGGTTCAAATCTCACGCTATCAGTAAGGAATTTGTATGTTCTCCCCATGTCTGAGTGGGTTATTGCCGCCGGCTCTGGTTTCCTCGCACCGTTCAAAAATGCACGGGGTTGTAGGTTGATTGGGTGTAATTGGGCGGCATGGGCTCATGGGCTAAAAGGGCCCGTTACCGTGCATGTTTGTTTCCTGTGCATGGGTGAGTGCATGGTTCCGTGAGCAACGTCCTGCAGTGGTGCAAGGTGCAGAGAGTGGCTTGCAGTGACCTCTCGTGGAACATCCTAGAATGACATGGCATGGTGGCATGGGGGTTGAATCTGGTGCTGTCTGTAAGGCGTTTGTACGTTCTGCCCGTGTCTGGGCAGGTTTCCTCCCACCCTCAAAATCATACGGGGGTTGCAGGTGGACAGCAAGGGCTTTTGGGCTGAAAGGGTCTGTTAGCGTGCTGACTATCTAGATTTTAAAAAAATTAAATTAAAAGCGGATCAAGGCAACTGGAATCCACCAATGCCGGCCGATTATTGCTGGACATTGACTCGAGAGGCGTCAGATGCTGAGTACAAATGAAAATCAGCGGCAAAACATTTTTGGGTCAGTTCAACTAACGCAATGTGTCAGCGTCATTATGCGATTAAACATCCTATATTCAATAAAAGTCAATTTCATGTTTCTCCAACTTCCTACGTGATACAGCAAATCGGAAATTATCTTTTGTGTTCAGCTTGAGGTGGTCTATCATAATCCCCAATTTTTTGTCAGGGAGCAAACCTTTTGAAAAAATTTGTTGCCCCAGTGTAATCAGAGGCTACAACGGACATAGGAGGTTACATAGGAGTGTAGGGGCTACAGTGTGGTTATGGAGATAATAAGTTATGTAGGGGCTAGAGAGGATTACGGAGATTGGAACAGTTAAAGGCGCTGGGGGGGATTCTGGATAGGGAGGAATATAGGGGGCTGGAGGGGCTTACAGAAATAAGGAGTGATGTCAGGACTTGAGGGGGTTATAGACGGATGAATGTAGAGGTTAGAGAGGGTCACAGGCAGGCATAAGGCAATTTCATGTGCAGGTCGAGTACCCTGAATCTGAAACGCTTGGGACCAGATGTTTTTCGGTGTTTGGGCTTTTTGGAGTTTGGAACAGCGGAACTAAGCAGCACGGTAGCATCAGTAGAAATACCTGTATCAGCGGTCAAACAGCAACAACAAACAACAGCCGGCTTTTTGAGTGTCGACATGAAAATTCACATGAAATAGTACTTGCCAAAAAAAAATCTGTCCTTACAAAAGAAGGCCACCTCCCCACTGCCACCGCTGGTCCCCGAAACCTCCCCACTGCCTCCACCAGTCCCTGGGAGTCCGAGGCTACTTCTTTGATGCAGAGGGCACCGCACCTGATGTTGAGAAAGGAGTCGCTGTCACTGACTCCGGCTATAGCTGATGCTGAAGACTCAGACCCAGCTCCGTTTGGCACCTTCTTGGCCAGAAGGAAAGATTTAATTTTTTTTTTACTGTTATTGTAATCAAACTGGCACCAAAAGAGCATCAGAGCCCCACGTGGACAAGTTGAAATATTTTTCCACTTGTGATGTCATGTCAGCTCTAAAAGATTTTTTGGTTTTTGGATCTTTTTGGTTTTCGGATCTTTGGATAAGGGGCACTCAACCTGAAATATTACATGTTCTGTACTATTACATGACAAGAAAGGAATCTAGAATCTTGAAATGGAGAGATGAATATAGGAGATGCAGGAAACACTGTAAAGGGAGAGGTGCAGGAGATGAGGGCGGGTGGATTGTATAGGGTCTGAAGGAGTACAGAGACGGGGGTGAGTGGTTTGTGGATGCATTTTTGGGTCAGAGTGTTTGGAGTTTCAGGGATCAGGAAAACCAGACCAAAAGTTTTACTATGGAGGCCTGCTGGTTTGGAAGACATGGGACGGTGAGAATAAATAGCGGGGGTGAACGAGCGAAGGTCAGCATAAACTCGCTTGCGAAAGGCAGGTGATTTCAGATACACGTAAACTGACAGCTCAGAATGGACAAAACACAGAAATACTGGAAGAACTCAGCCGGTCTTTTCGCGCCTATAGGAGGCAAAGATATATTAGCGACGTTTTGGGCCTGAGCCCTTCTTCAAGCTATGAGTTAATAGGCGTATGGATTAAAAGGCTGGGGAAAAGATAGCAAATGAGGGGGGGAGGGGGAAATACAGACCAACAGATGGTAAATGGATATGAAAAGGGAACAGGAGAGAAGAGAGAGTTGATTTTTGCTCTGTGAAAGGGGACAGAGGAAATAGAGAGAGACAGAGACAGAGCTAGAAGAAAGGAGAGGGGTAAGATGGGGGAGGGGGAGAGTTTCCTAATGGAAACCGGAGAAGACAATGTTAATGCCGTCCAGTTGGAAGATGTGTTCCTCTAATTTGTGGGTGGACTCAGTCTGGCAGTGTATGAGAACACGGCCAGATGTGCCAGCAAGAGAATGGGACGGGGAATTGAAATAGGAAATCCACGCTATTGGAGTGGACAGAGTCGAGTGCCAACGAAGCGATCTCCCAGTCTCCATCCAGCCTCTCCAATGCAGAGGAGACCACAATGGAGTACTGGATGCAATAGATGACACCTGCAGATTCACAAGTGAGGTGTTGTTTGAAGCCCCAAATGGTGGTGAGGGAGGAGGTGTGGGCACGTGGAGCATCTCCTGCACTCACAGGGGAAGGTGTAGAGAGTGATTAGTTGGGGGTGGGGAGACGGAGTGGACGAGAGAGCGGTCCCTGCAGAAGGTGGATGGGAGGAGAGGAGTATGCATGTCTGACAGTTCAGAACGGACAGTTCAGGGGGTCTGACCGACCCCTGTCAGTGACACCGCACACTGAGAACATGTCTGTTTGCAGGAAAATGGATACATACATGACACAGTCGTAGAAATTCTCCCGAGCTGCAATGTGCAAGGGCGTGTCTCCGTGCATGTTCACTGCCTGCAGGTCACACCGAGCATTCAGGAGCACCTCAGCAATGTCAGAGGAACCAGCGAAGGCTGCCCAGTGCAAGCAGATGTTCTCCTCCTGCGGGTGGGACAGCAGTGTTACAGCACACAGTTACAGAGAACTGTCACACAATACAGTTGGCACCCAGCAGGGCCACGCAATGTATGATTTACACCATGATACAGTGCAATTACAGAGCTCAGAAAAGCAACGTGGTTATAGAGAGTAGGACTTTCCATAGGCATGTAACAGAGAGTGAGACTGGGAGATTAAAACTGGGCATCATGGAGCAGGCAGAGGAACAAATCACATTTTCTGCATGTTGTGATCTTGTGGAAACACCATCACAGAAATACAGTAAAATCCCTGGTAAATGGCACCTATAGGGATCATGGATACTGGATATGCCAATTTTCCGGCTGCCTGAGACACCCTCTTACAATATCTAATAAACCTGCATGAAGAATAAACAGTTTAAAATACAGTGCAAAATGTAAATTTTGACAGCATATTTGACAGCATATAAGACCCTCCCCAATTTAGTGTGAAATTTTTTTTTTAGTGAATTGACAGAATACCCGGTAAGTTGGCTAATGGGTTCCTTCTGCAAGGCCCCCTGTAGATTTTGTGTGTGTGTGTGAGTGCGTGCGTGTGTGAGTGCGTGCCTGTATGTGAATGCGTGCGTGCCTGTGTGAGTGCGTGCGTGCCTGTGTGAGTGCGTGCGTGCCTGTGTGAGTGCGTGCGTGCCTGTGTGAGTGCGTGCGTGCCTGTGTGAGTGCGTGCGTGCCTGTGTGAGTGCGTGCGTGCCTGTGTGAGTGCGTGCGTGCCTGTGTGAGTGCGTGCGTGCCTGTGTGAGTGCGTGCGTGCCTGTGTGAGTGCGTGCGTGCCTGTGTGAGTGTGTGCGTGCCTGTGTGTGAGTGCATTTGTGTGTGTGTGTGAGAGTGCATGTGTGCCTGTGTGTGTGAGTGTGTGTGCATGCATGTGAGAGTGCGTGTGTGTGAGTGCGTGTGTGTGAGTGCGTGCGTGTGAGTGCGTGCGTGAGTACATGCGTGCCTGTGTGTGTAAATGCGTGCATGTGTGAGTGCATGCGCGTGTGTGTGAGTGAGTGTGCGTGTGTGAGTGCGTGCCTGAGTGTGAGAGAGTGTGTGTGTGTGTGTGAGTGCGTGCCTGAGTGTGAGAGAGTGTGTGTGCGTGAGAGTGTGTGAGTGCGTGCACATGCCTGTGTGTGAGTGAGTGTGTGTGTGCAGAGTGTGCGTGTGTGAGTGCACGCGTATGTGTGCGTGTGAGTACCTGTGTGAGTGCGTGCGAGAGTGTGTGTGAGTGCGTGCGAGTGTGTGTGAGTGCGTGCGAGTGTGTGTGTGAGTGCATGCGTTCCTGTGTGTGAGTGAGTGTGCGTGTGCGTGTGAGAGTGCGTCTGTGTGTGTGAGTGCGTGCATGTGTGTGTGTGTGCGTGTCTGTGTGTGAATGCGTGTGAGAGTGCGTGTGTGTGAATGTGTGCGTGCCTGTGTGTGAGTGTGTGCGTGCCTGTGTGAGTGCCTGTGTGTGAGTGTGTGCGTGCCTGTGTGTGCACATGCGTGTGTGAGTGCATGCGTGCCTGTGTGTGTGTGTGCCTGTGTGTGAGTGCGTGCATGCCTGTGTGTGTGCGTGTGTGAGAGTGTGTGTGTGAATGCGTGCATGCCTGTGAGTGTGCATGCCTGTGTGAGTGCGTGCGCGTGTGTGTGAGTGCATGCATGAGTGTGTGTGCATGTCTGAGTGAGTGAGTGAGTGAGTGAGTGCACGCACGCGCCTTCACGCTTCTCGATGAAAATCCTCCAGCCCTGCATGGCCGAGACGCCGAAGCCTCCCTGCACGTGAGCAACAGCAGAAGCACGTTCTCCTGCCTATCACTCACTGACACTGTGCCCCATTCAATTTGCTTGAGGGGGAGGGGCGTGGTGCCCGAGCATCGAGGCCCAGCGCTCCCCTCAAAGCAAGCGATCGATCGTACCATCGGCGTGCGCTACAAACACGGCTGCTGCACTGCTGGCGGCGGCCGACGTGGTCGGCATTCTCACTGGAGGAAGTGAGCGGCTGTGGTAGCGGCTCCGGAAAGCACGGGCCACCCAAGGGAAGGTGGCCCGTGAAGGTGAGGGCCCACTTGCAAGACAGCTGCAGCACCTCCGTGGGCTTCTTGAAGCTGGGCAAGTAGTTTGAGCACTTTCTATTTTGGTGCCCAAAATGGCAGCACCAAAATGTCACCTTCACATATAGGACCCAGGGTGGTTTTCGAGGCGGTTATTTTAGGTAAAAAAATAAGTGGGTCCTATATGCCATCAAATACGGTAATTGAAAAAATAATATTGTTGTCCTTAATTACATTAAGTTCATTTTAATCAGGTTAATTCCTGTAACTTACAAAAATTAAATTTGAACCCTGGTCATTGACGCCCTTCAGCACTGTGCTAACAGCTACACTAACTGGGCCACCATCATAATTAACCCCCCCTCCTCCAAGTTTCCAGTTAAAGCCTTTACTAATATTAAAATGAGGTAAAGACTCTTACTCGACATCGGCTGGCTCTTCGTCCTGGGTGCCACCGTTTCATTCAAACAGCTGCTGCGGGCGGGCATGACCGGGGTGCTCCGTTGACTGATTGTTTGCTCCCAAGGGGGTTGTGTGTTGCTTCAGAGAACATTCACTTTTATAATTTTAAAGTTTTATTTATATAAATTTTTAAAAATTTATTATCCTGATTTTTTTTGGTTGGTTTGCCTGAATTTCGGATTCCGGGGATTTTACTGTAGTTGTTAGTTGAGCACTGAGAGAAAGTATCTTGGGAAGATTAGAACAACTGTGGCAGGGTGACTGAGCTGCTCACTGAGAAATTTGGGATTCCAATTGACTTCATCCCAGGAGAGGACGAGTCCATGAGTGTGTTTTAATTTTCGAAAGCAACAAATTCAAGGAGGGGTTCGTTGGAAAGAAAAAAACAAATATTCACTAAGAGTGGAGAAGATGGCGTTAGCAGTTAGCGCAAGGCCTTTACTGTGCCAGTGATCGGGACCGGACTGGGGTTCGAGCCCCGCGATGTCTCTAAGGAGTTTGTACTTCCTTCCCGTGTCTGTGTGGATTTTCTCCAGGGGCTCCAGTTTCCTCCCACCCTTGAGAAATGTTCCGGGGGTGTCGGTTGATGGGGTGTAAATTGGGTGGCACAGACTTGAGAGCTGAAATGGCCTGTTACCGAGCTGTATGTCTAAATTTAAACTTAGCTTGAAGTCTTTCAGAGGGAAATTATTCCAAGCGTGGGTTAAAGAGCGCAGTCCCAAAGCATGTTACAGAGTACAGTTACAGTTCAAAGTTACAGAGCACAGTCCAAGAACATGGTTACACAGCACAGTTCGGTTACAGAGCCCAGTTCCAGAGTACAGACACTGTGCAGTTATAGTGTGCCGTTCCTCAGCACCGTTTCAAGTGTCGTAACACAGGGCAGCTCCACAGTGCAGTTGCAGAGAGCAGCTTCCCTGCACAGCTTCAGAGTACAATTAGGGACTGGAGTCTGACGGCGCGATTACAGAGCACAGTTCCACAGCACGTTACTGAGCGCAGATACACCACTCAGTTCCACAGGGCAGTTTTCAGAGCGAAGCTCCACCACATGTTGACAGAGCACAGATGCACAACACAGTTACAGAGAGTAGTTCTACAACACAGTTACAGAGCACAACTCCACAACACGGTTACAGAGCACAGATCCACAACACGGTTACAGAGCACAGATGAACAACAAGGATACAGAGCACAGATCCACAACACGGTTACAGAGCACAGATCAACAACACGGTTACAGAGCACAGTTCTACAACACGGTTACAGAGCACAGCTCCACATCACGGTTACAGAGCGCATTTCTACAACACGGTTACAGAGTGCAGCTCCACAACACGGTCACAGAGCGCAGTTCTACAACAAGGTTACAGAGAGCAGCTCCACAACACGGTTATAGAGCGCAGACCTACAACAGGGTTACAGAGCGCAGCTCCACAACACGGTCATAGAGCACAGTTCTACAACAAGGTTACAGAGCACAGCTTCACAATAAGGTTACAGAGCACAACTCCTCAACACGGTTACAGAGCGCAGTTCTACAACACGGTTACAGAGGGAGTTCTACAACAAGGTTACAGAGCACAGCTCCACAACACGGTCACAGAGCACAGTTCTAAAACATGGTTTCAGAGCGCAGCTCCAACATACGGTTACAGAACGCCACTCCACAACACGGTTACAGAGCACAGTTGCACAACACAGTTACAGAGCAAAGATCCACAACACGGTTACAGAGCGCAGCTCCACAACACGGTTACAGAGCGCAGCTCCACCACACAGTTACAGAGCGCAGTTCTACAACACGGTTACAGAGGGAGTTCTACAACAAGGTTACAGAGCACAGCTCCACAACACGGTCACAGAGCACAGTTCTAAAACATGGTTTCAGAGCGCAGCTCCAACATACGGTTACAGAACGCCACTCCACAACACGGTTACAGAGCACAGTTGCACAACACAGTTACAGAGCACAGTTGCACAACACGGTTACAGAGCAAAGATCCACAACACGGTTACAGAGCGCAGCTCCACAACACGGTCACAGAGCACAGTTCTACAACACGGTTTCAGAGCGCAGCTCCAACACACGGTTACAAAACACCACTCCACAACACGGTTACAGAGCACAGTTTCACAACACAGTTACAGAGCAAAGATCCAAAATACGGTTACAGACCACAGCACCACAACACGCTTACAGAGCGCAGCTCCACAACACGGTTACAGAACGCAGTTCTACAACACGGTCACGGAGCACAGTGCTACAACACGGTTACAGAGCACAGCTGCAAAACACGGTTTCAGAGCGCAGTTCTACAGCACGGTTACAGAGCGAGTTCAACAACAAGGTTACAGAGAACAGCTCCACAATAAGGTTACAGAGCACAGCTCCACAACACGGTTACAGAGCACAGTTCTACAGCACGGTTACAGTGCGCAGCTACACAACACGGTTACAGTGCTCAGCTGCACAACACGGTTACAGGGCGCAGCTCCACCACACGGTTACAGAGCACAGTCCTACAACACTGTTACAGAGCACAGTTCCACAACACGGTTACAGAGCGCAGTTCTACAACACGATTACAGAGCGCAGCACCACCACACGGTTACAGAGCGCAGCTCCACCACACGGTTACAGACCGCAATTTACAGAGCACATTTCTACAACACAGTTACAGAGCACAGCTCCACCACACGGTTACAGAGCAGAATTTCACAACATGGTTAGAGAGGGCAGTTGACCTACACGGTTGCAGAGCGCAGCTCCACCACACGGTCACAGAGCACAGTTCTACAGCACGGTTACAGAGCGAGTTCAACAACATGGTTACAGTGCTCAGCTCCACCACACGGTTACAGAGCACAGTCCTACAACACTGTTACAGAGCACAGTTCCACAACACGGTTACAGAGCGCAGTTCTACAACACGATTACAGAGCGCAGCACCACCACACGGTTACAGAGCGCAGCTCCACCACACGGTTACAGACCGCAATTTACAGAGCACAGTTCTACAACATCGTAACACAGCGCAGCTCCACGACATGGTTACAGAGCACAGTCCTAGAGCACGGTTACAGAGCGCAGTCCTACAACACAGTTACAGAGCGCAGCTCCACAACACGGTTACAGAGCTCAGCTCCACAACACGGTTACAGAGCTCAGCTCCACCACACGGTTGCAGAACTCCACTCCACAACACGGATACCGATCGTAGTTCTACAACACGGTCACAGAGCAGAGTTCTACAACACGGTTACAGAGTGCAGTATCAGCACACGGTTACAGAGCCCAGTTCTACAACAATGTGACAGAGCACAGCTCCACAACACCATTACAGAGCTCAGCTCTAGAACACGGTTACAGAGCGCAGCTCTACAACACGGTCACAGAGCACAGTTCTACAACACGGTCACAAAGCAGAGTTCTACAACACGGTTACACAGTGCAGCTCCACCACACGGGTACAGAGCACAACTTCACCACACGGGTACAGAGCGCAGCTCCACCACACGGTTACAGAGCACAGCTCCACCACACAGTTACAGAGCGCAGTTCTACAACACGGTTACAGAGCGCAGCTCCACAACACGGTCACAGAGCACAGTTCTACAACACGGTTTCAGAGAACAGTTCTACAACAAGGTTACAGAGTGCAGCACCACCACACAGTTACAGAGCGCAGCTCCACCACACAGTTACAGAGCGCAGCTCCACCACACAGTTAAGGAGCACAACTCCACAACACTGTTACAGAGCGCAGTCCCTCAACTTGGTTACAGAGAGCAGCTCCACAACACGGTCACTGAGCACATTTCTACAACACGATTGCATAGCGCAGCTCCACCACACAGTAACAGAGTGCAGCTCCATATCATGGTTAAAGAGCACAGTTCTACAACGCTGTTACAGAGCACAGATCCACAACACAGTTACAGAGCGCAGCTCCACCACACAGTTACAGAGCGCAGTTCTACAACACGGTTACAGAGCGCAGCTCCACAACACGGTCACAGAGCACAGTTCTACAACACGGTTTCAGAGCGCAGCTCCAACACACGGTTACAAAACAGCACTCCACAACACGGTTACAGAGCACAGTTTCACAACACAGTTACAGAGCAAAGATCCACAACATGGTTACAGAGCACAGCACCACAACACGGTTACAGAGCGCAGTTCTACAACACGGTTAAAGAGCGAGTTCAACAACAAGGTTACAGAGCAAATATCCACAACACGTTTACACAGCACAGCTCCACAACACGGTTACAGAGCGCAGCTCTACAACACGGTTACAGTGCACAGCTCCACAACATGGTTACGGTGTGCAGCTCCACAACACGGTCACAGAGCACAGTTCTACAACATCGTCACAGAGTGCAGCTCCACGACACGGTTACAGAGCACCGTCTTAGAGCATCATTACAGAGCGCAGTCCTACAACACAGTAACAGAGCGCAGCTCCATATCATGGTTACAGAGTACAACTCCACAACACGGTCACAGAGCAGAGTTCTACAACACTGTTACAGAGTGCAGTATCAGCACACGGTTACAGAGCCCAGTTCTACAACACGGTTACAGAGCACAACTCCACAACATGGTTACAGAGCGCACTAATACAACACGGATACAGAGCACAGCTCCACAACACGGTCACAGAGCACAGCTCCACCACACAGTAACAGAGCGCAGCTCCATATCATGGTTACAGAGCATAGTTCTACAATGCTGTTACAGAGCCCAGTTCTACAACACGGTTACAGAGCACAACTCCACAACACGGTTACAGAGCGCACTAATACAACACGGACACAGAGCACAGCTCCACAACACGGTCACAGAGCACAGTTCTACAACACGATTACAGAGCGCAGCTCCACATCATGGTTACAGAGCACAGTTCTACAACGCTGTTACAGAGTGCAGATACACAACACGGTTACAGAGCGCAGCTCCACCACATGGTTACAAAGCACAGCTCCATATCATGGTTACAGAGCACAGTTCTACAATGCTGTTAGAGCACAGCACCACAACACGGTTACAGAGCGCAGCACCACAACACGGTTACAGAGCGCAGTTCTACAACACGGTTAAAGAGCGAGTTCAACAACAAGGTTACAGAGCAAATATCCACAACACGTTTACACAGCACAGCTCCACAACACGGTTACAGAGCGCAGCTCTACAACACGGTTACAGTGCACAGCTCCACAACATGGTTACAGTGTGCAGCTCCACAACACGGTCACAGAGCACAGTTCTACAACATCGTCACAGAGTGCAGCTCCACGACACGGTTACAGAGCACAGCTCGACAACACCGTTACAGAGCACAGTTGCACAACATGGTTACAGAGCAAATATCCACAACACGTTTACACAGCACAGCTCCACAACACGGTCACAGAGCACAGTTCTACAACACGATTACAGAGCACAGCACCACCACACAGTAACAGTGCACAGCTCCATATCATGGTTACAGAGCACAGTTCTACAATGCTGTTACAGAGCCCAGTTCTACAACACGGTTACAGAGCGCAGCTCCACATCATGGTTACAGAGCACAGATCTACAATGCTGTTACAGAGCCCAGTTCAACAACATGGTTACAGAGTACAACTCCACAACACGGTTACAGAGCGCACTAATACAACACGGACACAGAGCACAGCTCCACAACACGGTCACAGAGCACAGTTCTACAACACGATTACAGAGCACAGCTCCACCACACAGTAACAGTGCACAGCTCCATATCATGGTTACAGAGCACAGTTCTACAATGCTGTTACAGAGCCCAGTTCTACAACACGGTTACAGAGCGCAGCTCCACATCATGGTTACAGAGCACAGTTCTACAACGCTGTTACAGAGTGCAGATACACAACACGGTTACAGAGCGCAGCTCCACCACATGGTTACAAAGCACAGCTCCATATCATGGTTACAGAGCACAGTTCTACAATGCTGTTAGAGCACAGATCCACAACACAGTTACAGAGCGCAGCTCCACCACATGGTTACAGAGCACAGCTCGACAACACCGTTAGAGAGCACAGTTGCACAACATGGTTACAGAGCAAATATCCACAACACGTTTACACAGCACAGCTCCACAACACGGTCACAGAGCACAGTTCTACAACACGATTACAGAGCACAGCTCCACCACACAGTAACAGTGCACAGCTCCATATCATGGTTACAGAGCACAGTTCTACAATGCTGTTACAGAGCCCAGTTCTACAACACGGTTACAGAGCGCAGCTCCACATCATGGTTACAGAGCACAGTTCTACAACGCTGTTACAGAGTGCAGATACACAACACGGTTACAGAGCGCAGCTCCACCACATGGTTACAAAGCACAGCTCCATATCATGGTTACAGAGCACAGTTCTACAATGCTGTTAGAGCACAGATCCACAACACAGTTACAGAGCGCAGCTCCACCACATGGTTACAGAGCACAGCTCGACAACACCGTTAGAGAGCACAGTTGCACAACATGGTTACAGAGCAAATATCCACAACACGTTTACACAGCACAGCTCCACAACACGGTCACAGAGCACAGTTCTACAACACGATTACAGAGCACAGCTCCACCACACAGTAACAGTGCACAGCTCCATATCATGGTTACAGAGCACAGTTCTACAATGCTGTTACAGAGCCCAGTTCTACAACACGGTTACAGAGCGCAGCTCCACATCATGGTTACAGAGCACAGTTCTACAACGCTGTTACAGAGTGCAGATACACAACATGGTTACAGAGCACAGATCTACAATGCTGTTACAGAGCCCAGTTCTACAACACGGTTACAGAGCACAACTCTACAACACGGTTACAGAGCGCACTAATACAACACGGATACAGAGCACAGCTCCACCACATGGTTACAGAGCACAGCTCGACAACACCGTTACAGAGCACAGTTGCACAACATGGTTACAGAGCAAATATCCACAACACGTTTACACAGCACAGCTCCACAACACGGTCACAGAGCACAGTTCTACAACACGATTACAGAGCACAGCTCCACCACACAGTAACAGTGCACAGCTCCATATCATGGTTACAGAGCACAGTTCTACAATGCTGTTACAGAGCCCAGTTCTACAACACGGTTACAGAGCACAGCTCCACAACACGGTCACAGAGCACAACTCCACAACACGGTTACAGAATGCACTAATACAACACGGATACAGAGCAAGCTCCACAACACGGTCACAGAGCACAGTTCTACAACATGATTATAGAGCACAGCTCCACAACACGGTTACAGAGCACAGCTCCACCACACAGTAACAGTGCACAGCTCCATATCATGGTTACAGAGCACAGTTCTACAACGCTGTTACAGAGTGCAGATACACAACACGGTTACAGTGCGCAGCTCCACCACATGGTTACAGAGCACAGATCCACAACACAGTTACAGAACGCAGCTCTACAACATGGTTACAGTGCGCAGCTCCACAACATAGTTTCACTGCGCAGCTCCACCACACGGTTACAGAACACCACTCCACAACACGGATACAGAGCGTAGTTCTACAACACGGTCACAGAGCACAGTTCTACAACACGGTCACAAAGCAGAGTTCTACAACACGGTTACACAGTGAAGCTCCACCACACGGGTACAGAGCGCAGCTCCACCACACGGTTACAGAGCACAGCTCCACCTCATGGTTTCAGAACACAGTTCCACAACTCGGTTACAGAGCACAGTTCTACAACAAGGTTACAGAGTGCACCTCCACCACACGGTTACAGAGCGCAGCTCCACAACACAGTTAGGGAGCACAATTCCACAACACAGTTACAGAGCACAGTTCCACAACATGGTTACAGAGCAAAATTCCACAACACGGTTACAGAGCGCAGCTCCACAACACGGTCACAGAGCACAGTTCTACAACACGGTTTCAGAGCGCAGCTCCAACACACGGTTACAAAACACCACTCCACAACACGGTTACAGAGCACAGTTTCACAACACAGTTACAGAGCAAAGATACAAAACACGGTTACAGAGCACAGCACCACAACACGGTTACAGAGCGCAGCTCCACAACACGGTTACAGAACGCAGTTCTACAACACGGTCACGGAGCACAGTTCTACAACACGGTTACAGAGCACAGCTGCAAAACACGGTTTCAGAGCGCAGTTCAACAGCACGGTTACAGAGCACAGTTCTATAACACGGTTACAGAGCACAGTTCTACAACACAGTTTCAGAGCGCAGCACCTACACACGGTTACAAAACACCACTCCACAACACGGTTACAGAGCACAGTTTCACAACACAGTTACAGAGCAAAGATCCACAACACGGTTACAGAGCACAGCACCACAACACGGTTACAGAGCGCAGCACCACAACACGGTTACAGAGCGCAGTTCTACAACACGGTTAAAGAGCGAGTTCAACAACAAGGTTACAGAGAACAGCTCCACAATAAGGTTACAGAGCACAGCTCCACAACACGGTTACAGAGCACAGTTCTACAATGCTGTTACAGAGCACAGATCCACAACACAGTTACAGAGCGCAGCTCCACCACATGGTTACAGAACACAGCTCGACAACTCCATTTCAGAGCACAGTTGCACAACATGGTTACAGAGCAAATATCCACAACACGTTTACACAGCACAGCTCCACAACACGGTTACAGAGCGCAGCTCTACAACACGGTTACAGTGCGCAGCTCTACAACACGGTTACAGTGCGCAGCTCCACAACATGGTTACAGAGCAATTATCCACAACACGGTTACACAGCACAGCTCCACAACACGGTTACAGAGCGCAGCTCTACAACACGGTTACAGTGCGCAGCTCCACAACACGGTCACAGAGCACAGTTCTACAACACGTTTACACAGCACAGCTCCGCAACACGGATACAGAGCACAGCTCCATAACACGGTCACAGAGCACAGTTCTACAACACGATTACAGAGCACAGCTCCACAACACGGTTACAGAGCGCAGCTCCACATCATGGTTACAGAGCACAGTTCTACAACGCTGTTACAGAGTGCAGATACACAACACGGTTACAGTGCGCAGCTCCACCACATGGTTATAGAGCACAGATCCACAACACAGTTACAGAGCGCAGCTCTACCACACGGTTACAGTGCGCAGCTCAACCACACGGTTTCAGAGCGCAGCTCCACCACACGGTTACAGAACACCACTCCACAACACGGATACAGAGCGTAGTTCTACAACACGGTCACAGAGCACAGTTCTACAACACGGTCACAAAGCAGAGTTCTACAACACGGTTACACAGTGAAGCTCCACCACACGGGTACAGAGCACAACACCACCACACGGGTACAGAGCGCAGCTCCACCACACGGTTACTGAGCAGCTCCACCTCATGGTTTCAGAACACAGTTCCACAACTCGGTTACAGAGCACAGTTCTACAACAAGGTTACAGAGTGCAGCACCACCACACAGTTAGGGAGCACAACTCCACAACACTGTTACAGAGCGCTGTCCCTCAACACGGTTACAGAGAGCAGCTCCACAACACGGTTACTGAGCACAGTTCTACAACACGATTGCATAGCGCAGCTCCACCACACAGTAACAGAGCGCAGCTCCATATCACGGTTACAGAGCACAGTTATACAATGCTGTTACAGAGGACAGATCCACAACACAGTTACAGAGCGCAGCTCCACCACATGGTTACAGAGCACAGCTCGACAACTCCACTACAGAGCACAGTTCCACAACATGGTTACAGAGCAAATATCCACAACACGGTTACACAGCCAGCTCCACAACACGGTTACAGAGCGCAGCTCTAGAACACTCTTACAGTGCTCAGCTCCACAACACGGTCAGAGAGCACAGTTCTACAACATCGTCACAGAGCGCAGCTCCACGACACGGTTACAGAGCACAGTCCTAGAGCACGGTTACAGTGCGCAGCTACACAACACGGTTACAGTGCTCAGCTCCACAACACGGTCAGAGAGCACAGTTCTACAACATTGTCACAGAGCGCAGCTCCAGAACCCGGTTACAGAGCTCAGCTGCACCACACGGTTGCAGAACTCCACTCCACAACACGGATACCAATCGTAGTTCTACAACACGGTCACAGAGCTGAGTTCTACAACACGGTTACAGAGTGCAGTATCACCACACAGTTACAGAGCCCAGTTCTACAACACGGTTACAGAGCACAACTCCACAACACGGTTATAGAGCGCACTAATACAACACGGATACAGAGCACAGCTCCACAACACGGTAACAGAGCACAGTTCTTCAACACGAATACAGTGCGCAGCTCCACAACACGGTTTCAGAGCGCAGCTCCACCACACGGTTACAGAACACTACTCCACAACACGGATACAGAGCGTAGTTCTACAACACGGTCACAGAGCACAGTTCTACGACACGGTTCAAAGCAGAGTTCTACAACACGGTTACATAGTGCAGCTCCACCACACGGGTACAGAGCACAACTCCACCACACGGGTACAGAGCGCAGCTCCACCACACGGGTACAGAGCGCAGCTCCACCACACGGGTACAGAGCGCAGCTCCACCACACGGTTACAGAGCACAGCTCCACCTCATGGTTACAGAGCACAGATCCACAACACAGTTACAGAGCGCAGCTCCACCACATGGTTACAGAGCACAGTTCCACAACGTGGTTACACAGCAAATATCCACAACACGGTTACACAGCACAGCTCCACAACACGGTTACAGAGCGCAGCTCTACAACACGGTTACAGTGCGCAGCTCTACAACACGGTTACAGTGCGCAGCTACACAACATGGTTACGGTGCTCAGCTCCACAACACGGTTAGTGAGCACAGTTCTACAACATCGTCACAGAGCGCAGCTCCACGACACGGTTACAGAGCACAGTCCTAGAGCACGGTTACAGAGTGCAGTCCTACAACACGGTTACAGAGCTCAGCTCCACAACACGGTTACAGAGCTCAGCTCCACCACACGGTTGCAGAACTCCACTCCACAACACGGATACCAATCGTAGTTCTACAACACGGTCACAGAGCAGAGTTCTACAACACGGTTACAGAGTGCAGTATCAGCACACAGTTACAGAGCCCAGTTCTACAACACGGTTACAGAGCACATCTCCACAACACGGTTACAGAGCGCACTAATACAACACGGATACAGAGCACAGCTCCACAACACGGTCACAGAGCACAGTTCTACAACACGATTACAGAGCACAGCTCCACCACACAGTAACAGAGCGCAGCTCCATATCATGTTTACAGAGCACAGTTCTACAATGCTGTTACAGAGCCCAGTTCTACAACACGGTTACAGAGCACAACTCCACAACACGGTTACAGAGCACACTAATACAACACGGATACAGAGCTCAGCTCCACAACACGGTCACAGAGCACAGTTCTACAACACGATTACAGAGCGCAGCTCCACCACATGGTTACAGAGCACAGCTCCATATCATGGATACAGAGCACAGTTCTACAATGCTGTTAGAGAGCACAGATCCACAACACAGTTACAGAGCGCAGCTCCACCACATGGTTACAGAGCACAGCTCGACAACACCGTTACAGAGCACAGTTGCACAACATGGTTACAGAGCAAATATCCACAACACGTTTACACAGCACATCTCCACAACACGGTTACAGAGCGCAGCTCTACAACACGGTTACAGTGCGCAGCTCCACAACATGGTTACAGTGCGCAGCTCCACAACACGGTCACAGAGCACAGTTCTACAATATCGTCACAGAGCGCAGCTCCACGACACGGTTACAGAGCACAGTCCTAGAGCACGGTTACGGAGCGCATTCCTACAACACAGTTACAGAGCGCATCTCCACAACACGGTTACAGAGCTCAGTTCCATCACACGGTTGCAGAACTCCACTCCACCACACGGATACCAATCTTAGTTCTACAACACGGTCACAGAGCACAGTTCTACAACACTGTTACAGAGTGCAGTATCAGCACACGGTTACAGACCTCAGTTCTACAACACGGTTACAGAGCACAACTCCACAAATCGGTCACAGAGCACAGTTCTACAACACGATTGCAGTGCGCAGCTCCACGACATGGTTACAGAGGACAGTCCGAGAGCACGGTTACAGAGCGCAGTCCTACAACACAGTTACAGAGCGCAGCTCCACAACATGGTTACAGAGCCCAGTTCGATAAAACAGTGACAGAGCGCACTTCTACAACACGGATACAGAGCGCAGGTCCACATCATGGATAGAGCACAGTTCTACAACACTGTTACAGAGCGCAGCTCCACCACATGGTTACAGAGCGCAGCTCCACCATACGGTTACAGACCGCAGCTCCACAACACAGTCACAGAGCGCAATTCCACAACACGGTTACAGAGCGCAGTTCTACTACACGGTTACAGAGCGAAGCTCCACCACATGGTCACAGATCACATTTTTAAAACATTGTTACAGACCGCAGCTCCACAACACAGTCACAGAGCGCAATTCCACAACACGGTTACAGAGCGCAGTTCTACTACACGGTTACAGAGCGCAGCTCCACCACACAGTTACAGAGCGCAGCTCGACCACACGGTTACAGAGCACAGTTCCACATCATGGTTAAGAGCACAGCTCCACAACACGGTTGCAGAGCGAGTTCTACAACAAGGTTACAGAGCACAACTCCACAACACGGTTACAGAGCGCACTAATACAACACGGATACAGAGCACAGCTCCACAACACGGTCACAGAGCACAGTTCTACAACACGATTACAGAGCGCAGCTCCACCACATGGTTACAGAGCACAGCTCGACAACACCGTTACAGAGCAGTTGCACAACATGGTTACAGAGCAAATATCTACAACACGTTTACACAGCACATCTCCACAACACGGTTACAGAGCGCAGCTCCACAACACGGTCACAGAGCACAGTTCTACAACATCGTCACAGAGCGCATCTCCACGACACGGTTACAGAGCACAGTCCTAGAGCACGGTTACAGAGCACAGTTCTACAACACGGTTACAAAGCGCAGCTCCACCAGACGGGTACAGATCGCAGCTTCACCACAAGGTTACAGAGCGCGGCTCCACAACACGGTTACAGAGCGCAGTTCTACACACAGTTACAGAGCGAGTTCTACAACAAAATTATAAAGCACAGCTCCACAACACGGTTACAGAGCGCTGTTCTACAACCCGGTTACAGAGCGCAGCTCTAGCTCATGGTTACAGAGCACAGTTCCACAACACGGTTACAGAGCACAGCTCCATATCATGGTTACAGAGCACAGTTCCACAACATGGTTACACAGCACAGCTCCACAACACGGTTACAGAACATAGTTCTACAACACGGTTACAGAGCACAGTTCTACAACACGGTTATAGAGCGCAGCTCCACCACACGGTTACAGAGCGCAGCTCCACCACACGGTTACAGAGCGCAGCTCCACCACACGGTTACAGAGCGCAGCTCCACCACACGGTTACAGAGCGCAGCTCCACCACACGGTTACAGAGCGCAGTTCTACAACACAGTTACAGGGCGCAGCTCCACAACACGTTTACAGAGTGCAGTTCTACAACACGGTTACAGAGCAAGTTCTACAACAAGGTTACAGAGCACAGTTCCTCCACATGGTTACAGAGCGCAGCTCCAGCACATGGTTACAGAGCGCAGCTCCACCAAACGGTTACAGAGCGCAGCTCCACAACACGGTTACAGAGCACAGTTCTAGAACACAGTTACAGAGCACAACTCCACAACACGATTACAGAGCAAGTTCTACAACAAGGTTACAGAGCACAGCTCCTCCACACGGTTACAGAGCGCAGTTTCACCACACGGTTACAGAGCTCAGTTTCACCACACGGTGACAGAGTAAAGTTTCAGCACACGGTTACAGAGTGCAGTTCTACAACACGGTTACAGAGCACAACTCCACAACACGATTACAGAGCGCAGATCTACAACTCGGTTACAGAGCGCAGCTCCGCAACACGGTCAATGAGCACAGTTCTACAACACGATTCCACAGTGCAGCTCCACCATACGATTACAGAGCGCAGCTCCACATCATGGTTACAGAGCACAGTTCTACAATGCTGTTACAGAGCAGAGATCAACAACACGGTTACAGAGCGCAGATGCACCACATGGTTACAGAGAGCAGCTCCACCATACGGTTACAGAGCGCAGCTCCACAACACTGTCACAGGGCGCAGTTTCACCACACGGTTACACAGTGCAGTTTCAGCACACGGTTACAGAGTGCTGTTCTACAACACGGTTACAGAGCACATTCCTACAACACGGTTATAGAGCGCAGTCCTACTACACAGTTACAGAGCGCAGCTCCACAACACAGTTACAGAGCTCAGCTACACCACACGGTTACAGAACACCATTCCACAACACGGATACCGAGCGTATTTCAACAACACGGTTACGGAGTGTAGCTCCACAACACGGTCACAGAGCACAGTTCTTTAACACGGTTACAGAGTGCAGTTTCAGCACACAGTTACAGAGCGTAGTTCTACAACACAGTTACAGAACGCACTTCTACAACATGGTTACAGAGCACAGCTCCACAACACGGTCACAGAGCACAGTTCGACAACACTATTACAGAGCACAGCTCCATCACATGGTTACACAGCGCAGCTCCACATCATGGTTACAGAGCACAGTTCTACAATGCTGTTACAGAGCACAGATCCACAACATGGTTACAAAGCGCAGCTCGACCACATGGTTACAGAGCGCACTTCTACAATACAGTTACAGAGCACAACTCCACAACACGATTACAGAGCACAGCTCCACAACACGGTCACAGAGCACAGTTCTACAACATGGTTACAGAGAGCAGCTCCCCCACACGGTTACAGAGCGCAGCTCCACAACACGGTTACAGAGCACAGCTCCACCACACGGTTACAGAGCACAGCTCCACATCATGCTTACAGAGCACAGTTCCACAACATGGTTACAGTGCAAAGATCCACAACACGGTTACAGAGCACAATTCCACAACACAGTTACAGAGCACTGTTCTACAACATAGTCACAGAGCGCAGCTGCACCACATGGTTACAGAGCACAGTCCTACAACACGGTTACAGAGCGCAGTCCTACAACACAGTTACAGAGCGCAGCTCCACCACACGGTTACAGAGCGCAGCTCCACCACACGGTTACAGAGCGCAGCTCCACCACACGGTTACAGAGCGCAGCTCCACCACACGGTTACAGAGCGCAGCTCCACCACACGGTTACAGAGCGCAGCTCCACCACACGGTTACAGAGCGCAGCTCCACCACACGGTTACAGAGCGCAGCTCCACCACACGGTTACAGAGCTCAGCTCCACCACACGGTTACAGAGCGCAGCTCCACCACACGGTTACAGAGCGCAACTCCACCACACGGTTACAGAACACCACTCCACAACACGGATACAGAGCGTAGTTCTACAACACGGTCACGGAGCACAGCTCCACACCACGGTTACAGAGCGCAGCTCCACCACACGGTTACAGAGCGCAGCTCCACCACACGGTTACAGAGCGCAGCTCCACCACACGGTTACAGAGCGCAGCTCCACCACACGGTTACAGAGCGCAACTCCACCACACGGTTACAGAACACCACTCCACAACACGGATACAGAGCGTAGTTCTACAACACGGTCACGGAGCACAGCTCCACACCACGGTCACAGAGCACAGTTCAACAACACGGTTACAGAGCGCAGCTCCACCACATGGTTATAGAGCGGAGCTCCACCATACAATTACAGAGTGCAGCTCCACAACATAGTCACAGAGCGCAATTCCACAACACGGTCACAGAGCACAGTTCTACAACATGGTTACAGAGCGCAGCTCCACCACACTGTTACAGAGCACAGCTCCACATCATGGTTACAGAGCACAGTTCCACAGCGCGGATATAGAATTTAGTTCCACAGCACCATTTTGTTACACAGTGCAGTTCCGCAGCGCAGATACAGAATCTTTTCAGTTACAGAGCGCAGTTCCCCAGCACGGTTACAGAGCACAGCTCCACCACATGGTTCCAGAGCACAGCTCCACAACAGTTACAGAGCGCAGTTCCCCAGCACGGTTAAAGAACACAGGTCGACATCATGGTTACACCACACAGTTCCACAGCACATTTATAGAGCACATTTCCACAGCACGTTTACAGAGTGTGGTTACAGAAAGCAGTTCCACAACACAGTTTCAGATCCACAGAGCATAAATCACTGGGAGATGTAGGGAGTGTTGATCACTCCCACGGGCAGGGAGGCACAGAGGCATGTCTCCTGTCCTGCCCCTGAACTGCACCACCTCTCGAGGTTACCTACGTTGTCCTTTAGTGCGACACTGGCTCCACGATCCAGCAGCAGCCTGATGATCTCGATGTGTTTGTGTTCAGCTGCCCAGATAACAGGAGTCCAGCCACCACTGTCCTGCACAAGCAAAAGGAAGGGGTTAGAAGACAAGGAACATTAGTGCATGCAATCCCAGCCTCTGGCGAATTGTGCTGATGGTTTCCTTCTCTAGACAAGAATAAACTCCAGAGGATTATTAACTCGGCCTACGACATCACAGGCACCAGACTTCACTCCATCGAGGCCATCTACATGAGGTGGTGTCATAAGCTAGCAGCCTCTGGCCTCAAAGACCCCCCACCCCCAGGTCATTGCCCTCTTCACTCTGCTACCATCGGGAAGAAGGTCCAGGAGCCTAAAGATGAGCGCTCAGCAGCACAAGGTCAGCTTCTTCCCCTCCGCCACCAGATTCCTGAATGCCTTACGTTCACTTTTTGTGGATTATTTTTATTAATTGTTGTCAGGTGGTTTTTATATAAATGTTTGCCCTTTGATGCTGCTGTAAAACAGTGAATTTCATGACTTGTTCACGACGATAAATTCTGATTCTGACCTGGTCCTCACTATTTCTGTAGAAGCGAAGAAGTAATGGAGGTTTGGAAGGCAGTTTGCCGAGTGCTCTCCGATTTATTGTCAGAGACGACATCACATACAGGTTGAGGTTCTTTTTTTCCTGCGGGCCAGGCAGGCTTTCTACTTCATATAGTTTTAAAATTAAAATTTTTACATTTAGACGTAGAGCACGTTAACAGGCCCTTTCGGCCCACAAGCCCGTGCCGCCCAAATACACCCAATTGACCTCAATCCCCGGTACGTTTTGAACGGTGGGAGGAAACTGCAGCCCCTGGGGGAAACCCACGCAGACACGGGAGAACATCCAAACTCCTTACAGACAGTGCGGGATTCAAACCCCGGTCCCAAATGCTGGCGCTGTAGTAGTATTGCACTAACCACTACGCCAATTGTGCCTCCCCGACACTCATCAATGGTGCAAACTGTACTGAAGAAAAAAGATAGATACCAAATAGAGAAAAAAATGTAAACAAAATGACTCCAAGTTCAGAAAAAAAATTCAGAGATAAATATCATGCAAAGTCAGAGTCCTTAAACGAGTCCCTGAGTGAGTTTGTCGTTGAGGGGTCTGATGGTGGAGGGGGAGCAGCCGCTCCTGGACCTGGTGGTGCGCGTCTTGTGGCCCCGACACCTCTTTGCCGATGGCAGCAGCGAGAACAGAGCACGGGCTGGATGGTGAGGGTCCTTGATGACCGCAGCTGCTCTCCGACGGCAGTGTTCCCTGTTGACGGCGGGGAGGGTTTGGCCTGTGATGTCCTGGGCTACCTTTTGCAAGGCTTTATGCTCAGGGATGTTGGTGTCCCTGTACCAGACCGTGATGCAGCTGGTCAGCACACATTCCTCCATACGTCTGTAGAAATCTGCCAAGTTTTCTGATGTCATATTGAAACTCCGGAAATTCCTGAGGAAGTCGAGGTGCTGGTGCGTTTTTTTCACGATGATGTTACTGTTGGGTCCAGGAAGTTAAAATTTGCTCACCCTCTCCCCCACTGATCCCCGAATGACTGGATTATACATCTCTGTTTTTTTTCCTTCTGAAGGTTCACTGTCAGCTCCTCTGTGTTGGTGACGTTGAGTGTGAGGTTGTTGTTACTGCACCATTCAGCCAAGTTTTCAATCTCCCTGCTCTTGTGCTCACCCCTTTAGACACAACCCACTACCGTGGTATCATCAACAAATTTGTAGATGGCGCTGTTGTACCGAGCCACATAGTAATAGATGTAACGCTGATAGAGCGGGGGGGCGGGGTGGGGGGGGGGGGGAGTGGCAGTCCAGTGGTGATGGAGATTGAGGAGGAGATGCTAACTGATTGGGTCTGGAGGTGAGGAAATGCAGGATCCAATGACACAGTGGGGTGTTGAGGCCCAGGTCTTTGTTTGAGGGGATGATGGGATTGAATGGTTTGCGCGCACAACCCCATACAGACACAAACTCACGCACACCCACACACCACACCCACCCCTCAGGCCCTGCATACTCAGATACCCTCACCTGTGTGTTCAGGTCCACTTGTCCCGTCGCCAACAGGAACTGCACCATTTGGACGTTCCCATTCTTAGCTGCGTGGTGCAGGCAGGAGGAAGCATCTAATTCCTAGGAAGGGAAGGGGACCGGGTCTCAGGTCAGGGCAGTGTTTAAACACATCGTGGCCCACCTCCGTGACAGGCAGCACCTGCCGATCCTGGGCAGTGATCGCATACACAGGTCATGATGGAAAAAGACAGGGACTTGCACCCCTTACAACCCCGAGGAGTCTAGGCAAAGTGGGGCAGCCACTGCTGAAGGTGATCCACACTGGGGACATACATTGGAGGGAGTCCACACATTGGGGAGTACAGCTGGATTAACCCACACTGGGACCATAGATGATCAACCCACACTGGGGAAGGCAGATGGATGAGCTCACACTAAGGACAACATCTGGATTAATTTACAATGGGACCTCAGCGGGATTAACCCACACTAGGACCAGTACTGGATTAACCTATACTGGGACCACAGCTGGATTAACCCACACTGGAACTCACACAAGTGCTTTCTGCTCCCTTCCAGAGAGCAGTTTCTGCCGGAATTGCCATCTGTTCTGTCACTGCCATCTGCAGCAACACAATTATCATGTCCCAGGCATGGTGAGGTTGTTTAGTTATAATTATTGATCAAAGAGGATTACCCTGTTCTTGAATGTTGCGATCTTTTACTCCGAGAGTGCACCACCATTCACCCACAACTGATCCTCCCAGTCTGGTCCCTCCCACAGTAAAATACTCCCTCAATGCTGCACCTCTTACGGTTTGGGACAAGCTGAAATATTCCCCCACAGTACGTTATTCCCTGAACCATTCCCCACAGTGTAACATTCCCTGAACCATTCCCCACAGTGCAACATTCCCTAAACCATTCCCCACACAGTGTAACATTCCCTGAACCATTCCCACACAGTGCAACATTCCCTGAACCATTCCCACACAGTGCAACATTCCCTGAACCATTCCCCACACAGTGCAACATTCCCTAAACCATTCCCCACACAGTGTAACATTCCCTAAACCATTCCCCACACAGTGTAACATTCCCTGAACCATTCCCCACACAGTGCAACATTCCCTGAACCATTCCCCACACAGTGCAACATTCCCTGAACCATTCCCCACACTGTGTAACATTCACTGAACCATTCCCCACAGTGTAACATTCCCTGAACCATTCCCCACAGTGTAACATTCCTTGAACCATTTCCCACACAGTGTAACATTCCTTGAACCATTCCCCACACAGTGTAACATTCCCTGAACCATTCCCCACAGTGTAAAATTCCCAGAACCATTCCCCACACAGTGTTAACATTCCCTGAAAATTCGCCAAAGTTCAACATTCTCTGAACCATTCCCCACAGTGTAAAATTCCCTGAACCATTCCCCACAGTGTTAACATTCCCTGAAAATTCGCAAAAGTTCAACATTCTCTGAACCATTCCCCACAGTGTAACATTCCCTGAATCCTTCCCCACAGTGTAATATTCCCTGAACCCTTCCCCACTGTGTAACATTCCCTGAACCATTCCCCACACAGTGAATTATTCCCTGAACCATTCCCCACACAGTGCAACATTCCCTGAATCATTCCCCACAGTGTAACATTCCCTGAACCATTCCCCACAGTATAACATCACCTGAACCATTCCCCACAGTGTAACATTCTCTGAACCATTCCCAACAGTCCAACATTCCCTGAAGCATTCCCCACAGTGCAACATTCCCTGAACCATTCCCCATACAGTGTAACATTCTCTGAACCCTTTCCCTCAATGCAACATTCCCTGAACTAGTCCCATACAATGCGGCTCTCTCTGAGTACCTTTCCCTCCACATTTAGTGCTCCCTGGGTACTTCCCTCTCCAAACCCTGCCTGACCCTCAGTTCAATCTCTGCTTTCCTCCTGCCAGCAGTTGGCTGTCCTAGTGAAGTGAGGGGAAACTGCTGGTTACCTTGTGAAAAACGCAGGCACCCTGCTTGGCCAGTAACTTCACCACATCATAATGGTTGTTCATGATGGCTTCCATCAGTGGAGTCCTCTGGAGCTTGTCACAGACATCAACAATCGCGCCAGCCTTCCAGAGGGAGTAATGAGGCTATGTTAGTTCTACATCCTCATCACAGACTAACCTGTTCTGGTAGGACGACTGTGGCCCAGATGTTCCTGCTTGTAGCACCAATCCTGTTGTGAACATCTCTGTCACTGAGAGGACCTGGTGGTCACTCTGAGACCTACTCTTGCACCAACCTTGCTCACTCATCAGTGCTGTTGGCAGATCTGCACCAATGTTCTTCTGAAGGCATCTGGGAAGATTTCACCCTTCAATAGATGCATTCAGCCCAACCGGAGAATTCACCACTGCCCATTTGATGACTGCTCCATATAACCATATAACAATTACAGTATGTAAACAGGCCACATCAGCCCTTCTTTTCTGCACTGATTAAGTGAAACTCCACTAGTCCCACTGACCCATTCCCTGCCCATAACCCTCCAAGTCCCCCATATCCATGCATTCATCCAACCTCCTCTTAAATGACAAAAGTGACCCTGCTGCAGCTTCCTCTTCTGGAAGGTCATTCCATTCAGTCACCACACTCTGAGGGAAGAAGCATCCCCTCATGTTACTGCTAAAGCTTTGCCCCCTAACCCTTAACTTATGACCCCTCGTTCCTCTCTCACCTACCCTCAGGGGGAAGAGCCTATTCACATCTACTCTATCTATTCCCCTCATAATTTTAAATACCTCTATCGAATCCCCCCTTAACCTTCTACGAATAAAGACCCAGTCTACTCAATCTTTCTCTGTATTCTAGATACTGCAATCCAGGCAACATTTTAGTCAATCTTCTCTGCACCCTCTCTGATCCTTCCTATAATTTGGAGACTAGAACTGCACACAATATTCCAAACTTGGCCTCACCCATGCCTTGAACATGCCATGTGAGGATGGGAAGGAATATTAGGGGCCAAGGGGGAAAGATATTCTGAGAGTCTCAAAGAAGAATGAGCCCAGCATCAGACCATGAGGGCAGAAGTCATCAGAAACATTACTATGGGTGGCCAAGTGCATGGCTTCCTCCCACAAAGTGTAGTCAAAGCTCACTGAGTTGTACGTTCATCTGACATGAAAATGTTTTTCCAAAATGTCCCCGAACAAACATTTTTGGGAACATTTGAACATCCCCAGTGACATCACAGTTGAGCCCAATTGTAGCTTTAATGGACATCGACGATGACTTGTAACCCACTTCTCCTCGCCTGTCTTCTGAACACTAAAGGTTTAATTGCAGGCAAAGCTCAGCCCTCAGCTTTGAGAGGACTCTGCACCTCACGGCGGGATGAATGGAAATGGGTGGCTGTGTTGGGACCAGAAGGCTCGATGGCGTGCTGCGCCACTCTGAGGGGACTGGAAACTGAATGAAAGGTTGAGAAAGGTCAGCTCCCGCTCACTGGAATTGGAACAGTGATTCCACTGGAGCCCTAGGAGTGTCTGTTTGTTTATTTATTTATTTATAGCAGGGCTGGCCAAACTTTGGTCCCTGGGCCACCTGCAGCCCGTTGTCCACTTTTAAGTGGCCTGTTAGAACAGAGCCTCTAATAATAAATTGCACTGTTGAAAGACTGGGCCTTTATGCAATGGGGTTTAGAAGGATGAAGGTAGACCTGATTGAGGTATATAAGATTATCAAGGGGCTAGACAGGGTGAATTCAGATTGAATGTTCCCACTGTTGGGAGAGACTAGGACTAGAGGGCATAGTTTAAGAATACAGGGAAGGACCTTTAGGACGGAGATGAGGAGAAATTATTTTACTCAGAGAAGTGAGGATCTGTGGAATGCTTTGCCGCAGAGGGTGGATATGTTCAAAGGGGAGTTAAATAAAGCTCTTGTGGACAGGGTAGTTAAGGGTTATGGGGATAAGGCTGGGAGTGGGTACTGATAGTGAATGATCAGCCATAATCTGAAAAATGGCAGTGCTGCCTCAATGGGCCAACGGGCCGACTCCAGCACCTACTGTCTATTATAATGCTAGATGCTGTTGCCATTTTGAACAACTACTACTCCATTCGTTGAAATGTTCCTCATCGATGAAAATTTTTACCTCAGTTTAAAAAAAAAGTTTACATCAGTTGATTAAACGTGGCAGAACCGAAGACAGAAAATAGCAAGGGTGGCACGGTTAGCACGACCCCATTACAGCACCAGCGATCTGGTCCAGGGTTCGAATCCGGAGCTATCTGTAAGGAGTTTGTACATTCTCCCCGTGTCTGCATGGGTTTCCTCTGGGTGTCCCGGTTTCCTCCCACCCTTCAAAACGTACCGAGGGTTGTAGGTCAATTGGCTGTAATTGGACGTCACGGGTTATGGTGGGAAAATGAATACTTTTACCCAGACGTTAAGGGGAAGTGTGTATGTTTGATTTGCAAGGAATCTGTTAACTTTGTTGGAGTAGAGAAGAATGAGAGGGGATCTCTTACACATTTTGAATACTGAAAGGATTGGACAGAGTAGATGTGAATCTGGGTGAATCCAGGAGAGGAGGGCATGGTCTTAGAATTAGAAGGAACCCACTTAAACAGAGATGAGGAGAAATTTCTTTAGCCAGAGGGTCGTGGATTTGTGGATTTCATTGCCACATGCAGCTGTGGAGGCTGGATGACTGGGGGAGATTGATAGGTATCTAATTAGTCAGGGTATTAAAGGCCGGAATTTGGAACTAGATGCCAGAATGGTTTAGCTCAGGGTGGAGTTGCAGAGCAGATTCAATAGGCTGAATGGCCTACTTCTGTTCCAATCTTTAACAGCCTATCTACAGATTTACACATTAACCATGATCATTAAAGTGGACACTTGGCCACCTTTCCCAACCTTTCATTCAGTTTCCTTGTCCCTTCCTTCATCTTTTCTTATTTTGTACCTAGCTTTATATTTTGCACAGCTTTTTCAAAGATAGTTTTTCGATAGAAAATAAATTTTCTATGGCACAGGGGTTTTCTGGTGTACAGGGAGTGGAAGCATCCTGTCCATCTCGGCCCTGAAACTGAGGGTCAGCTAATGGTCCATCGGGTCCCTTCTATCAATAGGTGTGAGAGCCATGGAAATGGCAGGGGAGTCCTTTGGTAGCAGTGACCCATGGTTGAGCCCGCAGGGATGAGGTGATCCCAGCGCCATGCCCCCCACCCCCAGTTCCTACCTGCAGCAGGATGTGGCAGATCTCCAGGCAGCCCTTCTGAGCCGCTGCATGCAGCGGCATCCGCCGACTGTGCTGATCGATCTGGAAGTTCGGGTCATGGTCATCGACTGGGAGGTGGGAGAGACAACGGGGCCAGGGTTAGATCAGCCAGACATGGCAACCCCAGGGGCAGTGCTTTTACCTCCACTGACTGATGGCTGCAATAAAGGTTCCTTTTGCACTTTTTTAAAAATAGTATATTTATGGAAATGTAATTCATATCAATTTCTGCTCCTGTAATGCACAATAACAGTTGTAGAAGGGAGGCGCGGTTAGCGCAACACTCTTACAGTGCCAGCAACCCAAGTTCGAATCCGGTGCTACCTGTACGAAGTTTGAACGTTCTCCCTGTGCCTGCGTGGGGTGTTCCCTTTCCTCCCACCCTTCAAAATGTACAGAGGTTGTAGGTTCATTGGTGTATTTGGGAGGCGGCACGGACTCGTGGGCCAAAAGTGCCTGTAATCAAGTTGCTCGTCTAAATTAAAAGAGCACCACCATGGGTCGTGAAGAACAATAGGAGGAGGGGGGTTTGCAAGCCTGCCTACCGTAGCAAGAAAGTCTACAGATGGACTCCAAAGTGCTGGAGAAACTTGGCAGGTCCATAGGAAACAAAGGATTAACCAACGTTTCAGGCCTGGGCCTTCGGTCAGGGTACGACCAACACCCAGCAAGTGCTTGAATATAAAGGTGGGAGAGGAGGGGAGGGGGACAGGAGGAGAGGAGAGGACAGAGGAAGGGGCGGGGGGGGGGAAGCACAGGCTAATAGGTAACTGCTAAGAAGGGTGAGGGTAACCAGTACAGGCGCTCCCCTCCTTATGATGGTCCGACTTGCGATCTTATGAAGTTACGACGGTTCGAATCCGTACTTTCAATTTCGAAGTCCGATCTGTTCCCGTGCTTGCGATGCATGGTACACTGCTCCCTCATGATGCTGACTCAACCAGTGTGCTTTCAGCTGGGCACGTTAAATGGTTTTTATTACAGTGTAGAATAAAGGTATTCAAAAGGTAATTATAATAAAAATGGTAGGCGCGGTCTTCTTTTCTGAATTAAGATACTTTCCACTCACTATGAGTTTGACGAGACGTAAGCTGGGGAGCACCTGAATTACTCCTTCCAATAGATGCTGTGTGATATGCCGAGTTTGTCCAGGATTTTTCTCTCATGTTCCATTTCTCTATCACCTAATCGTTCAAATATTTATCCATTTGCATTTTGAATACCTATGATGCAGATTCCACCGCCGTTCTGTCACCCTTCCCACCTGCCTGGAGCGGGTGCTGCAGGGAAATTGAACCCTGCTCTGTTCTCACAGGGAGTGGACCTTTGCCCCTCACTCAGGGTATCCACGTTGGTACCTGTCGCTCCCCCCCACCGCCCGCTCACGAGGAAGGTGAGACACTTACGTAGCATCAGCAGCACCTTCTGTAGCTCCCCCTGCTTGGCCGACAGGTACAGCTGGCGGGGGTGAAATCGCAGCTTCTTCCGCCTGGGTGGGGGAAGGGGAGGGAGCAGAGAAATGAAACATTTAACAGAAACCATCAGCACTGCCACTCTGTGGAAGGCGTGACCCTCAGATTCCCTTCCTCACCCACCTTTAACCTACATGCCCTCTACACTCAAGAACCCCCAAGCCATGGCCTCTTCAAATCATCGGGAATGAGGTACAGGAGCCTGAAGAGGAGCACTCAGCAGCACAAGGGCAGCTTCTTCCCCTGCTGCAATTAGATTCCTGAATGACAGAACACTGTCTTCATTTTCCCATTTTCTTCATTCAGATTTATTGTTAGAGTACATTCATGACTTCACCTACAACCCCAAGATTCGTTTTCCTGTGGGCGAGGCAGAATTACCATTTATTGGTCATGCAAAAAAACTGTACACAAATAAAGAAATGTAAACAAACTGACTGTCCAAAACAGAGAGGGGAAGAAAAAATCAATAAAGTACAAAAGGAAGAGACCTTAAATGAGTCCCTGAGTGAGTTTGTCATTGAGGAATCTGATGGTGGAGGGGGAGCAGCTGTTCCTGAACCTGGTGGTGCGAGTCTTGCGGCACCAACATCTCTTTCCTGACGGCAGCAGCGAGAACAGAGCGTGTGCTGGGTAGTGTAGATCCTTGATGATTGCTGCTGCCCTCTGACATTCTCCCTGTAGACGTTCTCGATGGTGGGGAGGGTTTTGCCTGTTGTGTCCCTGCACTATTTATTTTTGAAATGTAATTTACAGCAATTTTTGTACTGTAAAGCTGGCACAAAACAACGAATCTTGTGACATGTTCATGACATATTCTGATTCTGCCCCTACCCTGGGGAAAGAGTTCCTGATCATCTACCCTATCAATGCCCCACTCGTCATTTTATAAACCTCTGTGGTTTCTTTAAAACAGCTGAGAGGATCACTTAGGTCTCCCTTTCCTCTCTAAACAATTAACAGGAGTGTTGTCTGCCTCGGACTCGAGAAAGTATAAAAGACCCTTTCCATCCAGCGCACAGCATCTTCAACCCACCACCATTAAAATCAGGCTGGGGAACAGCTTCCTCCTGCAGGCTGTGAGACTGATGAACCACGAAAGTCAGCCCAAATATTTATATACTCGCAGGATACCTGGTGTTGCCCAGGAAATAAAACACTCAGTTGTTGACTAGGTGGTTGAAACAAAGTACCCAAGAAACTCATGGTAATTCTGCCTCAATATATTTTTTCTGTTTCCTGGTTTGTCCGGAGGTCTGAGAACCGAAGCAGTCCTGGCATTACCGTTCTGCTTCCCGCTTCCATCCCTTGCCTGTCTGGAGGCCTGAGCGCTGAGACGGGCGTATTGCTGCCTCCTGCTTGCATGTCTGGAACCACCAACAGGAGGGGCGAGACTGATGTTCCTCTGCTGTCTCCTGCTTTCTCCTTTGTCGAACTCTACGGGCTCGTGAAGAGATTCTGCCAATGTTGCTTTGCATTTTTGGGCCCATATTGAACTGGGTTTTGGTTTCTGAATGAACATTGGTGGGCAGCCCTCTAACTAATTGAGGTGTCCCTGGTGCACGTTCAATTTTTTTTATGGAACCTTTGAACTTCAGATGACCTTAAGTTCAATGTGGTCATGACATTCAGCAACAAATGTTACCCCGACTGAACCTCCTCGGATATTTCTAGAGTGCTCCAAATTGATTTGCATGGACAACAGACATACTTGCACAAAGATATATTCGATATTTATTTTGATTATTTATGTGATCTTTATGTATTGTGCGTTTCTGTGCCCTAGAGAGACACTGTTTCATCAGCTTGTACATGTACAATCAGATGTTAAAGAACTTCTAAAGCTTGCCCATCTCCTGCAGATCCATACGTGGGCGGCCACACTGATCCTTAAGTTACCATTAGGCTCTTATCATTGACTGTCTCCTCCTATCCCTTCTGATTTCCTTCTGAAGTGCTCTCCAGCATTCCTCATACTTCTCGTGGGAGTCCTTGACCGAGCTGCCTCAACCTTTCACTCCCCACCTCCGCAGTGCCTGACTTGACTCTCCTCTTGGCCCCCCATCACACTCTCCCTATGGTGTCTCTGCCTTAACCTCTCACCACCACCCCCCCCAATTCCCCACTGCCCAACTTCATCCTCCTGTCGGGCCTCTCAGGAGTTTGTGGAGGTCGGGTATGACATCAGAAACCCTATCAAATTTCTACAGAGGTGCAGTGGAAAGTGTGCTGACCGGCTGCATTATGGTCTGGTGTGGGGACACCAATATTCCTGAGCGTAAAGCCCTCCAAAAGGTAGTGGACATAGCTCAAGATATCACAGGCAAAACTGAGTAAATCTACAGGGAACACTGCCATCAGAGAGCAACAGGGATCATCAAAGATCCACACCTCCCAGCACACGCTCTGTTTTCACTGCAGCCATCAGGAAAGAGGTCTAGAGGCCACAAGACTCGCACCCACCAGGTTCAGGAACAGCTGTTCCCCCTCCACCATCAGATTCCTCAATGACAAACTCAATCAGGGGCTCGTTTAAGGACTCTTATTTGTGCACTTCATTGATTTTCTTTTTGTTCTCTATGCATTACACACAGTTTGTTTATAATTCTTTATTTGTTTACATGTTTACACTGTGTATAGTTTATTTTTTACACTATCAATTAGTGGTGATTCTGCCACGCCTGCAGGAAAAAGGAACCTCAGGGTTGTATGTGATGTTACACATGTACTGGGACAATAAATCTGAAATCTCTCAAACGATTGCTCTAGAGCCTTGCAACCATTGCCTCCTTCTCCACCACCCCCACCACCACCCACCCCCCCACCACCCTAGCTCAAACTTCCTGACTCACCGTTCTGACTGCTGAAGGGCCAATCCTTTCTCCAGAGCCTCCCGGCCGGGACCTGGCGGCAGTCCGACAGCTGACAGTACCTTGCCGGTGGACAGGGTGATAGAAGGGCCTGAGCTGTCAATGCTGTCCACCGGGGGCTCCAGGCTTGACCTCTTCGCTTCACCGTTCCCACTCATCCGGGCACTGCAGGAGCAAAAGGAAACGAGGTTGGTGGGTCTGCCCAGGAAGCCACCCCATCCCTGCCTATCATTGTACAAACCTTCCCCTCCCCTAACGTGTGTTTCAATAAAGATTCTTCCCGTGTACAGTCTGTGTCCAGACCCGTTGCTCCTTCAATCCATCGAACATGCTTCCATTCCCACACAACATCAGATGATCACAGACAAAGGAAGGGCCAGGGAGGGAAGTGCAGATGTGGAGGCCGGGTGGCGGATGGTCTGGTGAAGTACCAAGGCAGGGAGGGGATCGGACTGTGAGGGGACCTGGAAGGGTCAGAGTCCATGGAGAGGCAGCACTTGCGACATTTCCACTGAGCACATTCCCCTGGTGCTGGGGCAGGGATTTGTACACCAGAGATGGGGGTCTGCTGGTGCATGTGGTAGTGTTGAGGCTTGGTGCCCAGTGTGAAAGGCTCTGATCCCAAGAAATGCTGGTGATGGTGTCTCAGAGTGACATGGTTCAGATTGATGGTCAATGCCAGGGGCTCAGGGTGCAATGCGATAAGCTGCCCCAGTGAGGAAACACACCACCCCATTATGGAGACTCACTGCCCCACTTTGACATTCACTGCCCCAGGGTGGAGACACTGCCCCCGTGCGGAGTCCCCAGTACGAAGACACTGCCTCAGTGAGGAGACCGATCGTCCCATTGTGGAGACTCACTGCCCCAGTGCGGAGATACTTCCTCAGGATGAGGTTCCTCTGCCCTAGTACGGAGATTCAATGCCCAGTGCAGAGTCCCTCTGCTCCAGCACGGAGTCTCACTGCCCCAGCATGGAGTCCCTAGCGAAGAGTCCCTCTGCCCCAGTGCTGAGTCTCTCTGCTCAAGTATGTGAGTCTGTCCACTCCCTGGTCTTCTCCTGCCCCCCAGTCTGCCCACCTGGCATGCGTGGTGTCCGCTCTCCCATTCATCAGGTGGTCTTGGCTGCGGGGGGCCGGTACTGGCACCATGGTGGAGGTGTCGGCCTTGGCCACGGTGATCTCCTGGGCCTCTGAGGCATCTTCCCCACAGTGAGGGCAGAAGATCATGCCATTCAGTTGGGACACACAGCTCTTGTGGAAACGGTGAGTGATGCGGAAGTCCGGGTGGCACTCAAGGAACGACCCCTACAAACAAGATCAGAGTTAATCATCCCCATGGGGTCTGGCTTAGTGTCCCACTCTCCCTACCTGGCCTACTGGGGCAGACACTACCAGTTCACAGAATGTATACTGTATATACTTGTATAATAGTAGTTTTGGAGACCAATTTTTCAGGTCAAATTTGGGGTTGCCAACTTTCATAGGGCTACTGCTTTTGATCGTGTCGTTCATGGCATTGGGAGCTTGAATGGCCAAGACCGAGTGGTGGTTCCACTTTCAGGGTGTCGGGAGCTCGGATGGGCAGGCGGTCAGGGCGTCAGGAGCTTCGACGACTGGACAGTCAGGGTGTTGGGAAGCTCTGGTGGGCGGGCTGCCGGGGCGTGGACCCACGGTCGGAGCATCGGGTGCCCGGATGGACAGGCGGTCGGAAGCTTGGATGGGCATGGGGAGCTCGGGTGAGGATCCATGGTCAGGAACTTGGATGGGCGGGCAGTCGGTGCGTCGAGAGCTCCAGTGAGCTGGTGGACTGGACGAGTTTCCGCAGTTGGGGGCCAGGAGAGCTCGGATGGGTCAAAATGAGGGGGGGGGGGGGGGCGGGGATTGACTTTTAGATGGGTCATACAGAAAACATGCTATTTTTTGGACCAAACAAGGAGGGGAGGGGGGGTGGTTCTATGGGATCAAGTATTACATGTGTATATATGGTAGACAGATGGTCTAGTGAAGTGTTGCCATCTCTTACAGGCTGCTCCCAGCAGATCCTCTCTTTTCATGAAATACAACCTTTCTACCCCTACATCTCCCCCTTCACCTCCAACACAAATAGACCTTCCAGGAGAGTCAGAGCTTTACCTGCACATCGTCCAACTCATCTACTGCACCCGGTGTGGCCTCCTCTTTATCGGTGAGACCCCAACACCGATTGGGTGACCGCTTGGCCAAACACCTGGTCTGTGGGTCAAAGTGTGAATTTTCAGCTCCCTGATCCTCTCCTACAGTCACATGTCCAGTGTCAGAATGAGGCCAAACATGAACTTGAGGAATAACAAATTGTTTACACAAAAAAAAATACGCTGGAGAATCACAGCAGGTCAAGCTGTGTTCTTTATGTGCCAAAGGTACAGGTATAACCAACATTTTGGGTCTGAGTCCTTCATCAAGGGATGAGCAGAAAACCAGGAAGGTGGAGAGGGGAGGGGAAAGAGCACAGGTCCAAAACGTTGGGTATCTTTATCTTGGCTATATAAAGTATTGTTTGACCGGGTTTCATTGAGGGTGAAAGGTGAGATGTTTAGGGCAAACATTAGGGGGAACTTCTTCAGCTGTCAGCTGAAGTGAATGCAGGTCCAATTTGGACATCTAAGAAAATCTTGGGACAGGTACATAGATGGGAGGGGAATGGCCGGGATGCAGGTCAGTGGGATGAGGCAGAATAATAGTTTGGCTCAGACTAGATGGGCCAAAGTCCCTGTTTCTGTGCTGTAGTATTCTATAATCCTACAGTTGCTTCTCTGTGTGGGACTACTACGACAGCTGAATATCTTCCATTCGTGCCTGCGATTCTCTCATCTCCTCTGGGACTGTTGATGAGCCTGTTGACTCTTTCTGTGACATTCCAGTGATGCTTTTCTAATCAGACTGGACGCCTTGGCCAGCCTGCCTCGGAATCCGAATCCCTGCTGGCTCTGGACGGGCCTCTCCATGATTCTTTGGGGCGGGGGGGGGAGGGGGGGGGGGGGGGTGGGGGGTGGGCTCTCTTCCTCCCATGATGGACGCCGACAACACTCGATACAGGCGAAAGGCAATGAACAGGGTGAAGGACCTCACACCCCCTTCATGTAAACTGTTCTCCCTTCTGTCATCTGGTAGGAGGAATCGCAGCACTCGGGCCCTTATATCTGGATTGGGCAAGTCCCCCCCCCCCCCCAAGCCAGCAGGCTCCAAATTCCTAGAACATTTGGGGATAGGGTACCGTCGACTTTTACTGTATACACCTTAATATTTTAAGCTGTTTTAACTTCTATTCTAAATATGCTCCGTGGTCCTGGAGAAACACCATCTTGTCTTTACTGTGCGAGCATGACATGAACAATAAATAAAGGTGACAAATTGATCTCCTCCTCGTGGGAAAGAAGCCCTAATTTTAAAATTTAGACATACAGCAGGATAACGGGCCTTTCTGGCCCACGGGATTGTGCAGGCCAGTATTCACAATTAACTTACTACCCCCCCCACCTCTACGCTTTATAGGGCGGGAGGAATCTAGAGCCCCTGGAGGAAATCTACCCACGTCATGGGGAGAATGTACAAACTCCTTACAGACCGCGCCGGATTCGAACTGTTGTGCTGGCCGCTACGTTAACCAAAGTGAGGAGGGTAGATCCTGCAGAGTGGCCCAAGAACTTTCGCTCCCACCCACCTGAGTTGCTGATATTGGTACCAGGAGTGCCCGCCCAAGCAGACGATTAACTTACCGCGGTGCAGAAGTAGCCACATCCGGGGCAGCAGTGGTGCTTCACCATCCGGGCTCGGTGCACTTCACACAGCACCATCAGGGACACCCGGCTGGATGGTCGCATTGTCTCGCATTTGGTGATACTGCTACTGCAGCCACTCAGCTGGGGAGCAAGCAGTGGGCAACATGGTCACCGGCCACCAATCGGCCCCAGACTCCACAGCATCACCGAGAGGAGAGCTACCCTCCCAACACCCCACCTTCTAGCCCCCGGTCTCCTTCTTGTCTTGACCCAACAAAAACACCTTGCAGCTCCTACCCTCCTGACCCTGCTCACCACGCTCTCTCTCCAGCTCCTATGCTCTCTCTCCAGCTCCTACGCTCTCTCTCCAGCTCCTACGCTCTCTCTCCAGCTCCTACGCTCTCTCTCCAGCTCCTACGCTCCCTCCACCCTCCAACACCCCTCCCTCCAGCTCCAACCCTCCATCCTGCCTCTCCTCTCACTCTGGCCACCCACTCTCATATAAGCCCCACCTTCTCTGCAGCCCCCTCCCTCCCAAAGGCCCCACTCTTCCAAACCCTCTCCCTGCAGCCTTACCCTCCCAAACATCCCCCATCGACCTCTCTCTCCACAAGTCCACCCCCATGAAGCCCTTCTCCCCAACGCCCACCCCCCACGAACCCCTCACCCTTCCAAAGCCTTCCCAGACCCCTCACTTTCTCTGAATCCCAATTGTTCAGACCCAACCCTCCATGAATCCCATTCTCATGGACCTCACACCCTCCCTGAAGCTTGTCCACTCAGACCTGAGGCCCTTGCCCGTGTATCTCCCCCTCACCCTGCCCCATAGCCAGGCCTGGCCTACCTACCTGCCCGTCGGTGCTCTCCGTGGCCATGCAGATGTTGTTGGCGAGCTCAGTGATACGGTCAATCTTGGGCGCCTCCATCCTGCAGCTGCAGAGCGGAAGCTCCTCAAACTTGTCTGTCTCCATGGAGCTGGCATCGTTGGATACTCCTGGGGGGGGGGGGGGGGTGGAGATGCAGGGAAGGGTGAGATTGCAAGGGAGGCCAACATCACACTAAATCAGCTCCAGCTTCACCGTGCTAGGGGGAGGAAGAAATCAGACAAGAATCTGGGCTGAAGATAAGGTTATGGGATGATTCAGATGCTCAGAATAAGAAGGAATTTAGAGAAACGATGGGGAAGCTATGGAAAGGGTGCAGAACAGATTTACCAGGATGCTGCCTGGAGTGGCAAATAAGTCTTTATGAGGCAAGGTGAGCAGTTAGGATATTTCTCTTTGGAGCGAAGAAGGACGAGAGGTGACGTAAGAGATATCTATTAAGTCACAGGGTGGTACAGTTGCTGCAGAGAAATGTATCAGAGGTCAATCTACAGAGTGGCAGAGAGGATCACTAGAGTCTCCTCCCCCCCATCGACATGATCTACCAGGATCGTTGACTGGGGGGGGAAAAATTATTGAGGACCCCCTTCTACCCTGCCCACAGCATCTTTCAGCTGCCCCCATTGGAAAAGAGATACAGGAGTATCAGGGCCAGCACCACCAGGTTGAGGAACAACTTCTTCCTGCAGGCAGTGAGAATGTTGAACGACCAAAGGAACAGCTCACACTAACCATCCAAGACTCTTATATTCACAAAACAATATTAATTTATATATATGAATACTTGTCCTGCATTATGTACTGTTTGTCTGCAGGTGAATTATGTGTGGTTGTGTGTCTGCGTGCTTTGCACCAAGAACCAGAGAACCCTGTTTCGTCAGGTTGTACTTGTGAAATCAGTTAACAATAAACTTGACAAGATTCTGAGATGGACAGCCAGCGCCTTTCTCCCCCAAGGCTGGAATAGCAAACGCTAGAAGACATTTGTACAAAGTTAAGTGAGCAAAGTTTAGGGGAGGCATCAAGGTTATGCTTTTTTTTTTACACAGAGTTAGTTCAGGGGGCCTGGAATGCCTTGCCAGGAATGGTGGTGGAGGCTGAAACATTAGGGGAATTTCAGACTTAATCAGGCACATGGATGAAAGGTAGGAAGGGTTTAGTATTTTTCTGGTAGGAATATAGTAGGCTGGCATAACATTGAGGGCCCCGAGGCCCTGTACTATGCAATAATATTCTATGAACTGTTTCAAGTGGTAACCAGAGGATCCTGAATGAAGGGATCAGGGTTAAAGGAAAGGGTTAAAATCTGTGATTCAATGAGAAAAATATAGAAGCAAAATAATTACAGGGAAAGAACAGGTTAGTGGGACAGTGCTGTGGAATGAAAGGACACGATCAGTGCTGGGCCATTCTCTGAGTTCAAAGAGATGGAGAGAAGGAGAATGGAGGGAAAGCAGGATAGAGGAGAGAGAAAGAGGGAAAGGATCAGGATTTGGCCGAGATGGTTATGTAGTGTTAGTGCAACGCTTTTACAGCGGCAGTAATCAGGACTAGGGTTCAAATCCCACAATTTTATTAAGTGTTTGTACATACCCTCTGTGTCTGCATGGGTTTCCTCCCACTGTTCAAAATATCCCAAGGGTTGTAGGTCAATTGGGTGTAATTGGGCAGCATGGCCTCATGGGCCAATTTTAAAAATTAAATCAGTGGGAAAGAAAACAGAGAGAATATGGAGAGAAGATTTGGAGCATGTAAAGAGAGAGGGAGAGCCAGGGGGAGGAAAGAGGGAGTGTGGAGATAATGGAAGGGGAGGGAGAGAGAGAAGGGAGACAGGAGGCAGAAAATAGGAGAGGAGCAGTCAGAATGGTACAGCAGAGAAAGTGGGCTTTCAGCAGGAGAGAGGGAGAGAGAGAGAGAGAGAGAGAGAATGAGGCAAATGGGAGGGGAGAGGAATAAGAGAGATGGAAGGAAGATGAAGGTTGGGGAAGAAGCATGAACAAGCAGGGAGAGGAGGGGAGGCAGAAGGAGAGAGAAATTGAGGAGAAGAGGAGGATTACTTTCCAATGAGCCCAATGGCTTGATTGCTGTTGCATGTAAAATAAATATAGTAAAATCCCTGTTATCTGGAATTCAAGTAAACGGCTTGAAAAAAAAATTTGCAGATAATAAATGGGTAAAAATTACAGATGGTTAAAATAGGCGGTCCCTAGTGGCCAGTTCTCCAATCCGTGTGATCTCAAGCAACCAGTAAGTCCCTATGGATGCCGGATACCTTAATGAGTAAGGAAAGAAGTGGGTTGCAAAAAAGTAAGAGCCAGAAGGAAAGGAGGGAATGAGTAGGGGTAGTGCACAGAAAGGAGATGGGATGGAGGGAGGAAAGGACTGGAAGAGTGAGAGAGGAGAGATGGAGTAGTCAAGGAATGTATGGGAGAATATGGAGCTGAAGGCAGGAGATGGAGGATTGCTGGAGAGGCCTGGATAAGAGGAAAGAGAGGGAAAGTTCTGCATCTTACTCTATCTAAGACAGTATGGGTTATTTTTTTCTTCCCTTGACATTGCAGTTTGTTTACAGATTATAAGGCAGCTTTGAGATGAAGTGTTCTAATGCCCGATTTTCTGATGGCTTCAATTACTTGAGTCTCCTGGGGTAACCCGCACATAACCAATCCTGAGCACTGGCCTTCTGAGGCAAGCTCAGGGTGACAACCCACCCTCTCCCCATCATCCCTCAAAGGCAACAGGAGGGCGAGGGACTTTACACAGAGTCCCTACCTGTGGGTTGTGGAGAAAGGCTGCTGTCATTGGGAAGATCCAAGGAGCCCAAAGGGACCTCTGTGTACTCGCTCTGTGCCTGGTTGCCTCCTCCCGTTGAATTCATCGCTGAAGAGGAAGACACGATCTTCAGATCAAGGGGGTCAGGAGATACTCAGGCATCATGCCCACCTTGGCCATGGAGCTTGGAATGATGAGGTGTTCAGACCCCCCAACAACCCATGCACCCGCACTTTGGCCTCCCTCACCCACTGCCATGCTGTTAGTTACCCATTATCCCAACCACAAAGATCAGAGGAGGTTCATGATGGAAGGTCGCCTTGTTAAAAGATAACTCTTCTGCCAATTCCCAGCTTCCGACAGAATGTCTGGCCACTGCACCACCTAGACGTGATGAGGAGTTCCGCCTTCTTTCCCTCAGGCAATGGGTTTCATCCCTTTTCTCCTTCCAAGGACCCCTGTTACCACAGGAAATGCTACATGTGCCTAAACCTCCTCCCTCACCACCATTCGGGGACCCAAAACAGTCCTTCCAAAGTGAAGCAACACTTCACCTGTGAATCTGCAGGGGTCGTCTACTTCATCCGGTGCCCCCCCCCCACACTGTGGTCTCCTTTACATCCGAGAGACTGGACGCAGACTGGGAGGTCGCTTCACTGAGCCCCTTCACTCCGTCTGCCGCAATAACAGGGACCTCCAGGTGGCGATCCATTTCAACTCCACGCACCATTCTCAAGCTGTCTATCCATGGCTTCATGCACTGAAGCTAGCTACAAACTGGAGGAACACTGAGCATTCCCTCTGGACACCCTTCAATCAAACGACATTGACATCAACATCTCACGTTTCCGTTAATCCTCTCCCTCAAGTCTTCCTCTTTCCCTTTCCCTCAGTCTCCTTCAGCTCCCCATCCCTTTGCCTCACCATTCAGAGGTTCCCCCATCACTTCTCAGGTTTTCTATTCTGCTCTCCCACCCATATACACCAATGACCTCTTAACCATTAGCCTGCACTCCTCACCTGCCCCTTCCTCCCCCCACCCACCTTATTCAGGTGCCTCCCTTCTTTCTCCTCATATCTTGACAAAGGATTTTCCTGTTTACCTCCTGCCAATTAATTAGCCAATGTCTTAATGAAGGGGCTCAATTCCAAAATGCTGGCTTTGGATCTTTATCTTTGCTACAGATCCTCCCCGACACACGTCTGGGTTCCATTCTGGATGACCGGTCATATCTCGGAATGGATTTATGTTCGGATTGCCCTGCATCCCACAAGATGAAGCTGCCAGTGATACTGAAGAGCAAAACGATGGATTTCCTTCCATTCGCACTCTCCCTGAATCCTTCTTATTCTCTCCTGCTGCTGCGCACCCTGCAGACTCCAGGAGTTAGAAGGCGGTGAACTATCTCGACGTGGCAGCCACCAAGGCCAGCTCTGGCGAGGTGTGTTATTTTCCATGGAGAGGCCCGATTTTCACCGTAATCTTTTTTTAAATTCAGGTTGTATGTGCGGCTGAACGCAAGTCGCATAGGTTGCAAGTACCTGCACGTAATTTGACTAGTGGAGTTTCTCCAGCATTATGTTTTTACTTGAAACCAACCTGTGCCTCCTGCTTTGGAACCCTGCCCAGACCCTTAGTTTTACAGATCATCATAGACATCGACCGCACGGAAACAGGCCTCTCAGCCATCTTGCCCACGCTGATCAACCATCTGCCCATGCTACCACCACTTCCGATGTTAGCTCGTTCCATATCCCGCACCACCCTTTGTAGTGCAAAGGTGTCTCTCATTAGAACATAGGAAATAGGAGCAGGAGTCGGCCATCCTGCCCGTCGAGCCAGGTCGGCCATTCAATGAGATCCTGGCTGATCTGATGATCAGCTCATCTCCACCGACCTGCCTTTTCCCTATGTAGAAATCTATCCAACCTTGACAAATATATTTACTGAGGTCACCTCCACTGCTTCAATGGGCAGCGAATTCCACAAGTTCATCACCCTCTGGGGAAAGCAGTTCCTCCTCATCTCCGTCCTAAATCTACTCCTCTGAATCTTGAAGCTATGTCTCCTGGTTCACATCTCACCCACCAGTGGAAACAATTCACCTACCTCCATCTTCTCTGGGCTTTTCATAATTTTATACATTTCTATAAGATCCCCTCTCATTCTTCTAAAATCCTGTGACTACAGTCCCAGACGACTCAATCTCTCCTCATAGACGAACTCCCTCATCTCTGGATTAGAACTGGTGAACCTGCTGTGCATTGCCTCCAAAGTCAGTACATCCTTCCTCAGGTTAAGGAGTCCAGAACTGCACCCAGTACTCCAGATGCAGCCCCGTCAGTACCCTGTACAGTTACAGCATAACCTCCCTGCTTCTAAACAATCCCTCGAACAATGAGGCCACCATTCCATTTGCCTTCTTGATCATCTGCTGCACCTTTGAATCTTTCTCCTCTAGTTTTATATACTCCCTTCTCTGGTCAACAAGGCAATGATGTATCCAGGCCCCTCATGATTTTATAAACCTCAATGAGGTCCCCTCCAAGCCTCCTTTGCTCCAGGGAGAAAAGATCAGTTTATCCTGGTTCTCATATTCAGGCCGAACAATCCAGGTATCATTCTCATTAATCTTTTGCTGTATCCTTTGAGCCTCAATTATCTCAAGGTATTACCCTCCTGTACCTATCTTGGGGAGGGAGGGGGAGGGGGGGTGGGGGTGGGAAGTGGAACAAATCACAGGGGAATTAACAAACTAAGCAAACTCATGTGAAGCTTTTCATGCTTTTTAAATTATCTGGGGAAGGGGAACAAAATGTTGATTGGATAACTTGACTGCCAATCTGCTGGGGAAGGGAGGGCCATGTCATAAAGGCAGCCAATGGGAGGATTCTATTTAGGTCATGTGAGCTAGAGAAGCAGGTATATCAGCAGGGTACTGGATGGGCAGGTGTCTACCTCCTCCTTTCCCTGGCTTCACACGGTCCTTCCGCCTGCGTTTCCGGCTGGGCTTCACCCACGGGCTCTCACTCTTCCACTTCTTCTTGCCTTTCCTCTTGAAGCTGGAAGTGGAGCTCTGCAGAGGCAAGGTACTGATCAGTGTGAAAAATGCTGTCAGAGCAGGGTGTAGTTAGTGGGATAGAGTGGGCAGTGTGGCCGGTGGGGACAGAGTGGGCAGTGTGGCCGGTGGGGACAGAGTGGGCAGTGTGGTCGGTGGGGATGGAGTGGGCAGTGGGGATGGAGTGGGCAGTGGGGATGGAGTGGGTAGTGGGGATGGAGTGGGTAGTGTGGTCAGTGGGGATGGAGCAGGCAGTGTGGTCAGTGGGGACAGAGTGGGCAGTGGGGATGGAGTGAGCAGTGGGGTCAGTGGGGTTGGAGTGGGCAATGTGGTCAGTGGGGACAGAGTGGGTAGTGTGGTCAGTGCCGACAGAGTGGACAGTGTGGTCGGAGTTGGCAGTGTGGTCAGTGGGGACGGAGCGGGCAGTGTGGTCAGTGGGGACGGAGTGGGCAATGGGGATGGAGCAAACAGTGTGGTCAGTGGGGATGGAGCAGGCACTGGGGTCAGTGGGGACGGAGCGGGCAGTGGGGTCAGAGTGGGCAATGTGGTCAGTGGGGACAGAGTGGGTAGTGTGGTCAGTGCCGACAGAGTGGACAGTGTGGTCGGAGTTGGCAGTGTGGTCAGTGGGGACGGAGCGGGCAGTGTGGTCAGTGGGGACGGAGTGGGCAATGGGGATGGAGCAAACAGTGTGGTCAGTGGGGACGGAGCAGGCACTGGGGTCAGTGGGGACGGAGCGGGCAGTGGGGTCAGAGGGGACGGAGCGGGCAGTGGGGTCAGAGTGGGTAGTGTGGTCAGTGCCGACAGAGTGGACAGTGTGGTCGGAGTTGGCAGTGTGATCAGTGGGGACGGAGCGGGCAGTGTGGTCAGTGGGGACGGAGTGGGCAATGGGGATGGAGCAAACAGTGTGGTCAGTGGGGACGGAGCGGGCACTGGGGTCAGTGGGGACGGAGCGGGCAGTGGGGTCAGAGGGGACGGAGCGGGCAGTGGGGTCAGAGTGGGCAGTGTGGTCAGTGGGGATGGAATGAGCATTGTGGTCAGTGAGGATGGAGCGAGCAGTGTGGTCGGCGGGGACGGAGCGGGCAGTGTGGTCGGCGGGGACGGAGCGGGCAGTGTGGTCGGCGGGGACGGAGCGGGCAGTGTGGTCGGCGGGGACGGAGCGGGCAATGGGGATGGATCAGGCAGTGTGGTCAGTGGGGAAGGATCAGGCAGTGTGGTCAGTGGGGTAGGATCAGGCAGTGTGGGCAGTGGGGTCAGGGTGGGCAGTGGGGTCAGGGTGGGCAGTGGGGTCAGGGTGGGCAGTGGGGTCAGGGTGGGCAGTGGGGTCAGGGTGGGCAGTGGGGTCAGGGTGGGCAGTGGGGTCAGGGTGGGCAGTGGGGTCAGGGTGGGCAGTGGGGTCAGGGTGGGCAGTGGGGTCAGGGTGGGCAGTGGGGTCAGGGTGGGCAGTGGGGTCAGGGTGGGCAGTGGGGTCAGGGTGGGCAGTGGGGTCAGGGTGGGCAGTGGGGTCAGGGTGGGCAGTGGGGTCAGGGTGGGCAGTGGGGTCAGGGTGGGCAGTGGGGTCAGGGTGGGCAGTGGGGTCAGGGTGGGCAGTGGGGTCAGGGTGGGCAGTGGGGTCAGGGTGGGCAGTGGGGTCAGGGTGGGCAGTGGGGTCAGGGTGGGCAGTGGGGTCAGGGTGGGCAGTGGGGTCAGGGTGGGCAGTGGGGTCAGGGTGGGCAGTGGGGTCAGGGTGGGCAGTGGGGTCAGGGTGGGCAGTGGGGTCAGGGTGGGCAGTGGGGTCAGGGTGGGCAGTGGGGTCAGGGTGGGCAGTGGGGTCAGGGTGGGCAGTGGGGTCAGGGTGGGCAGTGGGGTCAGGGTGGGCAGTGGGGTCAGGGTGGGCAGTGGGGTCAGGGTGGGCAGTGGGGTCAGGGTGGGCAGTGGGGTCAGGGTGGGCAGTGGGGTCAGGGTGGGCAGTGGGGTCAGGGTGGGCAGTGGGGTCAGGGTGGGCAGTGGGGTCAGGGTGGGCAGTGGGGTCAGGGTGGGCAGTGGGGTCAGGGTGGGCAGTGGGGTCAGGGTGGGCAGTGGGGTCAGGGTGGGCAGTGGGGTCAGGGTGGGCAGTGGGGTCAGGGTGGGCAGTGGGGTCAGGGTGGGCAGTGGGGTCAGGGTGGGCAGTGGGGTCAGGGTGGGCAGTGGGGTCAGGGTGGGCAGTGGGGTCAGGGTGGGCAGTGGGGTCAGGGTGGGCAGTGGGGTCAGGGTGGGCAGTGGGGTCAGGGTGGGCAGTGGGGTCAGGGTGGGCAGTGGGGTCAGGGTGGGCAGTGGGGTCAGGGTGGGCAGTGGGGTCAGGGTGGGCAGTGGGGTCAGGGTGGGCAGTGGGGTCAGGGTGGGCAGTGGGGTCAGGGTGGGCAGTGGGGTCAGGGTGGGCAGTGGGGTCAGGGTGGGCAGTGGGGTCAGGGTGGGCAGTGGGGTCAGGGTGGGCAGTGGGGTCAGGGTGGGCAGTGGGGTCAGGGTGGGCAGTGGGGTCAGGGTGGGCAGTGGGGTCAGGGTGGGCAGTGGGGTCAGGGTGGGCAGTGGGGTCAGGGTGGGCAGTGGGGTCAGGGTGGGCAGTGGGGTCAGGGTGGGCAGTGGGGTCAGGGTGGGCAGTGGGGTCAGGGTGGGCAGTGGGGTCAGGGTGGGCAGTGGGGTCAGGGTGGGCAGTGGGGTCAGGGTGGGCAGTGGGGTCAGGGTGGGCAGTGGGGTCAGGGTGGGCAGTGGGGTCAGGGTGGGCAGTGGGGTCAGGGTGGGCAGTGGGGTCAGGGTGGGCAGTGGGGTCAGGGTGGGCAGTGGGGTCAGGGTGGGCAGTGGGGTCAGGGTGGGCAGTGGGGTCAGGGTGGGCAGTGGGGTCAGGGTGGGCAGTGGGGTCAGGGTGGGCAGTGGGGTCAGGGTGGGCAGTGGGGTCAGGGTGGGCAGTGGGGTCAGGGTGGGCAGTGGGGTCAGGGTGGGCAGTGGGGTCAGGGTGGGCAGTGGGGTCAGGGTGGGCAGTGGGGTCAGGGTGGGCAGTGGGGTCAGGGTGGGCAGTGGGGTCAGGGTGGGCAGTGGGGTCAGGGTGGGCAGTGGGGTCAGGGTGGGCAGTGGGGTCAGGGTGGGCAGTGGGGTCAGGGTGGGCAGTGGGGTCAGGGTGGGCAGTGGGGTCAGAGTGGGCAGTGGGGTCAGAGTGGGCAGTGGGGTCAGAGTGGGCAGTGGGGTCAGGGTGGGCAGTGGGGTCAGAGTGGGCAGTGGGGTCAGGGTGGGCAGTGGGGTCAGAGTGGGCAGTGGGGTCAGAGTGGGCAGTGGGGTCAGAGTGGGCAGTGGGGTCAGAGTGGGCAGTGGGGTCAGAGTGGGCAGTGGGGTCAGAGTGGGCAGTGGGGTCAGAGTGGGCAGTGGGGTCAGAGTGGGCAGTGGGGTCAGAGTGGGCAGTGGGGTCAGAGTGGGCAGTGGGGTCAGAGTGGGCAGTGGGGTCAGAGTGGGCAGTGGGGTCAGAGTGGGCAGTGGGGTCAGAGTGGGCAGTGGGGTCAGAGTGGGCAGTGGGGTCAGAGTGGGCAGTGGGGTCAGAGTGGGCAGTGGGGTCAGAGTGGGCAGTGGGGTCAGAGTGGGCAGTGGGGTCAGAGTGGGCAGTGGGGTCAGAGTGGGCATGGAATGAGCAGTGGGGTCAGTGGGGATATAGTGGGCAGTGGGGTCAGTGGGGACAAAGTGGGCAGTGGGGTCAGTGGGGACAAAGTGGGCAGTGGGGTCAGTGGGGACAAAGTGGGCAGTGGGGTCAGTGGGGACAAAGTGGGCAGTGGGGTCAGTGGGGACAAAGTGGGCAGTGGGGTCAGTGGGGACAAAGTGGGCAGTGGGGTCAGTGGGGACAAAGTGGGCAGTGGGGTCAGTGGGGACTAAGTGGGCAGTGGGGTCAGTGGGGACTAAGTGGGCAGTGGGGTCAGTGGGGACTAAGTGGGCAGTGGGGTCAGTGGGGACAAAGTGGGCAGTGGGGTCAGTGGGGACAAAGTGGGCAGTGGGGTCAGTGGGGACAAAGTGGGCAGTGGGGTCAGTGGGGACAAAGTGGGCAGTGGGGTCAGTGGGGACAAAGTGGGCAGTGGGGTCAGTGGGGACAAAGTGGGCAGTGGGGTCAGTGGGGATAGTGCAGTCAGTGGGGACAGAGTGGGCAGTGGGGATGGATTGGGCAGTGTGGTCAGTGGGGACAGAGTGGGCAGTGGGGATGGATTGGGCAGTGTGGTCAGCGGGGATAGTGTGGTCAGCAGGGACAGAGTGGGCAGTGAGGATGGAGTGGGCAGTGGGGTCAGTGGGGACGGAGTGGGCAGTGTGGTCAGTGGGGACAGTGTGGACAGTGGGGTCGGGGTGGGCAGTGTGGTCAGTGGGGATGGGGTGGGTAGTGTGGTCATTGAGGACAAAGAGGGCAGTGTGGTCAGTGGGGACAAAGTGGGCAGTGTGGTCAGTGGGGACAAAGTGGGCAGTGTGGTCAGTGGGGACAAACTGGGCAGTGTGGTCATTGGGGACAAACTGGGCAGTGTGGTCATTGGGGACAAACTGGGCAGTGTGGTCAGTGGGGACAAAGTGGGCAGTGTGGTCAGTGGGGACAAAGTGGGCAGTGGGGACAAAGTGGGCAGTGTGGTCAGTGGGGACAAAGTGGGCAGTGTGGTCAGTGGGGACAAAGTGGGCAGTGTGGTCAGTGGGGACAAAGTGGGCAGTGTGGTCAGTGGGGACAAAGTGGGCAGTGTGGTCAGTGGGGACAAAGTGGGCAGTGTGGTCAGTGGGGACAAAGTGGGCAGTGTGGTCAGTGGGGACAAAGTGGGCAGTGTGGTCAGTGGGGACAAAGTGGGCAGTGTGGTCAGTGGGGACAAAGTGGGCAGTGTGGTCAGTGGGGACAAAGTGGGCAGTGTGGTCAGTGGGGACAAAGTGGGCAGTGTGGTCAGTGGGGACAAAGTGGGCAGTGTGGTCAGTGGGGACAAAGTGGGCAGTGTGGTCAGTGGGGACAAAGTGGGCAGTGTGGTCAGTGGGGACAAAGTGGGCAGTGTGGTCAGTGGGGACAAAGTGGGCAGTGTGGTCAGTGGGGACAAAGTGGGCAGTGTGGTCAGTGGGGACAAAGTGGTCAGTGGGGACAAAGTGGTCAGTGGGGATGGAGTGGCGAGTGTGGTCAGTGGGGATAGTGTGGTCAGTGGGGATAGTGTGGTCAGTGGGGATAGTGTGGTCAGTGGGGACAGAGTGGGCAGTGGGGATGGATTGGGCCGTGTGGTCAGTGGGGACAGAGTGGGAAGTGGGGATGGATTGGGCAGTGTGGTCAGTGGGGATAGTGTGGTCAGCGGGGACAGAGTGGGCAGTGAGGATGCAGTGGGCAGTTGGGTCAGTGGGGACGGAGTGGGCAATGTGGTCAGTGGGGACAGAGTGGACAGAGTGGGCAGTGGGGATGGATTGGGCAGTGTGGTCAGTGGGGACAGAGTGGGCAGTGGGGATGGATTGGGCAGTGTGGTCAGTGGGATAGTGTGGTCAGCGGGGACAGAGTGGGCAGTGAGGATGGAGTGGGCAGTTGGGTCAGTGGGGATGGAGTGGGCAGTGTGGTCAGTGGGGACGGAGTGGACAGTGGGAACAGAGTGGGCAGTGTGGTCAGTGGGGATGGAATGAGCAGTGTGGTCAGTGGGGATGGAATGAGCAGTGTGGTCAGTGGGGATGGGGTGGGTAGTGTGGTCAGTGAGGACAAAGCGGGCAGTGTGGTCAGTGGGGACAAAGCGGGCAGTGTGGTCAGTGGGGACAAAGCGGGCAGTGTGGTCAGTGGGGACAAAGCGGGCAGTGTGGTCAGTGGGGACAAAGCGGGCAGTGTGGTCAGTGGGGACAAAGCGGGCAGTGTGGTCAGTGGGGACAAAGTGGGCAGTGTGGTCAGTGGGGACAAAGTGGGCAGTGTGGTCAGTGGGGACAGAGTGGGCAGTGGGGATGGAGTGACTAGTGTGGTCAGTGGGGACAGAGCGGGCAGTGTGGTCAGTGGGGACAGAGTGAGGATGGAGTGGGCAGTGGGGATGGAGTGGGCAGTGGGGATGGAGTGGGCAGTGGGGATGGAGTGGGCAGTGGGGATGGAGTGGGCAGTGGGGATGGAGTGGGCAGTGGGGATGGAGTGGGCAGTGGGGACAGAGCAAGCAGTGTGGTCAGTGGGGACAGAGTGGGCAGTGTTGTCAGTGGAGACAGAGTGGGCAGTGGGGATTCAGTAGGCAGTGTGGGCAGTGGGGACAGAGTGGGCAGTGGGGACAGAGTGGGCAGTGGGGACAGAGTGGGCAGTGGGGACAGAGTGGGCAGTGGGGACAGAGTGGGCAGTGGGGACAGAGTGGGCAGTGGGGACAGAGTGGGCAGTGGGGACAGAGTGGGCAGTGGGGACAGAGTGGGCAGTGGGGACAGAGTGGGCAGTGGGGACAGAGTGGGCAGTGGGGACAGAGTGGGCAGTGGGGACAGAGTGGGCAGTGGGGACAGAGTGGGCAGTGGGGACAGAGTGGGCAGTGGGGACAGAGTGGGCAGTGGGGACAGAGTGGGCAGTGGGGACAGAGTGGGCAGTGGGGACAGAGTGGGCAGTGGGGACAGAGTGGGCAGTGGGGACAGAGTGGGCAGTGGGGACAGACAGAGTGGGCAGTGGGGACAGACAGAGTGGGCAGTGGGGACGGACAGAGTGGGCAGTGGGGACGGACAGAGTGGGCAGTGGGGACGGACAGAGTGGGCAGTGGGGACGGACAGAGTGGGCAGTGGGGACGGACAGAGTGGGCAGTGGGGACGGACAGAGTGGGCAGTGGGGACGGACAGAGTGGGCAGTGGGGACGGACAGAGTGGGCAGTGGGGACGGACAGAGTGGGCAGTGGGGACGGACAGAGTGGGCAGTGGGGACGGACAGAGTGGGCAGTGGGGACGGACAGAGTGGGCAGTGGGGACGGACAGAGTGGGCAGTGGGGACGGACAGAGTGGGCAGTGGGGACGGACAGAGTGGGCAGTGGGGACGGACAGTGGGCAGTGGGGACGGACAGAGTGGGCAGTGGGGACGGACAGAGTGGGCAGTGGGGACGGACAGAGTGGGCAGTGGGGACGGACAGAGTGGGCAGTGGGGACGGACAGAGTGGGCAGTGGGGACGGACAGAGTGGGCAGTGGGGACGGACAGAGTGGGCAGTGGGGACGGACAGAGTGGGCAGTGGGGACGGACAGAGTGGGCAGTGGGGACGGACAGAGTGGGCAGTGGGGATGGACAGTGTGGTCAGTGGGGACAGAGTGAGCAGTGTGGTCAGTGGGGATGGAGTGGGTAGTGTGGTCAGTGTGGACAGAATGGACAGTGTGGTCAGTGGGGACAGAGTGGGCAGTGGGGATGGAGTTGGTAGTGTGGTCAGTGGGGACAGAGTGGGCAGTGTGGTCAGTGGGAATGGAGCAGGCAGTGCAGACAGAGCAAATGGACGGAGCAGAGTGTGGATGGAGCAGGTGGTATGGACGGAGAAAGCAGTGCGATCGAAGGACACATCTAATTTAACATTAAAATTTTTAAAAAGATAAAAGAGGGTGAAAATAGCGAGCTGATAAGGTGAGAGTGCCCAGAGATGAGGTACTGTGACACTGCTCCAAGACAGAACAATTGAACAAGGAATAGGGACCCATTTTAACGGGCCAGCCATTGAGATGAGGGGAAATATCCCCACACAGGGGATCATGAATCATTGGAATTCTCTTCCCCAGTGGGTGTGGACGTCCAGATGCTGAGGGGATTCGACAGAAATTGGTACATCGTTGGCTCAGAAAGGGATTGAGAAATCTGGCTTTACTGCAGGAGAGACTTGGGCTGCATGGTTGGCACATGCTGTTACAGCGCCAGTGACCAGGGTTCGAATCTGGTGCTTCCTGTAAGTTTATACATTTTCCCCGTGTCTGCATGGGTTTCCTCCGGGGCTCTGGTTTCTTCCCACCCTTCAAAGCGTCTGGGGTCATGGGTGTGTAACTGGGCAGCACGGGTTCAAATGGCGAGAGAGGTACGCAGCTTCCAAAATGTACCGGGGGGGGGGGGGGGGGGGGGTGTTTTAGGTCATTTGGGTGTAATGGGGCGGCATGGGTTTAATTGGCCAGAATTGGTGTTGAAAATAAATTTTTAAAGATTCAGGGGAGTAGATTTAAGACAGAGCTGAGGAGAAACTGTTTCTCCCAGAGAGTCATGAATATGTAGAATTATCTGCCAAAGAAACAATTGAGGCTGCCTCATTCAATCTATTTAAGACACAGAGATTTTTAAAAGATAGGGGAACAGGTTGGCTGAGTCCACAGCCGGATTAGCCATGATACTGAATGATGGAGAAGGCTCAAAAGGGCTCCTGCTCCTATTTCTCGAGTTTATATGTTCTTGTGCACAAACATACCCTGTCGGAGAGATTTCCAGAGCCTTCCAATTCCTCCTCTTCGTCCTCCACGTCAGTCAGTCGGTCAACGTCACCCTCCGTCTAGAAGAGGAAACAATCTCAGGGGGTGCAGATAGTGGGTGATACTGTATGCTGGGAGCCAAGATGACAAGCGGCCCTCCAACTTCCTGGCCCTGATCATGATCAGTGAGGATCCTGTGTAAGTCCCCATTCCCTCCCACAGAGAGAAAGGTATAGAGAGAGAGAGAGGGGGTTGCAGAGGGAGAATAAAGAGGAAGTGATGTATAAGAGGGGAAAAAAAGGGAGCGGGAAAGTTAGGAGGGGATGAATAAGGAGGGATAGAGCAAGGGAAGAGGCAGAAAGACACCAGGGAAAGGGATGGAGAGTGGGGGGGGGGGATAAATTGAGGCAGGAATGGGGGAGGGGAGAGAGAATGAGAATGGAAGGGAGAGAGAAAGGCTGGGAAACAGAGTGAAGGTGAGAGAGATAGATAAAAAAAAAGAGGAGGAATAATAGAGGGAAGGGAGAGATGGAGAGAGCAGTGCCTGGGCTCACCTTACTCGATTTGTCCGAGTCTGCTCTTCCATCCATGGAGTAGCTGTCATAAAAGAGACTGAATTCATCGCCGACCTCTGCCTCCCAATCATCGATCGGTTCCATGGCCTCCTCCTTGTCCTCAGGGTCCGCATCCTTGGAGAGGTCCAGCACTGGAATAGAACGGGCGCCACTCGTGATTGCCTTCATCTCCTGGGATCGGACCCTGCTCATGCCATCGCCCAAGCCCTGGAAGGATTGATCAGACAATGTTTTCTGTGTTTGCCCTTTTGGCCTCCTCTCAGTGAAAATAAGGCTGCTCATTGTAAACCGCACAAAGGGTGGAAGTGATTGGAAAATAAGGGCTGCACAGTTATCAGAGCCGTTTACAGTGCCAGCGACCCAGGTTCGAATCCCGCGCTAGCTGCACGTTCTCCCTGTGGCTGCGTTTCCTCTCACCCTTCAAAACGTATAGGGGTTGTTGGTTAATTGGGGATATTTGTTCAGCACGGGCTCGTAGGCCAAAAGGGTCAATTACTGTACTGAATGTCTAAATTTTAAATTAAAAAGTCCTTGCCAATCAGGCTTGAAATCCCTCCTACTGAGAAGGTTTGAGATTTTATGGTTGGTTAATGGGTAGCTAACAGATTTCCGATCTATTGTCACCTCACATACAACTTTGAGATTCCTTTTTCTGCGGGCGAGGCAGAATTACCACTATTGGTAGTGGTAATTTTTAAAAAAAAACTGTTCTCAATGTACGCAAGTAAACAAATAAAGAAGTGGAAACAAAGTGCATTACAGAGAGAAAATAAATCAATAAAGTGCTAAAGTAAGAGTCCTTAAATGGGTCCCTGATTGAGGCTGGGAGCTCGCTTCACTGAGCACCTTTGCTCTGTCTGCATCAATGACAGCGATCTCCCAATGGCCAACCACTTCAACTCTGCGCCCCATTAATGTGCTGACATACCTGTCCATGGACTGAGTATACCAAGACCACCCGTAAATTGGAGGAGCAACACCTAATTTTCTGACGGCACTCTCCAGCCAGATGGCATTAACACTGATTTCTGCTGGCCTACTCTCCATTCTTCGTCCTCCTTCTCCACCCATCTGGATTCTTTCCTGCAGCTCTCTGCCCCCATCCACGGAGCAACCCCCTCTCCGCTTTTTGCTGGTGGGTCCTCCCTCCCTTACCCACCTATTGCCTGTGTGCTCCTTCCCCCCACCATTTTGTTTGGGTGCCTGTCGACACTTTATCCATACCTTGATGAAGGGCTCAAGCTGGTTAGTTAGTTAGTTAGTCCTTAGTTAGTCCTAAGTTAGTTAGGACACTGTTTGACCTGCTGAGTTTCTCCAGCATTGTGTTTCGACTTCAGCCATGATGTCTGCGGACTTTCACGTTTTACCTGATAGGGTTTGTTGTTGAGGAGGGGGAGCAGCTGCCCCTGAGCCTGGTGGGGACGAGCCTTGTGGCACCAAGACCCTCTTTCCTGATGGTCGCAGTAAGAACAGACCGTGCGCTGGGTGGTGCGGGTCCTTGATGATTGCTGCTGCTCTCTGACGGCAGCGCTCCCTGTAAGATGTTCTCAGTGATAGGGAGGGTTTTGCCCGCGATGTCCTTAGCTGGGCCCACTAGCTATCGTCCACTCATTGCACTTTCCTGAAGTTTCCCTGCCTTTATTGGTAGCCTCTGTTCCCTGCTGCTGTTTCAGTAGAATCTGTCATGTTTCCACAGAATTACATGGCGCCCATCTCATCTGTACTAATTCCCATCTTATACCCATCCATAGATCCCAACCCCTGCACCCTCAGCTGTTTCCAATCATTGTAGAATCATTACAGCACAGAAAACAAGCCTTTTGGCCCCTCTAGTCTGTGCCCAACTTTTATTCTGCTGAGTTCCACTGGCCTGCATAGCCTTCCATACCCCTCCTGTCCGTGTACCTGTCCAAGTGTTTCTTAAATGTCAAAACTGAGCCTGTGTTTACCACTTCAGCTGGCACCATTCTCTGTTTCAGACTTTCTTAATGGGAAGCAAATCTTTTGTGCCAGACCCATTCTCTTGGCTGTTTTAATTAAACTTTGCTGCACTTGTACAATGAACAAAAACTCTTGTAACAGAGTCACTTTAATTTTAATTGGCGCGTGTCTCTTTGTTAAAGAAACCAGAAACGAAAGTCCACAATCGCCATCTGCATGGAGAAGATCCCCCTAATGTCCCTTAAAACTTTTACAAGTGTAAAGGGAACATCCATCTGGACACCCTCTAACTGCATGGCATTAACATCAACTTTCCCAGTTTGTGTTAAACACCTCCCCCCACCCCCACTCCACCTCTTCTTCTGTCACCTCTCCCCAGCTCTCTCTTCCCTATTTGGCTCTTCACAGAGCCAAAATCAATTCTCACCTCTCCTCTTATCATAATCCATTAACAACCAGTATTGAGGGCCGAAGGGCCTGTTCTGTGCTGTAGTGTTCTATTTTCTTTACGGTGATGGACCGATGGAACCTTTTTTCTCTCTGCCAATGAGTGGTAATTCTTCCGTGCCCACAGTAAAACGAATCTCAGAGTTGTATGTGACGACATGTACGTATAGTATTCTGATAATAATTCAATAGTTCTAAAACTGGGGTGAGGGGGAAAATGGAAAAGGGGGAGAGATCATAACACATATGAGGCTATTCAGCCTGTCGAGTCTGCCCTGCCATTCAAACATGAGCTGGTCCATTTTCCCACTCAGCCCCACTCCCCAGCCTTTTCCTCTTAACCTTTGATGCCCTGGCTAATCAAGAACCTATCAATCTCTCCCATAAATACACCCAATGACCTGGCCTCCACAACGGCCTGTGGCAAGACATTCCACAGGTTTACCAGCCTCTGGTAAATTCCTCCGCACCTCTGTTCGAAATGACGCCCTTCAATACTGAAGCCATGCTCTCATGTCCTAGACTCTCCATCCAGGGGAAACAACCTTTACACATGTACTCTATCTATTCCTTTCAATATTTAAAATATTTCAATTAGATCATTCCATCATGTCCCCCCCACCCCCCCACTGTTCTCCTAAATTCCAATGAGTACAGGCCAAGAACCGTCAAATGATCCTCCTACGATAAGCCTTCCACTGCCAAAATCATCCTTATTAACCTCCTCTGAACCCTCACTAGCATCCGCACATCCTTTCTTACATGAGGAGCCAAAACAGCTCACAATACTCCACATGAGGTCTCACCAGGGCCTTGGAATAGAAGAGCAGGGATGTCATGAAATCTTGACATTGCATTTACCTTCTTCACTCAACCCTGCAACCCTGGGTGGATTGGTGGGAGCGGTAAAGGAATGCAGGGAAGTTCCCTTCCAACCGGTTCAACTAAGCCTGCCCTCAGGTCAGCAGCTGACGACAGGAATCCACTCAAGGTTAATAATGTCATCTTCCCCCTCAACTAGTTAAAAGCCAAATCCTGAGGAGGCTACCACACTGAGGAGAGTGCACATTACCCACCGTGGACCCCACACTGGCCGCAGGGCAGCCTTCGGCCCTTCCTCCGTAACCTCCCCGGGTGGATCCCAAAGGAGTGACCTCCTTGGCCATTTCTTCCTTCAGGTGGGTGTTTGCTTTTGTGGGCTCCGCTCCCAATCTCTCCGGCTTCCGCCTCTTGACGAGTCCTGCAGGTGGGCAAGGAAGAAGAACCCCAAGTGAAGGAGCGTAGAAGAATGAGGGGAGATTTAATAGAGGTACAGGTACACAATCCTTCATCCAGCCATCTAAAATCCGGAAAGCTCCAAAATCCAGCAAGTGGGGAGAGAGGCGGCAGCACGAGTAGGGCAGGCGAGAGACCGGGAGCGCGAGTTGGGTGGGCAAGGGTGGGAGGAGACGGCAGGGCGACTGGAAGGGGGTGGGGGTGTATACGGTAGCACAATTTGGGTGGGCTTAAATCTGGCTTTCTGAAATCTGGAAAAATCCAAAATTCGGAACACCCAAGGGTTCCAGATAAAGGATTGTTTACCTGTATTTAGAATTATGACAGACAGAGTAAATATAGGTAGGCTTTTTCCACTGAGGGTAGGCAAGATACCAGCCAGACAACATGGGTTAAGGGTAAAAGGGAAAAGGTTAGGGGGAATATAAGGGGGAAATTGCTTCACACAGGAGTGTGGAACGAGCTGCCAGCTGAAGTGGTGAATGCGGGCTCAATTTAAGAAGAATTTGGAGATGAGAGGGCACAGGTCGGTGGGATGAGGCAGAAAAATGGTTCGGCAGAGACTAGAAGGGCCAAAGGGGCTTCTTTCTGTGCTTTAACATTCTAAGCAGTTGTCACGCCTTCCGTCCCACTAAAGAACAGGAAGGTCCTGCATTGGGATCCCGACATCCATGCATCCAATGAAAGTTTGGATCCCATTGTACTGGGGAAACACAGCAACCTGCTTACATCCAAGTAACGCGTTCATGGCTCTGACTATCTGGTTTTACAGTTACTGCTGGAGGGATAGGTAAAGGCCCCCAGTCCTCCCATATCCTCCTTCATCTGGCTTTAACATCACAATAAGGTGATTGCTTGGCAACTCATGAGAGATGAGGGCTACCTGAACCCGCAAACCTCTGATCCAGAGGGTGGCAGCACTGCCCACCAAGGCGCGTCAGAGCATGGCTGAGTGAAGCCAAGCGCGCATACACGTGCGTGAATAACCTTAAGCCACAGGACGGTTTCTGAGTGAGGGAGGAAGGCTCACGGCACTGCACTGGGACACAGCCCCGGGTCTGACGCCGACCTCCAGAGCTGTCAGGGTAGTTTGTAGATTCTCCCTGCTGCTCTGGTTTCCTCTCACACACTAAAGACATCAGTGGCGTCACTGAGGTTGGTGTTACCTGGTGCAGTAACTCATAGCTCCCCCCCCCCCCCCCCCCCACCAATGGACCAAGTGTACTGAGCATAGAAGAAACAGGTATGTGTTCCTCGTAGGTCTGGGGCAGCAGCGGTGCTAAGTGGCAGGGGGTGGGTGGCAGGGGCGATGGCACTGAGCTTGGGGGGCTCTGACTGGAGCACATTAGAAGGTTCAAAAAGTAAATTAGCATGGAGTTTTAGCCCTGTAGTTAATATTAATACATGTAAGCTTGGCTTGTGAAAAATGTTTTTGATGTTGGAACTAATATTTTTATAAATAATTTCTGCTGAAGCACTACACAAAAATTTAATGAGTTAAATTAAATCTGGGGCACCCCCTAGTGACACCAGTGAAAGACATGCTGGTCAGGAGGTTAACTGGCCATTGTAAATTGGTGGGTTCTTGAATTGTAGAGGGAAGAGAGTAAATTACAGGGAAGATCAGAGGGAGAACACAATTGGTCTGTGAGCTAACAGTGAACTCAAGAGGCCCATGGTCATTAAGAAATAGGGATCATGCTGTAGGGTCTCTTGCTTTACCTGTTTGCACACCTGCAGTGCCTTCGGCAGCTCCTCCACTGGGCAGAAGCTCGAACTGCAGTTGGGTGGTCTGCCGAACCGGACTGCCGTGATCTGAGTCCCCTTTCATTTCCACAAGTTTGATCTGAAGGAACAAAAGAGTTGGTTAAACAAGAAAATCTGCGCACCCCATGATTGCAGCTGACACCAAAATGCTGAAGAAACTCGGCTTTTCTTTATGTAGTAAAGATTTATAATCAACGTTTCGGGCCTGAGCAGAAAGCAGGCAGGTGTCTGAATAAAATGGTGGGGGGTGATTTGCACACATGGAGAAGCAAGAGTTGGGGTGGCAAAGCAAAGGCAACATTTAAACCCTCCCTCCATCCAATGCAGTTGCAGATACCCTTGTTAGCTTTACCCTTTTCCCATAGTTTGATGAAGAGCTCAAGCCCGAAACATTTGTCATGAATCTTTATCTTAGCTACTGTTTGACCTGCTGAGTTTCTCCACCCTTGAGTTTTCACTTCAACTACAGTGCCTGCGGACTTTCAGGTTTTACCCTTGTTGTCTTTGATAGTTTACAAACAAGTTGTCGCCCCGCACTGCCTGGCAAGTAAGGAGACACAGCACAGAAGAGGCCTTTCGGCCCGACTCATCATTTTCCTGTACAGGTTGTACCTTCCTAATCTGGCGCTCTGTGGTCCAGCACATTTTGAATCTGCCGCCATTCGTTTGTGGATCTGCCACCAGGGTGGCGCCATTTGCTAATGCGCCAAAATCTGTTTACACTGCAGCTGAGTGTTTTGGTGATACAATCCTGCTCTCATTTCTTGCATTCAGCTGTATTTTAGCCCTTCAAGGTGTCATCCAAGAGAAGATGGTGCAAGTGCCAATGCGTTCCGTTAGGAGTCAATTTCTGTTTTCTGGCATTTTCTGTGGTCCGGCAACGGCTCCAACAGCTCAGTGATTAGAGCACAGGGAGCCCCTCACTGGGGCCTCATTTCTGTGAGGGGCACTGGACAAAGTGGCGATTCTCTGTCTTCCTTATGGTAGACAACATTAAAGAATTTCGTGTGCATTACATTCTAAATGTGGGTGACAATAAGGGAACCGTTAAAGAGGTGGAACCTGTGTTTCCTTTGGAACTCTTTCATCCATCTCAGGTGGAAATCATGAACATCTTCAAATTACATTTAGCCGAACTAGCAAACAGCCCCCTCCTGCCCCACTTGCTCTTCTCAATGTGGGCTATTTTTATCTTTGCTACATAAAGAACTCTGTGTGACTTGCTGAGTTTCTCCTGCATTTTTGTGTGAACTACGATCGCAGCATCTGCACATTAATATTTAGAGTGGGCCTGCTTTAGAGAGGGGAATGGAGATACAGACTCATGATCAACTCACTAGTGGGCTTTATCCCAACTCTCGCCCCCTTCCCCTCTCATGCTGGACGGCATGGTGATTGAGTTTCCTCCAGGTCCTCTGGTTTCAAAATGTTTGCAGGTTAATTGTGGTATTTGGGTAGCAAGGGCCTGTGGGACTGAAAGGTCTGCTACCATGCTGTAGTACACCGAAGCGTTTCCTGTTTGGGCTGCTCCTGCACACTTTTCACTTCGTTGCCCTCATCAGTGGACCAGACATGCCCTGACGGTCGGCTTTACTCCCCCGCTCCCCCCTCCGGCATCAAGTGGAGTTACACAGGAGGCCTCCCCCTTTACATCAAGGACCTGGGGTGGAGTGTGCTGCACTGAGCGGTGCTGTGCAACTGCTTCCTGAGTCGGATCACCGACACCCTGGTCACCCTTCTCTTCTGCAGCTGGGAGGAGACGTTGTAGCACATCTTTGTGGAGTGCGTGAGGTGGCAGCCCCTCTTCGCCCACCTGAAGGGACTGTTCCTCAAATCCTGTCTGCTCTTCAGCCCCCACTCCTGATTTACAGCCGCCAGGTGCGGAAGGGGGGCCGGGCGTTCGGTGGATCTCATGGGGTTGCTGTTGGAGTTGACAAAATTCGAGGGCGTGTGGTGAGCTGATGGCCTGCCCGTCTTTCGGGGTGACGTCTGGGCCCGTGAGGTTTTGGAGCGGGAGCATGCGCGGTGTCCCCCACCAGAGGATCATGTGTGTGGTTGATGATTAAAATAGTCTTTTAATTTGATGTGAAATACTATATAATATAGAAGTGGTCGTAATTACTGCTTCTTACGGATTTGTTGCTACATGTTTATGGAGGTTTTTGGTTTTATCTGTGTGTTTTGTGTTTGTAAATATGTTTTTATTTTAAAAAATGTCTTAATTCTTTAAAATGTAGTGGGGAGGGTAGGGAAGGGGGTGGAGGAAAGGAGAGAGGGATAGAGAAAGACAGAGACTTGGGGGAAAGGGAAAATGAAATTGGAGAGGAAAACGTCAATGCCCAATTTGCGGTTTGCCTCAGTTTGGCAGTTCACGGATACACATGTCAGTGTGGGAATGGTATGTGGAATTGAAATTGGTGTCCAGTGGTTAGGGTTGGTGCCCAAATATAACCCGAGCATAGTTTACAAATCCAGGAGCCCAAAGGGATTGAGAAATGAGGAGAATGTCTTGTTGGGAATCAGATGCAAGAAATCAATTGAATCATTTAACATTCATCTTTGAATTTTACCCCTGATGTGGGTGTCCAGAATTTGGTAGAACAATTTCAGAATTTAGGCTTTCCTATTTTTTAAAAAAATTTTTCACACTATAAACCACATTAATCAAGATACGTACATTTTTCTTTTCAAATATACAGTGTCGTTTTCTCCCCCCCCATTCCCTCTTCCCATCCCACCCTCCCTACCTCCCCTCCCATTCATTTAAAGTACAGAATCTAAGATACATTAAACCTGTCAAAAAATGTTGTCACTCAATAAAAATAAAAAAGAAATTCCACTGAGTCAATTCTTTTCATTTCCTTCTCCTTCTGTCATTTTAGGTGGTAGATGTCCCCGGTAGGTTTTCTCTATTGTGTTTCATGTATGGCTCCCATATTTGTTCAAATATTGTAATATTATTTCTTAAATTAAATGTTATTTTTTCTAATGGAATACATTTATTCATTTCTATATACCATTGTTGTATTCTCAAGTTATCTTCTAATTTCCAGGTTGACATAATACATTCTTTTGCTACAGCTAAGGCTATCCTAACAAATCTTTTTTGTGCACCATCCAAATCAAGTCCAAATTCTTTGTTTTTTATGTTACTTTGGAGGAAGATCTCTGGATTTTTTGGTATATTGCTTTCTGTGATTTTATTTAACATCTGGTTTAGATCTTCCCAACATTTTTTCACTTTCTCACACGTCCAGATTGCATGAATTGTTGTTCCCATTTCCTTTTTACAACGAAAACATCTGTCAGATACTGTTGGATCCCATTTATTTAACCTTTGAGGTGTAATGCATAGCCTGTGTATCCAGTTATATTGTATCATACGTAACCTCGTGTTTATTGTATTTCTCATAGTTCCAGAGCTTAACTTCTCCCATGTTTCCTTCTTTATCTTTATGTTTAAATCTTGTTCCCATTTTTGTTTAGTTTTACCATTTGTTTCCTCATTCTCCTTTTCTTGCAGTTTAATATACATATTTGTTATAAATTTTTTGATTATCATTGTGTCTGTAATCACATATTCAAAATTACTTCCCTCTGGTAACCTCAGACTGCTTCCCAATTTGTCCTTCAAGTAGGATTTCAGTTGGTAGTATGCCAACACTGTATCTTGAGTTATATTATATTTATCCTTCATTTGTTCAAAGGATAGTAATTTATTTCCTGAAAAGCAATTTTCTATTCTTTTGATCCCTTTTTTCTCCCATTCTCTAAAGGAAAGGTTATCTATTGTAAAAGGGATTAGTTGATTTTGCGTCAGTATTAGTTTTGGTAATTAGTAATTTGTTTTATTCCTTTCTACATGAATCTTCTTCCAAATATTGAGCAGATGATGTAATACTGGAGAATTCCTACGTTGTACCAATTTTTCATCCCATTTATATAATATATGTTCAGGTATCTTCTCCACTATTTTATCAGGTTCTAATCTAGTCCAATCTGGCTTTTCCCTTGTTTGATAAAAATCTGAGAGGTATCTTAATTGTGCGGCTCTATAATAATTTTTTAAGTTTGGCAGTTGTTAGCCTCCTTGTTTATACCATTCTGTTAATTTATCTAGTGCTATCCTTGGTTTCCCCCCTTTCCATAAAAATTTCCTTATTATTTTCTTTAACTCCTTTTTTTTTATATAAATTTTTTATTTTTCACACCATAAATCACAATAGCCATGATATACACTTTTTCTTTTCCACACATTTACAGTGATTTTTTCTCCCCCCCCCCCTCCCAAGCCACCCCCCCACCCCCCCCCTATTTTCTTTAACTCCTTGAAGAATTTCTCCGTCAAGTGTATTGGCAATGCCTGAAATACGTATTGTATCCTTGGGAAAATGTTCATTTTAATACAGTTTATCCTTCCTATTAGTGTTAGTGGTAAGTCTTTCCAATGCTCTAAGTCGTCCTGTAATTTTTTCATTAGTGGATAGTAATTGAGTTTATATAGATGGCCGAGGTTTTTATTTATTTGTATACCTAGGTATCTTATTGCTTGCATTTGCCATCTGAATGGTGATTCCTTCTTAAATTTTGAGAAATCCACGTTATTCATTGGCATTGCTTCACTTTTATTTGCGTTAATCTTGTAACCCAACACTTCTCCATATTCCTTCAATTTCTTATGTAATTCTTTTATTGATATTTCTGGTTCTGTTAAGTATACTATAACGTCATCTGCAGATAAACTGATTTTATATTCCTTGACTTTTATTATTATCCCTTTTATTTTATTTTCTGTTCTTATCAATTCTGCTAGTGGTTCTATAGTTAACACGAACAATAAGGGTGATAATGGGCATCCCTGCCTCGTTGAACTGCTTAAGTTAAATTGCTTTGATATATATCCATTTACTGTCACTTTCGCCAATGGCCCCTTATATAGTGCTTTAATCCAATTAATATACTTCTCTGGTAAACTGAATTTTTGTAGTACTTTGTATAAATAATTCCATTCTACTCTGTCAAAGGCCTTCTCTGCGTCTAAAGCAACTGCTACTGTTGGAGCTTTATTCCCTTCTACTGCATGAATTAAGTTAATAAATTTACAAATATTGTCTGTTGTCTATCTTTTTTTAATAAATCCAGTTTGGTCTAGATTTACTATTTTTGGTACATAGTCGGCTAATCTGTTTGCTAATAGTTTAGCTATTATCTTATAATCTGTGTTAAGTAAAGATATTGGTCTATATGACGCTGGTGCGAGTGGATCTTTCCCTGTCTTTGGTATTATTGTAATTATTGCTGTTTTGCATGAATCTGGTAAGCTTTGTGTTTTATCAATCTGGTTGATTACTTCCAGGAGGGGAGGAATTAATAAATCTTTAAATGTTTTATAGAATTCTATTGGGAATCCATCCTCTCCTAGTGTTTTATTATTTGGTAGTTTTTTTATTATCTCTTGTATTTCTACTATTTCAAATGGTTCTGTTAATTTATTTTGTTCCTCTATTTGTAATTTTGGTAGTTCAATTTTAGTTAAAAATTTGTCTATTTTGTCTTCTTTTCCTTCGTTTTCAGTTTGGTATAATTGTTCGTAGAATTCTCTGAAGTTTTCATTCATCTCCGTTGGATTATATGTGATTTGTTTGTCTTTTTTCCTTGATGCCAATACCATTCTCTTAGTTTGTTCTGTCTTAAGCTGCCACGCTAGAATTTTGTGCGTTTTTTTCTACTAGTTCATAATATTTCTGTTTTGTCTTCATTATATTCTTCTCCACCTTATATGTTTGTAGTGTTTCATATTTTATTTTTTTATCTGCCAATTCTCTTCTTTTAGTTGTGTCTTCCTTCATTGCTAATTCTTTTTCTATATTTACTATTTCCCTTTCCAACTGCTCTGTTTCCTGATTGTAGTCCTTCTTCATCTTGGTTACATAACTTATTATTTGCCCTCTGATGACCGCTTTCATTGTGTCCCATAGTATAAACTTATCTTTCACTGATTCCGTATTTATTTCAAAGTACATTTTAATTTGTCTTTCAATTAATTCTCTAAAATCCTGCCTTTTAAGTAGCGTGGAGTTTAATCTCCATCTATACATTCTTGGAGGGATGTCCTCTAACTCTATTGTCAATATCAGGGGTGAGTGGTCCGATAATATTCTAGCTTTATATTCTGTTTTTCTTACTCTGTCTTGCATGCGAGCTGATAACAGGAATAGGTCTATTCTTGAGTATGTTTTATGTCTACCCGAATAATATGAATATTCCTTTTCCTTTGGGTGTTGTTTCCTCCATATATCCAAAAGTTGCATTTCTTGCATCGATTTAATTATAAATTTGGTTACTTTATTATTTCTGTTAATTTTTTTCCCACTTTTATCCATGTTTGAATCCAAATTAAGGTTAAAATCCCCTCCTATTAGTATGTTCCCTTGCGTGTCTGCTATCTTAAAAAAAATATCTTGCATAAATTTTTGATCTTCTTCGTTAGGTGAATATACATTCAGTAAATTCCAAAACTCTGAATATATCTGACATTTTATCATTACATATCTCCCTGCTGGATCTATTATTTCCTCTTCTATTTTAATTGGTACATTTTTGCTGATTAATATAGCTACTCCTCTAGCTTTTGAATTATATGACGCTGCTGTTACATGTCCTACCCAATCTCTCTAAAATAACTATTTTAAGTACCGCTGGGTACTTTAACATAAATTTATATCCTTTTTTCCATAGGATCGCTTTTGCTGTATTAAACTCTTTTCTCTTCTTCAGGAGTTCAAAACTTATGTCTGGATAGAAAAAAATTTTTTGACCTTTGTATTCCAGTGGCTTTTTGTCTTCTCTTATTTTCTTCATTGCTTTCTCCAATATATTTTCTCTCGTTGTATATCTTAGGAATTTTACTAAAATGGATCTTGGTTTTTGTTGTGGCTGTGGTTTAGGGGCTAGTGTTCTATGTGCCCTTTCTATTTTCATTTCTTCCTGTAATTCTGGTCTTCCTAGGACCCTGGGGATCCAATCTTTCATAAATTCTCTCATATTCTTGCCTTCTTCATCTTCCTTAAGGCCCACTATCTTTATATTATTTATTCTATTATAATTTTCCATTATATCTATCTTCTGAGCTAACAGCTCTTGTGTCTCTTTAACTTTTTTATTAGATTCTTCCAATTTATTTTTTAAGTCCTCTACTTCCATTTCTACGGCTGTTTCTTGTTCTTCCAACTTGTCCACTCTTTTTCCTATATCTGACATGACCATCTCTATTCTATTCATTTTTTCTTCTGCACTTTTAATTCTTCTTTTTATTTCACTAAATTCTTGTAGTTGCCATTCTTTTACTGATTCCAAATATTCTTTAAAAAAAAGATATATCCATTGTCTTGCCTTTCCCTTCTTCTTCCATTTCTCTGTGTTCTTCTTCTTCCTCTGGGTTGGTCATCTGTTGTTTCCTTGTTTTCTTTTTACTCTCTTCTTTCTTGTTCTCTTTATTTTCTATGTTCTCTTCCTGTTGTTCTGTTGCAGCTGTCATCCTCAGCTGTGGAGATCGACTCCTCAGCTGGTCCCCCCTCCCGTCAGTGTTTTTTTTTCATGCGCATCGAGCATGCGCAGTTGCGCACTTTTACTTGGCTCCGCGAGCCATTTTTGTAGTCCCGAACTCGGGACTTCCACTGACCTGAGGGAGCGGGCTTCTCTCTCTGCGGCGGGCCTCTTCGGACAGGTCAGGCCTTCACCTTCTTCTTCCGACGTTCTTTCTTCTTCTCTTCTTCCTGTTGCTTTCGACTTTTCTTTCTTCGCTGCCATTTTCTGCCCACCTTTACTTTCACTTTGTTTTAATTTTTATGTTTGTGCCTTTGTGTTTTGTGTGTTTTTTTAAAACTTTTCCGGAGAGGGCTGGAGTTCCCTGACCGGCCACTACTCTATCACATGACACCCAGGCTTTCCTATTTAAGGGGAATTTCTTCATTCTGATTCTCGACACCATTACTGGGAGAAATATGGTCCACATATCTACCCTGTCACTTACACTCAGAATTTTTAATAGTTCAATAAGATAATCTCTCTTTCTTCCGAACAATGCAACGTGAACACACATTGCAGCTTCTAACCCACTGGTACCAGGTTTATGCTGCATAAAGTCTGACCTCCTCTCACTTACCTGGGCCGGGCTGGACCTGAACATGGATTTCCGGGCCCGATGAAGTTTCGGTTTCTCCGCCAGTCCCTGGAGAATGTTCTGCCTCTCTGACGACGCCGTGGAAACCTCACAGCTGCCCTGTCTGATGGTCTCCCTCGGCAGGCCCCTGGCCAGACTCTGAAATGATGCAGGTCACCAAATCACGGGGTTGTTACAGCAGGAGGATGCCATTCAGCCTTTAGGTAGGCAGATGGCTATTTTGTGTAATATTACATGTTCCGTACTATTACATGACAATAAAGGAATCTTGAGTTCAGCTCAGTAAATCTATGCTAACAGTTGGTACAGAAATCTCACCGGTCCTGTTCCTTCAAGTGCTGCTCACTTTGCATATGAAGGCCCTGTTTGCACCCCACTACAGAGAGCAAGTTCCAGACCACCTCCAACTCCCCATCCCAGTAAATCTTGTCTGATTTTAAACCTACATCCCATATAACCATATACAGCACAGAACAGGCCAGTTTGGCCCTTATAGTCCATGTCAGAACAGATCCCCACCCTCCTAGTCCCACTGACCAGCATCTGGTCCATACCCCTCCAATCCGCTCCCCTCCATGTAATTATCCAGTCTTTCCTTAAATGTAAATAACGTCCTTGCTTCAACCACCTCTGCCGAGAGGGGGGGGTGGGGGGGTGGCTTGGGAGGAGGGAGGGGGGGGGGAGAAAAAGTCACTGTATATGTGTGAAAAAGAAAAAGTGTATATCATGGCTAATGTGATTTATGGTGTGAAAAAAAAAAATTAAAAAAAAAAACCCACCTCTGCCGGAAGCATATTCCACATCCCAACCACCCTTTGCGTGAGGAAATTTCCCCTCATGTTCCACTTATAATTTTTCCCTGCAATCTCAAACCACGGCCTCTGGTTTGAATATCCCCCCACTCTTAATTGAAAAAGCCTATCCACGTTGACTCTCTCTGTCCCTTTTAAAATCTTGAATGCCTCCATCAAATCCCCCCTCAATCTTCTACGCTCCAGAGAAAAAAGCCCCAGGCTGCTCAACTTTTCTCTGTAACCCATCGTCCTTCAGTAATTTATTAAATTTTAAATGTCGCCACACTGTGCGATAAATGGCTCTTTTGGCCCACGAGCCCATGCCACTCAATTAACCCTACGGTACATTTTGAATGATGGGGGGTGGGGGGAATCCGGAGCACCCGGAGATAACACACACGCAGATAGAGGGATAGTGCACAGACTCCTTACAGTCAATGCTGGATTCAAAACCTGGCTGCTGGCACCAACACTGCTCCGCTAAACATGCTGCCCCAATTAACGGAAACAGTTTGTTCACAATCCTGTCCATCTCCGACCCATCTTTTCCCAACCTCTGTCCAAGGGTTACAGTCCTAAATTCTCATGTCTCCCCCAGGAGCTGAAACCACCTCCCGCCCACCAACTTGAAACTGCATCAGTTAATCTCGGGGACCATCACATCTCCCTGACAACCAAGTGACCTAAGCTTCATCTTTGGCCCAATTACTGCTCTGGATGGTTTCAATATAACATGCTGGCTTTGTACCCAGTGCCACTGTTTCTGAACTTTGTCAAGTTTATTGTCATCTGATTGCACAAGTACAACCCGATGAAACAATGTTCTCCAGTCCTCGGTGCAAAACAACCGCACATAATTCACATAAAGACAAACAATACACATGGAGGGCAAGTGTTCATATATACAAATAAATAAATACGGTTTCATGAATACAAGAGTCTCGAATGGTCAGTGTGAGCAGCTCCTTTGGTCGTTCTGCATTCTCACTGCTCGTGGGAAGAAGCTGTTCCTCAGCCTGGCCCTGATCCTCCTGTATCTCTTCCCCTGATGGGAGCAGATGAAAAATGCCATGTGCAGGATGGAAGCGGTCCTCAATGATTTTGCGCACCCTCTTCAGACAACGATTCCAGTAGATCTTGTTGATGGGGGCGGGGGAGGGGGGGGAAGGAAGACCCCAGTGATCCTCTCTGCCACTGTTGTGGTCCTGTAGATTGACTTCCGATTAATTTCTCTGCCACTGTTATGGTACTATGGATTGACCTCCAATCCATTTCTCTGCCACCGTTATGGTCCTGTGGATTGACCTCCGATCCATTTCTCTGCAGCAACCGTACCAAAAGTGATGCAGCCGGCCTGGACGCTCTCAATAGAGCTCCTGTAGAACATTGGCATAATGGTGGCCAGTTTCAGACTTCTCAGGAAATGCCTTCCTGTCAAGAATTGTGTGTCCATGATAGGTCACTAGTGAAGTGAACTCCAGGGAACTTGGTGCTCTCCACTCTCTCCTAGAATTATTGATATGTAGTAGAGGATGGTCATTTTTGGTCCTCCCAAAGTCCACATTAAGATTCAGGTTGTTTCTCTCGCACCAGAGCACGAGATTTTCCACCACTTCTCTGTTGTGCGATTCCTCACTGTTGCTGATGAGACCAACCCATTCAGGAACCCAGATGAGTAATAAGTACTCCCTCCTTGAACATCACACATATTGGTCCCTTGACGAGCAGAAAATGGCGGCGCGGCCGGAGCTGCTGTAACGGCAGCACTACTGCTGGTGGGGACCTGGGAGAGTCGAGACACAACGCTATTCTGGAGAGTTCAACCTCCCGGTTCCAATGCCGGTGGCTCCCTACAGGCTTTAAACGGCCTGTTAAAGGAGCTGACGGTGTTTGTAAAGAAAATACAGCAACGGCGGAGGTCTGTGCCAAGGTGGAGGCGGCCGTGAAGGGTGGCAGACTCCAGGAAGCAGCACTCCCAGTTGAGGAGAAGCAGAGATTACCCTCTAGGATCGTGACCAGAGGGGATCAGCGGCTGAGGGATCGGCAAGGGTGGAGGGCGACTGGGGGTTGGGAGAGCAGCACAGGCCGCAGGCTGCTGGAGGCTGGCTCATGGGAACCAGTTGCTGGCGCCAGGATTTGAGAGGGTGCTGAGGCCAAGCAGGACTCCCCGAAGGGCCTCGGATACTGAGGGCTTCCTGATCGTGTCGGAAGTTTGGATCTGGAGCTTGTGTGAAGCTGCAGAGGCTGGAGGTGAGTCCACAGACACTCAGACTCCAAAAGGACTTTCTTTTACTTCTCTTTCTCTCCTACTGTGTGGGACGCCAGGCGACACTAAATTGCAACACTTTGCCTGCCTCACAATTTTGTGTCATATTATATGATCTGTACAATATTTCAATCAAAGAATTTTGAATCTTGAAACCTTGTGACAGGTGAGGTAAACAGGACAAATGCCTTCTCAAATCACTCTTGTTGTGAGCCAGAGGACCCCAAAACCCAGCAGCAATAGATATTCACCAAGACAATTGGTTACTTAAACAAAAGTTGCTTTTAATTATCTTTAAACATGAAAACAGAAGCACACTTTAACTTATCACTATTGATATAACTAACCTAACTAATTCTAAGCGCACGTGTGTGTAATGTGTGTGTGTTCAGAAAAGTTCTCTGGTTCACAGTCCAATCTCACTTCTCATTCCTCCAAGTTCACTGGTTGCAGGTAATTCTTATACTGTGCACAGAATTTAATATGTATAAAGTTCACCAGGCTTTGGTGCTTGAAAGGTAAATGGTTACCGCTCAGGAAGGTTCTTGTCGGTTTAGAGAGAGATTTATTGTTCCAGGACATCCACAACTGATTCCTTTTAAATCAGCCACTCCAGTGTTTTGCCCCCTCAGAGTTCTCCAGATGATAACATCTTTCTTTCAGGTCATCACAGAGTTCCTTCTTGTTTCTCTTATTCCAAGTGAAACATTAGACAGCCAGTCCTCTCTTCTTGCATGAACCACAAGGACTTTGACCAGGCTGAACTAAGAACTCACAACACGTCTTCCAAATGGGGTTTTCCACAAGCTTGCCAGCTTTTCCTGTTTCAGTCCCAGCTGTTGTTGCTGGTTGTAACACTGTAGAAGTGAAGTGTGTGTGTGTCTCTCTCTCTCTCTCTCTGAGAAAAATCTGTTTGACTCTCTCTGCTTGCAAAACCACATGACCCTCTTAGAACAGCAAGTTCCCCTCCAGACAGAAGGTGGCTTGGACAAGTTCTTGCATCTGTTGCCTTTTTATAAACAACAATCCATTAGTGAAGTCTCTTGGGCACTCTCCAAACGTTTTGCAAAGGCTCTGAGGCCCCGACATGTCTGGCATGAGCAGAGCTCCAGTATTTTAAAAAAGATCTGTTTTAAAGTGTTTGTATATGACTTACACTAACAAACCTTTCCCCAATTTATCTCCCAAAAACATATCTATATTCCATCACACTCTCCACTCAGTTTTCCCAAAATGGAGTTTAAGCAAGAGCAGGATAGTCCACTTGCCTGGAAGCTGTTCCCTCTTCTACATTCCATGCACGAAAACACTATCCGAAGTTTTAAAGTAAACTTTGTAACTAAAGGAGAATCCAATTATTTCATGTTCTGAAACCCTATTTAATTCTATGAATAATGCTTTCTGGTTGCAGTTTCACAATTTAGCAACATGGAAATTCAGGGTTTAGTAAGAAGCTGTGAAAGAAACTTTAAATTCTGCTGAAATTTTATTACACAACACTCCAGCATAGAAGAGTCAATGTACTTAATCCTAATTTAGTGTCTTCCCACAATATCAAGAAATTTGACTGACGTGTTTTTTTTTTACAGGCAGTATGGTTAGTGTAGCAGTTAGCAGGGTGCTTTTACAGCGCCAGCAAGCTGGGTTGGAATCCGGCACTGACTGTAAGGAGTTTGTATGTTCTCCCTGTGTCTGTGTGGGTTTCCTCTGAGTGCTCCGGTTTCCTCCCACCCGACAAAATGTAAGGGATTTTAGGTTAATTTGGGTGTAATTAGGCAGGATGAGAAGGCTGGTCAGCAGCTATACTCTGTGAGGAGTCTGAGGAGATTCAGCACGTCGCCAAAGACTCACTTAAACTTCTATAGGAGGACCACGAAGGCACCAACTCTCAAGACAAGAATAAACTCCAGAGGGTGTTAACTCGGCCTGTGGCATCACAGGCACCAGACCTCACTCCGATAAAAGGTGGTGTCTTAAAAACGCAGCCTCTATCCTCAAAAGACCCCCAGCATTCAAGCCATGCCCTCTTCACTCTGCTACCATTGGGAAAATGGTACAGGAGCCTGAAGACTCAGCGGTAATCAATGAACCAAAGACAAGGCCTTACTTTTCTTGCACTGTAATTTTAATTTTTTTTGTCGTAATATTGTAAGATGGGTATAATGTGAATGTTTGTGCTATGTTCATAACAAAATTCTGATTCGACTGACATATGTGTTTTTTTTTACAACACAGGCAGTATGGTTAGCACGGTGTTTTTACTGCGCCAGTAACCGGGGTTCAAATCCAGCACTGTCTGTAAAGAGCTTGTACATTCTCCCCGTGTTTGCATGGGTTTTCTCCAGGTTCTCCGGTTTCCTCTCACCCTTTGAAACATACCAGGGGGTTGTAGGTTAATTTGGGCGTAAATGAGCAGGACGGGTTTAAATAGAACCATAGAACAGTATAAAACAGGCCCCTTCGGCCTTCTAGTCTGTCCTGAGCCTTTTTTTGCCTAGTCCCACTGACCTGCTCCCAGTCTATAGCCTCTGTAATGGCTGGAATCAGCTTCTACTGTGCTACAATGTTTTAATTTGATTTTTTTTAACACACACTTGCAGTAAATGTGAGCAGGTTGTCAGATACCCACATCATTCCACATACCTGACTGATGCTTCCTCCAAGATGCGACTTCCTTGCCTTATGGACCTCAGGATAGTCCCCTGGAGCCAGGACACTGGTCTCCATCTCCTCAGCAACGTCTCTGAGTGGTTGGCTGCTCATTTTCATGGCCAATGCCTGTGGGTCAGTCAGAACAAAGGGTCAGGTGCAGGGGACAAAGAACAAATGGCGAAAAGCAGAAGTAAGTGAAGGAAACAACAATGTGAGGGAAGGAGGTGGGAGGGAGAGAGAGGAGGAAGGGTTGAGGGCAGGGATGGGGAGGTGAGAGAAGGAGGAGGGTAGGGAAAGTGGAGAGGAAGGATGGGAGTGAGAGAAGGAAACTAGCTAGCAGCGAGCAACTACATTCTACATTCAAGCATGCAACATCAAGGATCACCACAGGGAGGGAAGGAGGTGGGGAGCAAGTGGGTGAGGGAAGGAGGTGGGGAGCAAATGCATGAGGGAAGGAGGTGGGGAGGACGTGGGTGAGGGAAGGAGGTGGGGAGGACGTGGGTGAGGGAAGGAGGTGGGGAGGACGTGGGTGAGGGAAGGAGGTGGGGAGCAAGTGGGTGAGGGAAGGAGGTGGGGAGCAAGTGGATGAGGGAAGGTGGTGGGGAGGACGTGGGTGAGGGAAGGAGGTGGGGAGGACGTGGGTGAGGGAAGGAGGTGGGGAGGACGTGGGTGAGGGAAGGAGGTGGGGAGCAAGTGGGTGAGGGAAGGAGGTGGGGAGCAAGTGGGTGAGGGAAGGAGGTGGGGAGCAAGTGGGTGAGGGAAGGTGGTGGGGAGCAGGTGGGTGGAGGAAGTGGGTGAGGGAAGGAGGTGGGGAGGAAGTGGGTGAGGGAAGGAGGTGGGGAGGAAGTGGGTGAGGGAAGGAGGTGGGGAGGAAATGTGTGAGGGAAGTTGGGGAGGAACTGGGTGAGGGAAGGAGGTGGGGAAGAAGTGGGTGAGGGAAGGTGGTAGGGAGAAAGTGGGTAAGGGAAGGTGGTGGGGTTTGAAGTGGGTGAGGGAAGGAGGTGGGTTGGAAGTGGGTGAGGGAAGGTGGTGAGGAGGAAGTGGGTGAGGGAAGGTGGTGGAGAGGAAGTGGGTGAGGGAAGGTGGTGAGTGGAGGAAGTGGGTGAGGGAAGGAGGTGGGGAGGAAGTGGGTGAGGGAAGGTGGGGAGGAAGTGGGTGAGGGAAGGTGGTGGGGAAGAAGTGGGTGAGGGAAGGTGGTGGGGAGGAAGTGGGTGAGGGAAGGTAGTGAGCGGAGGAACTGGGTGAGGGAAGGAGGAGGGGAGGACGTGGATGAGGGAAGGAGATGGGGAGCAAGTGAGTGAGGGAAGGAGGTGGGGAGCAAGTGAGTGAGGGAAGGAGGTGGGGAGCAAGTGAGTGAGGGAAGGAGGTGGGGAGCAAGTGGGTGAGGGAAGGTGGTGGGGAGAAGGTGGGTGAGGGAAGGTGGTGGGGAGAAGGTGGGTGAGGGAAGGAGGTGGGGAGGAAGTGGGTGAGGGAAGGAGGTGGGGAGGAAGTGGGTGAGGGAAGGAGGTGGGGAGGAAGTGGGTGAGGGAAGGAGGTGGGGAGGAAGTGGGTGAGGGAAGGAGGTGGGGAGGAAATGTGTGAGGGAAGTTGGGGAGGAACTGGGTGAGGGAAGGAGGTGGGGAAGAAGTGGGTGAGGGAAGGTGGTAGGGAGAAAGTGGGTAAGGGAAGGTGGTGGGGTTTGAAGTGGGTGAGGGAAGGAGGTGGGTTGGAAGTGGGTGAGGGAAGGTGGTGAGGAGGAAGTGGGTGAGGGAAGGTGGTGGAGAGGAAGTGGGTGAGGGAAGGTGGTGAGCGGAGGAAGTGGGTGAGGGAAGGAGGTGGGAAGTGGGTGAGGGAAGGTGGGGAGGAAGTGGGTGAGGGAAGGTGGTGGGGAGGAAGTGGGTGAGGGAAGGTGGTGGGGAGGAAGTGGGTGAGGGAAGGTGGTGGGGAGGAAGTGGGTGAGGGAAGGTGGTGGGGAGGAAGTGGGTGAGGGAAGGTAGTGAGCGGAGGAAGTGGGTGAGGGAAGGAGGTGGGGAGGACGTGGGCGAGGGAAGGTGGTGGGGAGGAAGTGGGTGAGGGAAGGAGGTGGGGTGCGTGAGGGAAGGTGGGGAGGAAGTGGGTGAGGGAAGGTGGTGGGGAGGAAGTGGGTGAGGGAAGGTGGTGGGGAGGAAGTGGGTGAGGGAAGGTGGTGGGGAGGAAGTGGGTGAGGGAAGGTGGTGGGGAGGAAGTGGGTGAGGGAAGGTGGTGGGGAGGAAGTGGGTGAGGGAAGGTAGTGAGCGGAGGAAGTGGGTGAGGGAAGGTAGTGAGCGGAGGAAGTGGGTGAGGGAAGGAGGTGGGGAGGACGTGGGTGAGGGAAGGTGGTGGGGAGGAAGTGGGTGAGGGAAAGTGGTGGGGAGGAAGTGGGTGAGGGAAGGTAGTGAGCGGAGGAAGTGGGTGAGGGAAGGAGGTGGGGAGGACGTGGGTGAGGGAAGGTGGTGGGGAGGAAGTGGGTGAGGGAAAGTGGTGGGGAGGAAGTGGGTGAGGGAAGGTAGTGAGCGGAGGAAGTGGGTGAGGGAAGGAGGTGGGTTGGAAGTGGGTGAGGGAAGGTGGTGAGGAGGAAGTGGGTGAGGGAAGGTGGTGGAGAGGAAGTGGGTGAGGGAAGGTGGTGGGGAGGAAGTGGGTGAGGGAAGGTGGTGGGGAGGAAGTGGGTGAGGGAAGGTGGTGGGGAGGAAGTGGGTGAGGGAAGGTGGTGGGGAGGAAGTGGGTGAGGGAAGGTAGTGAGCGGAGGAAGTGGGTGAGGGAAGGAGGTGGGGAGGACGTGGGCGAGGGAAGGTGGTGGGGAGGAAGTGGGTGAGGGAAGGAGGTGGGGTGGGTGAGGGAAGGTGGGGAGGAAGTGGGTGAGGGAAGGTGGTGGGGAGGAAGTGGGTGAGGGAAGGTGGTGGGGAGGAAGTGGGTGAGGGAAGGTGGTGAGGAGGAAGTGGGTGAGGGAAGGTGGTGGGGAGGAAGTGGGTGAGGGAAGGTGGTGGGGAGGAAGTGGGTGAGGGAAGGTGGTGGGGAGGAAGTGGGTGAGGGAAGGTAGTGAGCGGAGGAAGTGGGTGAGGGAAGGTAGTGAGCGGAGGAAGTGGGTGAGGGAAGGAGGTGGGGAGGACGTGGGTGAGGGAAGGTGGTGGGGAGGAAGTGGGTGAGGGAAAGTGGTGGGGAGGAAGTGGGTGAGGGAAGGTAGTGAGCGGAGGAAGTGGGTGAGGGAAGGAGGTGGGGAGGAAGTGGGTGAGGGAAGGTGGTGGGGAGGAAGTGGGTGAGGGAAGGTAGTGAGCGGAGGAAGTGGGTGAGGGAAGGAGGTGGGGAGGACGTGGGTGAGGGAAGATGGTGGGGAGGAAGTGGGTGAGGGAAGGTGGTGGGGAGGAAGTGGGTGAGGGAAGGTAGTGAGCGGAGGAAGTGGGTGAGGGAAGGAGGTGGGGAGGACGTGGGTGAGGGAAGGTGGTGGGGAGGAAGTGGGTGAGGGAAGGTGGTGGAGGGGAAGTGGGTGAGGGAGGGAGTCAGGAGGTAAGGAGGAAGCAGATGGGAAGGAAGCAAGTAAGAAGATAAAGGGAATGATATGAAATGGAGGGTGGTGGTGTGACTAGATAGCAATGGGAAGGTGGATGAGAAGTGAAAGGGAGGAGGGAGCGGAGAGAGGTATGACTGTCAATGGGAGGTGGTGAATGGGAGGGGGAGGGCAAGGCCTGGAGGAGGAATGATTGAGGGAAGAAAAGAGAGAGCAACCACAATCCGTAGCATCCTCCTCCCACATTCAAACGCAGTGACAACCCTCATTCAACACAACTGCAACGGAGCAGAACTCCCTCTGTCACACCACACTTCACCCACCGCGCGCTCGGGGTGGGGGGGGTGTGTGTACCTGACTAAAGCCCCCTTTCATTATCGACTTCCTGGCTCTGTGGACCTCCTGGTTCTCATCCTGAGGCAGGCCCGTGTGCTCCACCTCTGCAGCCCCTCCTGGGGGCTGGCTCGCCCGCTCAATGGGCAAGCTGCCCAATTTCTCTGCCAAGCTCTGTTAGGCAAAGAACGGGGGAAGATACTCAGTCACAAACTCACATTCATCATGAACACATGTGTGGCTGAGCATGCGCCCAAACTGTACCTCCCTTAACTGTACGATGTAACTCAACATCTTCCTCACACAGTTATTTTTCCTGAGCCATACACAAATGTGCCGAAGAAACTCACAGCAAACATGGTGAGTAAAGGGTAATCAACGTTTTGGGCCTCAAGGTATGAGCAAAACGCAGATGGGTGACTGGGAAGGGAGAGGAGCACAGGCTCAGAGTTAAGACGTTACAGGTGGGGTAAGGGGCACAGATAGCGGTGACAGATAGGAGGGTAGCTGAGAAGTGATGGGGAAAGGGTACCCCTCTGATGGGAGAGGGAAGGGGATGGGGAGCTGGTGGGAAAGAGACTGGGGGATAGGGAAAGAAAGAGACTCTCAGGGAAGGGGTTCAATGGAAACTGTTGATTTTAATGTCAATCTGGTTGGAGAGTGCCCAGAGGGAATAGGTACAGTTGGCACAGCGGTTAATGTAACACCTTTACAGCGATCAGGACCGGGGTTCGAATCCCACACTGTCTGTAAGGAGTTTGTATGTTCTCCCCGTGTCTGGGTGGGGTTTCCCCAGGGGCTCCAGTTTCCTCCCACCATTTGAAACACACTGGGTTAATTGGGCAGAATGGACTTGTGGGCCAAAATGGCCTGTTACCATGTTGTTTCTCCAATTTACAGTTTGGCTTTGCACAAGGCCATGGATGGACATGTTGGTGTGGAAATGGTATGTGTTGAACTGAAAGGGTTGGCACCTGAGAGGCAGCGAACTGAGCGAAGATGCTCAACGAAACAATCTCCCAGTCTGTGTCCGGTCTCAGTGATGTAATTCTGCCCAGATATCTCCAGCTCTCCCTCCTGCATCATCTCCCCAGCCATGCATTGACCCTCCTGTTTCAACACTCTGAATTCCCAACCCTTATCTCTGGCGTGGCACAGCTCCATACCTGACTGAAGCTGCCCTTTAATATCGACTTCCTCGCTCTGTGGCCCTCCCGGCTCTCGTCTTGAGACTGGGCCACGTATTCCACCTCTGCAACAGCACCAGGGGTCTGGCTCACCCACTCGGAGGCGAGGCTCCCCATCTCTGCTGACGTTCTCTGTACACAAATGGACAGAAATAGGTGAGATGAAACACGAGGAGGTGAAACAGGGTTCTTGACAACGAAGTGCCTGAGGACCAAGAACTTAAACTCAACCAAGCAGATTTCTGCATGCACAACAAAGGCTTGACGAGGCCTCAAGGTTGGAGTCTTCATATGGGTGAGCTGGTGAATGTTAACAGGGTGAGCGGAGGATGTTTGTATAGAACAGGAAAGTAAGTTGGAGAAAATTAATCTGTGCAGTTAATATACTGATACTCAGAGTACCTCACTGTATTTAACCAGCAGAAATTTGTACCGCCCCTCAGGGCACTGTGGCCAGATCGGCATGGTGCAACACTGTTACCCACTGCCTGGGTTCGAAACCAGTGCTGTTTTGTCGTTCTCCCTGTGTCTGCGAGGGTTTTCCCCGGGTGCTCCAGGTTTCTCCCACAATCCAAAACGTACAAGGTTAATTTGGGTGTAATTGGGCGAACGGGTTTAAATAGCCGGAATCGTGCTGCAAATATATTTTTTAAAAATTTAAACATTTAATTCCTCCCACCGTTCAAAACATTTGGGGCAGCACGGGCTTGTGGCTCGAAGGGGCCTGTTAGCATGCTGAATGTCTCAAGGCCGGTACAATTGGTGTCGCGGTTAACACAACGCCTTTACAGCGCCAGCAGCCAGGACAGGACCGGGGCTCGAATCCCACACCGTTCGCAAGGAGTTCTCCCCGTGTCTGCTTGGATTTTCTCCGGCGGCTCTGGTTTCCTCCCACCATGTAAAAACGTATCGAGGGTATAGACTAATGGGGTGTAAATTGCACGGACCTGTAGACCAAAATGGCTGATTAACATGCTGTTATGTCTAAATTTAAATCTTCTCATTCACAGGCTCAGCAGCCAATGAAGAGCTAAATCCCTTCTTGTGATGCAGTCACATGGCATGTAACTCCATGCATAGCACCGTGACAATGTATCATCTGTTTCAGTACTGACAATCGGGTACAAGAATCTGATGTTTAAACCAGGTCATGGCACTCCCTCAGCACTCAACTGGAGTGTCGGATGGAATTTTGCTCCAAATGTTTGGAGTGGGATTTTTCAAGTTAACAAAACCCTTGCTGTTCCGAGGCCGGTGACTTAGGAGGAGAGCTGGAGTTGTTTTCTTGGAAGAAATGATGTGAGGTGATTTAATTCAAGACTGCAAAATTCTGAGAGGCCCCTGCGGGGATCAGGAAGGATCCATTTCCCTTTGTAGAGAGGTGTGTGACAAGCAAGACTGCTTTAAATTAATTGACACTATGGGATGGAACTTCCTGCCTTAAGTCTGCCTCAGGCAGTCCCCTGACAGTCACCGAGTGAAATTTTAAATTAATATTTTAAAAAATTTACTCACACAACACAGCATCAGGCCATTTTGGCCCACGAGCCCTTACCACTCAATTATACCCAATTGACCTACAACCCCCTCCCTCCCTCCATAGGTTTTGAACAGTGGGAGGAACTCAGAGGATTCAGAGGAAACCCATATGGGATACGGGGAGAATGTACCAACTCCTTACAGTAGGTGCAGGATTTGGACCCCTGCCCCGATCGCTAGCGCTGTAACAACGTCGTGCTAAGCACTGCACCAACTGTGCCCCACCCTGTGTTTTCAGTTGATCTGTCCACCAGCTCACAGAACTCTGTGACTCACGCTCCCACCCACCTCTAGCCTCAACTGGTGACCACTCTGAGGAGGCAAGTCTCCCTTCCCTGTTCACCCCGTCTGAACCACAAGGATGGGTGCCATTGTGCCTACACATTTACCCTACACTGCCCGCAGGCGTGGCACACGTGTCGTACCTGAGCAGCGCTGGGCCTGGATATCGATTTCCGCGCCTTGTGGACCCTGGGCTTCTCATCCGGAGCCAAGTTCAGAGTGGGCGCCGGAGCCGCGGTTGAAGCTGGAGAAGGAGCTGGAGGTGGTGCCGCCTCGTTGCCAGCCCTGCTACTCGGCACGCTCAGCAGCTTCATGGCGAGGCTCTGGATGGAGCTGGGAGACTTACTGATCCCGGTTAGTGTCATCTTGGCACGGTTGGCCCCCAGAACCTTGCTGGGGGAGGCAGGGAAGGTTTTAGCAGCATGACCTGTAGGTGACAGGAACCATTAGATCAGAACAGCACAGGAAAAGGACATGTTTACTCCTAATTGGCTCTTTTTGTTCTACTTTCTCCCTCTTTCCCTGCAATATTTATTCAAGTTTTCACACCAACCCCTTTCAAAAGTTCCTATTAAACCCTCTCAACAGACACAATCACACACATTTACAGTAAAAGTAATGAGTGGTATCGAGCAGTAGTTTTCAAACTTTTTCTTTCACTCACATTTCACCTTAAGTAATCCCTATGCTGTCGGTGCTCTGTGATACATAAGGGATTGCTTAAGGAGGGATGTGAGTGGAAAGAAAAAGTTTGAAAACCATTGTTTTAATCGTCCCTCATTGACTCATTTTGTGCACGGTTTCATCGCTCCAATGAAAATGGGCCAATGACCATTTTTCTCAAGTAAAATATTTCAGAAACAATGGGGTCGAGAGCAGTGGTTCTCAACCTTCCCTTCACTCACCGACCACCTTAAGTAACCCTTCCTAATCAGAGCACCTATGGCATAGGGATTATTTAAGGTGGTTAGTGAGTGGAAAGAAAAAATTTGGAAACCATTGGTATAGAGTGAATTAAAACAGGCTTTTAACACTGGGGTTAGGTGAGACAAGAACTAAAAGGTCAAAGTTAAGGGTGAAAGGGAAACATTAGGAGTGGCACAGTTGGCATTGGTCAGTACACTTAGGATAATGGTCAGTGACTCAGGTTCAAATCTGGTGCTGTCTGTAAGGAGTTTGTACCTTCTCCCTGTGTCTGCGTGGGTTTTCCCCAGGGGGGTGGGGGGGGGGTCTCCGGTTTCCTCCCATCCTTCAAAACCTTAGGTCAGTCTGGTGTAATTGGGCGGCAAGGGCCTGTGGGCAGGAAGGGCCGGTTCCCATGCTGCATGTCTACATTAAAAAAATTTTTAAATAACCTCGACGCAGAGAGTGGTGGGAGGGTGGGACGAGCTGCCAGATGAAGTGGATGAACTCGGCCTTAATTTTGTAATTTAAGAAACATATGGATGGGAGGGGTATGGAGGGCTAGGTGCAGGTCAATAGGACCAGGCAGAATAATAGTTCAGCACAGACTAGACGGCCCAAAGGGTCTGTTTCTGTTCTATGGTTCTACAAGTGGTATCAATGCATGTGACTCCCCACACTCTCCCAACCTCTTGATTAATTAATAGTGGCAGAATAAAATCTTCTGTTTTATTTATTTCATTAACAATGTAGTGTAATATTTTGCAATTTCACTGCTTGCAGTAGAGTAAAATATTAAACCCACAAGAAAATGTGGCCACTTTGAAAAATAAATATTTATTCTGCCTTGTCTAATGCTATTCCATAAATAGACTCGTTAAAGGGCCTTAGTTCTTTCATCCACCCCAAGTCTTTCATGGCTTCCAAAAATACCCAGAAATCAGACTTGAGACAGTTATCATTGCACACTGCTTTTCACATAATGCAAGATCCTACACTGCTTCCGGAGAGTGCCCGAAACTTAAACCCCAGCTACAAGACTTTGGTGGCATGGTTTGCCCAGCGGTTAGTACAATGCTATTACGCTGCTAGTGACCCAGGCTCAATATCGATACTGTGTGTAAGAATATGTTCTCCCCGTGTCTGCGTGGATTTCCTCTGGGTGCTCTGGTTTAAATTTTAAAATATTTTTTTAATTTGAAATTTAGACATGCAGCAGATCCTTTTGGCCCACGATTGACCTACGATTCCTGGTAGGTTTTGAAAGGTGGGAGGAAAATGGAGCCCCCAGGGAAAACCCATACAGACGGGGGGGGGGGGGGGGGGGGGGGGGGAGGGGGGGTGGGGGGGTGGGGAGAGAATGTACCAACTCCTGACAGACGTGAGATTCCAACCCCAGTCCCAATCACTGGCACTGTAACAACGTGGTGTGAAAACTGTGCCACCATCCCACCTTCTAAAAGTAACAGGGTTTGGTAGGTTAATTGGGGTGGCACAGGTTTCAAGGACCAAAAGAATCATCTACCATGCTATATAATTGAAATAAAAAGCAGTAGTTATTGCTACAAATGTCCAGAAGCTTGGTTAAAGAGACCAGTTTTAAGTGGGACAAGTTTTAGTGAGAGAACCCAGGAAGCTCCTCCACTCAATCAGATCAAACCTTGTCCTCATTACAATGCTCGTGCCCCTACCCCATAACCCTAAACTATACCCACAGACCATTATCTACTTTGGGCTTCTCTGCAATAGGGTCTCTGCGGATCCCTTGAGGTAGGGTGAGGGGAGAATCTCCTCGTCTCTTAGTTTAAATGAGCAACTCCTTTTCTGAGAAACTATGCCCAACACATTGACGATGTTAAGGGCCTTATGAATTTCAAGGGAATAAACTCATTCTTCTCAGCTCCTGTGAATGTCAGCCCAACTTGACGCAAGATAATCCCAGGAATGAATATAGTGAAGTTTCTCTGAACTGCCCGCTAGGGTAAATATACCACCGAGAGATTTAAAAAATAGCGAGAGGCAAAGGTAAGTTTTTTCCTCAAAATTAGAGGGCAGAGGTTCAAAGTGAGAGAGGAATTATTAAAAGGGGTTGAAACTTAAAAGTTTTCAGCTGCTGTGATTCTAGTAACAACGCACAGAAATGCTGCAGGAACTCAGCCGGTCTCGCTGACATATATTCCCCTCTCCTCTTTCTGCCATCATGACTACTTCACCCATTCCTCCATCCCCACCGACCGTCCCCTTGGCACTTACCCTGGTGACTGCAAGAGGTGGTCCACTTACACCCACACCTCCTCCTTCACCGCCACTGCAGCCCTTCCAAGTGAATCTGCAGGGGGTTCCCTATTCATCCGGTGCAACTGTTGTGGTCTCCTCTACGTTGGAGAGACTGGGTGATCGCTTCATTGAGCACCTCGACTCTGTCCGCCACAATAGCGTGGATCTCCCGGTGGCCACCCATTTCAATTTACCGACCCACTTCCTTGCTGGCATGTCTGTCCATGGTCTCGGGCACTGCCAGACTAAGGCCACCCCCAGATTGAAGGAGCAACACCCCATCTTCCATCTGGGTACCCTCCAACTGTTTGAGCCCCTTCATCTTCCTCCCTGCCTCCTTTCCTCTAGTTTTCTCTCTTCCCTTGTCTTCATTCAGAGCCAAAATCAATTCTCACTTTTCCTCATATCCAATTAACACCGATTGATCTGGACTCCGCCACCCCCCCCCCCCCCCCCACCGCGACCCCCCTAACCATTCTTCCCCCTTTCTCTCCCCAATCTTTAATTCAGGTGCCTGCCTGCTTTTTGCTTACACCCCCCCCCCCCCACCTCCAGTTTTAATTCCATACGGAATATTTTGGAAAGTCAAGGACCAAGAGCTCAAGCCTGAAACATGGGTAATATATCTTTACCACCACTGGACGCTGCGAGACCTGCTGACTTCCTCCAGCAAGTCTGAAGATTTCACAGGAACCTGAAGCATAACAAAGGATGGTGGTGGTGGGATGTGGAGTGAGCTGCCAGAGGAAGTGTTGACAATTACAATGATTAAAAGACCTTTAGGCGGTGATGTGGATTGGAAAGATTTCCAGGGACGTGGACCAACCCAATGTGGGCAAATGGAACTAACTCAGATAGCCAGCTTGACCGGTGTGGAGGGTTTGGGCAGATTTAGTATTTGTGCTGCAGTAATTTGACCTCCTCAAATAAGGAGATGAGGTGTACAGGTGATGGTCAAATTAAGAGCATGAGGTGGTGGGGGTGGCTGAAGAGAACTGGAAAGCCTGAGGGAAGAGGGGCCCAGGTGGGAAGGCAGAAGGAACTTCACTGGAGATACCTTTGGGAAGTGGTTGAGCTGTGGTTCGACTGGTGGTCCCTGCTTCCGAGGACTGGGGTTCAAAGCCCAGGCAGATCTCCTCGGGTTTGCAGGGTGCCTCTCTGCTGTTCGAACTGTCCTCCCGGATGGGTGAACCTGTGTCAGCTTCTGCCTCAGGGGTCTCTGAAACAGCATCCTGACCGGTGCCGGAGCAAGGCGATTCCTTGTTGTTCTGTGAGGCAATGTTTCCCATCAGGACGCCAGTCTTCACCGTCAGATTTGTCCCCTGTCCCAGTCTCCTGGAGGCTGTTTCATTCACGTCACCAGTGCCTGCAGAAGTAAAAGCCCCACCACGTTTATTCCCTGGATTATAGAGCATGTGCACATCACACCCTCTCCCCAGTGATACCCAACATAAGGGAGAGACAAGGGAGGCAAAGGTGTGAAATTAGAACCATAGAACCTAGAACATTACAGCACAGAAAACAGGCCCTCTGGCCTTTCCAGTCCATGCTGAGTTATTTTGCTGCCTGGTCCCACTGTCCTCAATACCACTCCCATCCACCTCCAGGTGCTCCTCATCTTACGATAGGGTCACATTCCGGCAAACACATTGTAAGTCGATAAAGAATCTCACACCTCCCACACTATAAAACCCATTAAGGCACACAGCTGAAAGCACACTGGACTTGAAGAATATATGAAACATCGAACTAAAATTAACTGCTGGATGGTGGCGATGCGCAGGAACAGATCGGAATTCAAAATTGAAAGTACGGATTCAAACCAATTGTAAGTCGGATCATCGGAAGAAGGGGAGCCCCTGAACCTGTCCAAATTAAATGTTAAAATTGAACCCACATTCACCACTTCAGCTGGCAGGTCGTTCCACACTCCTGCTACTCACTCTCTTAATTTTTTCCCCTTTTACTCATGACCTCTAGTTTGTATCTCACCTCCCCTTAATGGAAAATGCTCACCTATATTGACTGTCTATACCCCTCATAATTTTAAATACCTCTGTCAAATCTCCCCTCATTCTTCTACACTCCAGAGAATAAATTCCTAATCTGTTTAACCTTTCCCTGTAACTCAGTTCCTAAAGTCCCAGCAACATCTCCTCTGCACTCTTTCAATCTTCTTGACCTCTTTCCTGTAGTTCAGTGACCAAAACTGCACGCAATTCTCCAAATTTGGCCTCACCAATGTCTTTTATAACTTTACCAGAACATCCCAACTCCTGAACTCAATACTTTGATTTATAAAGGCCAATGTGCCAAAAACTCTCTTTATAACCCTATCCACCTGTGATGCCACTTTCAAGGAACTATGTATCTCTCTGTATTCCCAGATCCCTCTGTTCTACTGCGCTCCTCAGTGCACTACCATTGACCACATACATCCTTTCTTGGTTTGTCCTTCCAAAATGCAACACCTCACACTTGTCTGCATTAAATTCCATCTGCCATTTTGCAGCCCACTTTTCCAGCTGGTCCAGATCCCTCTGCAAGCTTTGAAAACCTTCCTCGCTGTCCGCTACGCCTCCAATCTTTATCCCATCTGCAAACTTGCTGATCCAATTTACCACATTATCATCCAGATCATTTAATTGATATAGATGATGGTCCCAGCACCGATCCCTGAGGCACACCCCTAGACACAGGCCTCCAGTCTGAGAAGCATCATCCACTACTACTCTCTGGCTTTTCCCCTATACCCAATGTCGAATCCAGTTCACTACTTCACCATGTCTGACTTTTACAGAATAATCGCTGAGAATTAACCGCATTATTATACAAGAAAAGCCCTGTTATCCGGAATTCAGCAACTGGCAGCCTCAAGCGACTGACCAAAAAAAATTGCAGAAAATAAATAGGTAAAAAATACAGAAGAGTAAAATTGGCACGCCTCGCCATTAGTTCTCCAATTCACGCAACGCATAATCTCAAACAACCAGAAAATTTACTTATCCAGCAATGACCAATCCCCATAGGGGTTTGACTGTCTGGAGTCCAGAGGACCCCAAAACCCAGCAGCAATAGATATGCACCACGACAAAGAGTAACTTAAACAAAACTTGCTTTTAATTATCTTTGCACATGAAAACAGAATCAAACTTTAACTTATTACTATCAACTTACTTAACCTCCCTCCAATTCTAAGCGTACGTGTGAATAATGTGTATGTAAGTGTTGAAAAGTTATTTGGTTCACAGTCCAATCTCACTGGTTGCAGGCCATTCTTGTTCTGTGCACAGAAGTTAGCATTAATAAAGTTCACCAGGCTTTGGTGCTTAACAGGCAAATGGTTACCACTCTCAGGAGGGTTCATGTTGGTTTTCAGAGATTCCTTTTGTTCCAGGACATCCGCACCTGATTCCTTTTTAATCAGTCTTGCTGATGGAACTTCTCCCCTTCAGGGTTCTCCAGATGATCCTCTTTCTTTCGGGTCACCACAGAGTCCCTTTCAAACAGCCAGTCTTCTCCTTCCAAAGTTTGCCAGCTTGTCCCTCTGGAACTGAAGCCTCTGTCTCTCTCCTCTCTCTCTCTCACTCTCTACCTCTCTTTTTTTTTTTTTTTTTAATTTTTTTTATTTTTCACACCATAAATCACATTAGCCATGATATACACAATTTCTTTTTCACACATATACAGTGACTTTTTCTCCCCCCCCCCTTTCCTCCCAAACCACCCCCCCACCCCCCCTCTCATCCATTTTAGGTATACAATCTAGGTTGCATTAATCCAGTCAGACAATGTTGTCATTCAACAAAATTACACCAGAAATTCTACTGAGTCCATTCTTTTCTTTCCTTCTCCTTCCATCAACTTAGGTAATGTTTGTCCCCGGTAGGTTTTCGCTATTGTATTTAATGTAAGGCTCCTATACTTGTTCGAATATTTCAATATTATTTCTTAACCAATATGTTATTTTTTCTAATGGAATACATTTATTCATTTAAATTTGGTAGTTTATTCCTTTTAATTTGGTTATGTATTCCATTAATATTTAAAGACATATAGTTCAGCGTAGCCCTTTTATATTTTGTTTATCTTCTCTTTCCGTTTTTCCATCATTACCTTTCCTCCTTTTCCATTTCTGTTTTCTTATTTTCAACTCTTTATAAGACAACATTCCTACAACATCCAACATTTTCCTTATTCTCCTATTTCTATCTTATTTATTCCCAATCTCCCATTCACCTCCTGAGTTGTCCTTTATCCCTTGTCGGACAACCACATCTCCCCTCTCCATTTGGATTTGCGAATCCACTCGCAAGCGTCAACTGATTTTGCAGTGACCGCTATTTCCCCCCACCCCGCCTCCCCCAGAAAAGATTTCACTTTTCATATGTCACAAAGGTCACTCTTTTAATTCCCTCCTTATTCTCTCTATTCCATTACCTTCCCTTATTAATTCTTGTCTATACTATCTATATTTTCCTCTAAGTACAGATACATTCACGTATGCTCCTTGTCTCTATTCACTCTTATACCTCTTTACCCGCATACATATCAATCGTGATCATTTTTACTCTCATTACCCGTCTTCATCCCTCAGTCTATTTTTGTCTTTACCCACATACATATCAATTGTGATCATCTTAACTCTCATTACCCGTCTTCCTCCCTCAGTCTATTTTTGTAATTGTTCTGCAAATTTTCGTGCTTCTTCTGGATCCGAGAATAGTCTGTTTTGTTGTCCTGGAATAAATATTTTCAATACCGCTGGATGCTTTAGTATGAATTTATACCCTTTCTTCCATAAAATCGCCTTTGCTGTATTGAACTCTTTTCTCTTCTTTAGGAGTTCAAAACTTATATCTGGATAAATGAAGATTTTTTGCCCTTTATACTCCAGTGGTTTGTTGCCCTCTCTTACTTTTTCCATTGTCTTCTCCAGTACCTTTTCTCTTGTAGTATATCTTAGGAATTTTACTACAATCGATCTTGGTTTTTGTTGTGGTTGTGGTTTAGAGGCCAATACTCTATGTGCCCTTTCTATTTCCAATTCTTGCTGTAGTTCTGGACATCCTAGGGTCTTAGGGATCCACTCTTTTATAAACTCCCTCATATTCTTGCCTTCTTCATCTTCCTTAAGGCCCACTATCTTTATGTTATTTCTTCTGTTATGGTTTTCCATTGTATCTATTTTTTGAGCTAGTAGTTCTTGTGTCTCTTTAGTTTTTTTATTAGATTTCTCCAATTTCTTTTTTAAGTCTTCTACCTCCATTTCTGCTGCTACTGCCCGCTCTTCCATCTTGTCCATTTTCTTTCCCATTTCTGTTAAGGTCATCTCCATTTTATTTATTTTCTCTTCTGTGTTGTTTATTCTTTTTCTTAAATCCTTAAATTCCTGTGTTTGCCATTCTTTAAATGATTCCATGTATCCTCTAATAAGAGCAAGTATATCCTTTACCTTGCCTCTCTTTTCTTCTATTTCACCATACTCTTCCTCTTCTTCTTCCTCTGGGTTGGTCATCTGTTGTTTCTTTGTTGCCCTTTCCTCCTCTTCTATCTTGTTTCTGTTGTCTTCTGTGGTCTCTTCTTGCTGCAGGTGTTCTGCAGCTGTCGTTGCCGGCTGTGGAGATCGACTCCCCAGCTGGTCCCCCCTCCCGTCGGTGTGTTTTTTTTCATTCGCATCGCGCATGCGCGAAGTTTCGCGCATGCGCGGTTGCGCACTTTTACTCGGCTCTGCGAGCCATTTTTGTAGTCCATTATTTACCGACCTGAGGGAGCGGGTTTCTCTCTCCGCAGTGGGCCTCTTCGGACAGGTAAGGCCTTCACCTTTTTCCTCCTTTGTCTTCTCTTCCTCTCTTCTTACCGTTGCTTTCGACTTTTCTTTTTTTGTCGCCATCTTCTTTCCACCTTTATACTCACTTTTCTGTAACTTTTATTTCTGTGCCTTTGTGTTTTCTCTCGTTTTTCCCGACTTTTCTGGAGAGGGCTGGAGTTCACCGTCCGGCCACTACTCCATCGCGTGACTCCTCTCTCTCTCTCCCTCTCTGAGACCAAAGCTGTTCTGCCTCTGTCTGCCAAGATCACATGCTCTTCCAGACAAGCTGCTGCAGTATGTTGCTACTTTGTTGCCTTTTGCAAACTAGCACTCACATTTTCTGTGCAATCTGCTCTAACAATCATCCCAACCACTTGTAAATGCTCTGTCACACCACACACACAGCGTTCCTCTGGAGGGAAACAGCACATTTTGAATACGGGAGATCTCTGGTTCTGGCTGCACTCTGGAATGCCCAAGCCTGCCTTCCTCTTCCAGCTCACCAGAGAGGTCCTTTTACCCTAGCTTAATAGAGTTGAATATAAAGTCTGCAGATGCTGGGGAGGAGTGCAATGCACAAAATGTGCTGGAGAAACTCAGGCCATGCAGCTTCCATAGGAAGTGAAGGGTAACCAATGGTGTTTAGGTTTGCGGTGCAGCAGGCTATCAAGAAGGCAAATGGAGTGCTGGTCTTCATTGCTAGAGGGATTGAATTTAGGAGCAGGGAGGTTATGCTGCAACTGTACAAGGTATTGGTGAGACTGCATCTGGGGAACTGCATGCAGTTCTGGTTTCCTTATTTGAGGAAGGATGTACTGGCTTTGGAGGTGGTGCAGAAGAGTTCACCAGGTTGATTCCAGGATGAAAGGGATAGCCTATGAGGAGAGAGTGGGTTGTCTGGGACTGTACTCACTTGAATTTAGGAGAATGAGAAGGAATCTCATAGAAATGTATAAAATTATGAAAGGTTGTTGCCATTGGTGGTGGAGACCAGAATTAGGGGACATAGCCTCAAGATTCAGGGTAGTAGATTTAGGACGGAGATGAGGAGGAACTGCTTTTCCCAGAGGATGGAATTCTCTGCCCGTTGGAAGCAGTGGAGGTGACCTCAGTAAATACACTTAAGACGAGGTTGGATTAAAAAAAAACATGGTTGGCGTAGTGGTTAACGCAATGCCTTTACAGCTCCAGCAATCGGGATCGGACCAGACTTTGAATCCCACACTGTCTGTAAGGAGTTTGTATGTTCTCCCCGTGTCTGTGTGGGTTCTCTCCAAGGGCTCTGGTTTCCTCCACCGTTCAAAATGTACCAGGGGTGTCGGTTAATAGGCTTCGCCTGATCCTGTCTCCCTGGGCAGCTCACTCTCAGACCAGAAATAACAGGTAACTGACCTCGAGTAGTTAAAGCTAGCATCGTTGACTAAATTGCATAAAAACTGTAGACAACATTAAAATAGAGATAAGAATACGCATTGGAGAAGAGCTGGTTGCCCTTAAGTGGAAGGTACAGACCGTAAAAAAAAGGCAACTTGTGACTGAAAAAGTATCCAGACTGAGAGAAATTAAAGACATTGTTGGGGAAATAGAACACTCAATGTCAGGGTGTACCAATGTAGGATATTAGCTATAGAATATCTAATTTGGGGAATTATGATGAAGAAACTATCACACAGACTTTTCCAGTAAGAAAGATAGGAGGGAGAGGAGAAAAGAGAGAAACCAAGGACAGAATCAATTTTCATCTATTTTGCTGAGCCATTTCCGAATGCCTGCCTGGTCTCTTTAACACAACAGTGCTAACTGACTACTACCTGCTAGACGTGATCTAAAGGCTGCAATAAATGTCCAGCACCACTCAGTCCCTGAATGGCATTGTTTCAGTGTTGAAGTTTTGGTCACCATTGTCAACTTCAAGAATCTAAAGCCGCTTTCAGGTGGAATCGCCGGGAGAATGCGGCTCTGGAGCCAGCTGCAGGTGTCTGCGAAGGGACGTTCAGGTGGCAGTGCTGAAGGCGGTGTTCTTCACCTGAAAGGTCCGCAACAGGGACAGGTGTCATGGAGCAAACGCCGGCTCCTGAGCCGGGGAAGAGACAACTGGTTGACAGCACCCCTCCCCGCTGCCGACAACCCCCCTCCCTGTGCTTGACAGAACCTCGGCACAGGACTACGGGGCTAGGGCAGCCGGGGGTCTGTCAGGCAGCGGGGCTGTCAGGCACGGGGGGGGTTGGCTCACCGGCTGACTGTCATCACCCTGCTAGGCACCTGAAAGCTGCTGGCTGCTTTGCCTTGCTGCTTTCAGGTGCCAAGGGAAAGCCCTCAGAAGCGGAGAATATACCTCCCCGAGGTGGGTTGAGTAAGTGTTCCTCGGGGACAGCTTCTCCGCTTTCAGGTGGCCTCCCGACAGCAGCATTCGGGTATTCTAGGTGGCTTTACATTCAGGTATTCTGGCCACCTGAAAGCAGCCTAAGATTACTAGGAAACTAGCCATTAACGTGTGTAAATTGGAATCCAGAAATTAGCCAGCCAGAGAATAGATACTAATGTATACTGTGAGGAACCCTTCCAGACTTCTGTTGATTTTTTGTAGACCAGAAGGATGTTCTTAATTATAACTGGTACCTAAGATTAAATGGCCAACAACAAAATCATTTCCCTGTGTTTAGGAAGAGGATATGCAAAATGTAAAACATAACCTTCAAAGAAACATTATCCAATTTGTATGCAGGAAAATGCCTTAAATATTGCACCCTGTGACTGTGTTCTTTGAATGAGACCAAACAGTCTTAGTGAGGTGACCTTGTCTACCCAACACTACAGACTGCTCATTCCTGCTGGCGTTATTCAAATTAAGGTCTGTTTGAATTGTACTGTGTGGCTTGGTTGTACTTTTCGTATCTTGACTTTAACGCCATGGCATCTGCTCAATGCAAAAGAAAATTAAAACTCACTGCCGACAATGCTGAAACTGGAAAATAGATGTGAGGATTTGGATGCGAGGTCCCAGAGAAATAACAACTCAGGATAGTGGGGGGGGGTTCCCCGAAGGAACTGGCAGCACCCAGTATCTTGAGGGAAAAAGAGAAACCTCAAAGATTTTACATTTGTTACATAATGGATCATTAAAATGGAGATACGTATTGGAGAAGAGCTGGATGAAGACCGTAGAAAGGCAATGTGTAGCTAAGAAAGTATCCATGGACAACAGACAATGGACAAATGTTGCTGCCATTTTGAACAACTACTAGACTAGACTACACTTTTTCTCATTTGATTCTATATCAGATAAAAGTTTGTTTAATTAAGAATGATTATATTACAGAATATGATGTCCGAGAATTGTAAATTCCCTTTTATTTTAAATAAGGGTAATTTTTTTTTAATAACGTACTAACAAGTAATTATATTTTCTTCTTCCTCTTTTTTTTGTGCGGGGGGGGGGGGGAACCACCTTGGCACTTACACTCAATCAGGGTGGTGCAGCCCACAAAATCTAAATGAATCCAAGCACTCCTGGCGGGGAGAGAACGCCTATCAGATTTCTCAGGTGGAATGTCAGAGGAATGGGAAGCCCTGTCAAAAGATTCAAAGTTTTTTACCATCTGAACCGGTTAAATAGAAATTGAGGAGAACCCATGGGAAGAAGCTATCGAGAGAATTCGTTCTACTGCACGTCCTGCGCTTGCTTGGGACTCATTCCGTTCAAGGAGCTGCACAGAGTTCACTTTTTAAAATCCAGACTGTCAGCCATTTATCCTGAAATAGAGGACAAATGCAATAGGTATAATGCTCCCCCCACCCCTGCCACCTAAGTTTTATCAGTGCCCCAAAATACAGGGGTTCTGAAGCAGAGTCTTTAGCACAATATCGAAAAAGACCAGATTCTTCAACACACTATCCAGTTAATTTGTAACCCTGCCTGCTGGAATCTTCATCAAATCCCTCAGTTCCCGACGCGATGGCATTTACATCCCTATTAGCCAAGCACCTAACCTTGTTACACTGGAAGTGTGATAGGGGTCCTTCTATTACACAATGGATTAAGGATATGTTTCTTTATTAAACTGGAGAAAATCAAATACGCATTAAGAGGGTCTTCCAGAATACCTTTCCACAAATGGCAACCCTTTATGTGTTATTTCTCTGAATTACGATCGGTAATATGCCGATGATGCAGTCAGCAAAGGAGCCAAGGTGATCAGATGTGTACCTGGGAGTGTATGTGAACATTTCTGTATGTGTGTGGAGGGGCACAACGTACATTGAGGAGATACTCAATAAATATATTTTGAAAAAAAAAGAAAATTTCAGACACAGTGGGAAAATGAATATCGTATATGCCAGCATATAGGATGACTCTGTATAGGACACCCCCCCCCCTCCCCCAGATTTTCCACCTAAAATGTAGGTTTTGAGCTATCCCCTTTGTATAGGGCAACCACCTCCCCCCCCCCCACCCACCCAAAGAAAAATCTGGCACTTACCACTGACCGTTGGAGTGATGCTGTCACAATACTTTAATACCAAATTACCCTGTAAAGGTTTTAATTTTATTAGCATATTTTAAAATAAACTACCATCGGCAACTGTGACAAACTGTTTAAAGCCTGCACAGAACTGACAATGGGATGGACCCCGCGGGGGAGCACTGAGAATTTGTGGGACAAGTGCAGGTTTGCCCCACTGAAATAAGTGCACAT